>NW_022196905.1:236134927-236163209 GCF_008632895.1 Mastomys coucha
GCTCACCACCCCACCCCCTCCTCCCCTCCTGCTTACTGGCCCTGGCATTCCCCTACACTAGTGCATAGGTGAGTAAAGATCTTTCTTTATTTCTTCCCTAACAAAATTATTGTTGAATACAGAGTTGTTTAGTTTCCATGAGTATCTGGGCATTCTGTTATTTTTTGTTATTGAAGATCAGCCTTCGTCGTCTATGGTGATCTGAGAGAATGCATGGGATTATGTTAATCTTCTTGTATCTGTTGAGGCTTATTTCATGTCTGATTATAAGGTCAGTTTGGAGAAGGTTTCATGAGGTGCTGAGAACAAGCAATATTCTCTTGTTTTAAGGTGAAACGTTACTCAAATACACATTAAATCCATTTGTTTCATAACTTCTCTTAGTTTGTCTGTTTAGTTTGTGTTTCAATGACTTTTCCATTGGTGAACATGGGGTTGAAATACCCCACTATTATTTTGTGAGGCTCAATGTGTACTTTGAGCTTTAGTAAACTTTTTTTTAAAAAGAAATGTAAGTGCCTTGTATTTTGGGCATAGATTTCAGAATTGAGACTTCACTTGGTGGATTTTTCCTTTGATGAGTATGGAGTGTCTTTCACTATGTTTTGATTACTTTTGGTTGACTGTCTATTTTGTTGGATATTAGAATGGCAACTCCAGCTTTATTTTTGGGACCATTTCCTTGGAAGAAATTTTCCAACCCCTTACTCTAAGGTAGTACCTGTTTTGTTGATGAGGTGTGTTTCTTATATCCAAAATGATGGATCCTGTTTATCTGTCCAGTCTGTTATCCTGTGTCTTTCTAATGGGGAATTGATGTTGAGAGATATTAAAGACCAGTTATTGTTAGTTTATGTTATTTTTGTTGTTGGAAGTAGTATTATGTGTGCGTGCTTCTCTTCTTTTGGGGTTGTTGTGAGATGATGAAAACTTCTTGTGTTTCTTGGGTGTAGTTACCCTCCTTTTGTAGGAGTTTTCCTTCTAGTATCCTCTATAGAGCTAGATTAGTAGAAAGATATTGTATAAATTGTTTTTGTCATGGAATATCTTGGTTTCTTCATCTGTCAGAATTGAGAGTTTTGCTGGGTATATTAGCCTAGTCTGGCATCTGTTGTCTCTTCGGGTCTGTATGACATCTGTTCAGAATTTTCTGATGTTTTGTATCTCTCTTGAGAAGTCTGATGTAATTCTGGTATATCTGCCTTTATATGCTACATGGCCTCTTCCCGTTACAACTTTTAATACTCTTTCTTTGTTCTGTGCATTTAGTGTTTTGATTAGTAAGTGGCAGGAGGATTTTCTTTTCTGGTCCAATCTACTTGGTGTACTGTAGGCTTCTTGTACGTTTATGGTCATCTCTTTCTTTAGGTTAGGAAAGTTTTCTTTTATATTTTGTTGAAGATTATTTTTGGCCCTTCCAACTGGGAGTCTTCACCCTCTTTTATTCATATTATTCTTACGTTTGGTCTTTTCATTGTGTCCCAAATTTCCCAGAAGTTTTCTATTAGAAACTTTTTACCCTTTGTATTTTCTTTGACTGATATCCTCTGTGGTATCTTCTATGTGTGAGATTCTCTATTCCATCTCTTGTATTCTGTTGGTGATGCTTGCATATGTAGCTCCTGATCTCTTTCCTATGTTTTCCATCTTCAAGCTTCCCTCCATTTGTAATTTATTTATTAGTTCTTTTTCCATTTTAAGGTCTTGGACCCTTTGTTCAATTCATTTACCTGTTAGATTGTATTTTCTTGTATTTTAAGGAATTTATTTGCTTCTTTTTTAAAGGCTTATACTTGTTTGTCTGTGTTTTTCTGTATTTCTTTAAAGGAGTTATTTATATCTTCCTTTAAGGCCTCTATCATCTTTATGAGATGGGCTTAAGTCAGAATCTTGCTCTTCAGGCATTAGTGTGTCCAAGGCTTGCTGTGGTAGGAGAACTGGGTTCTGATGTTGCCAAATTACATTGGTTTCTCTTGCTTATATTCTTATGCTTGCCTTTCACCATCTGCCTATCTCTGATGTTAGCTAGCCTGGGTGTCTGGGACTGGAGCAGGCCTCCTTGGAGACAGGTAGAGCTGTGTGACCTGGATTAAAGCAGGCCTCTTTGGAGGCAGGCAGTGCTGTGTCCCTGGTTAGAACAATATTCCTGTGTACCAGGGTAGGGAAGTCCTCCTGGTATACAGGTAGTCTGTGGGGTTTTGTACTGGGGCAAACACATGAAGGAATGTTTTTGTATAGTGGACACAGCTGTGAAAGGCTAAGGCAGACTCGACTCGTGAAGGAACATTTCAATGAAGAAGACTTAGGAGAGAGGATGTTTAGCTAAAGAAAGCACATGAAAGGACATACTATGAAGGATTCTTTGCTAAGGACATGCTTTTATTGGCCTGCCTTACATTGCCTGGTTGAGATGTATTTGTTGGGATGCCATAGAGAGAAATGCACCCAAAAACTTCTAGTGTTGTACTAAAATTTGTTACTGCTTCCAAGGTCTTGGGCTGTTTGGATACAGATCCTGCTGAGACAAGACAAATGCCAAGGCAGGAGTCATGCTGAGGGAAGACACGTGGAGGACACATGATATTTGGAGGATATAAATAGGACTTCACAGAATGATTGAGATAGAATTTGGTTTACTCGTGCAGCTAGTTATGCAATGCTTGCAGTTCTCCTGTCTTTGGTGATCTTTGCTTCTCCGAGAAAGGCACAGCCAAGAACTTCTCCTAGTGTTCCTGTTGGTCCCTCCTGCTGACTCAAGCCAAGGCTGAGGCCTGGCTGTCTCTCTAGTTGGTGTCAGTGCTATTGCTGACCTGACTCTACTGAACTGAGCTGCTGGTGTATCCATGAGGTTTTTGCAATTGGATCAAGCTGCTACTGCCTGCTAACCTTTGAACTGAACGGTTGATTTCCACATAGTCAAGAGTTTTTCAAAAGAACCCTTCTAAACAGGTCCACTTTCCCTGTATCCTTTGTTTTCAAATACCTCTCGTGGATGGTGGGTTACAAGGAATGTTAAGGGTTTAAGAGACATCATTAAAAATAGGATTTGGGTCCTCAGGTAGTACAATGTCCAATTTTCTGAGGAACTGCCAGACTGATTTCCAGAGTGGTTGTACCAGCTTGCAATCCTACCAGCAATGGAGGCATGTTCCTCTTTCTCCACATACTTGACAGCATCTGCTGTCACCTGAGATTTTGATCTTAGCCATTCTGACTGGTGTGAGGTGGAATCTCAGGATCGTTTTGATTTGAATTTCCCTGATGACTAAGACTGTTGAACATTTCTTTAGGTGCTTCTCAGGCATTCAATATTCTTCAGTTCAGAATTCTTTGTTTAACTCTGTATCCAATTTTTAATAGGGTTATTTGGTTCTCAGAGTCTAACTTCTTGAGTTCTTTGTATATATTGTCTATTAGCTCTCTATCAGATGTAGGATTGGTAAAGATCTTTTCCCAATTTGTTGGTTGCCATTTTGTTCTATTGACAATGTCCTTTGCCTTACAGAAGCTTTGCAATTTTGAGAGGTCCAATTTGTTCTTTATTGAACTTATAGCATAAGCCATTGGTGTTCTGTACAGGAAAATTTCCCCTGTGTCCATGTGTTTGAGGCTTTTCCCCACTTTCTCTTCTATTAAATTCAGTGTATCTGGTTTTATGGAGGTCCTTGATCCACTTGGAGTTGAGCTTTGTACAAGGAGAGTGGATCAATTTGCATTCTTCTACATGCTGACCTCCAGTTGAACCAGCTCCATTTGTTGAAAATGCTATCTTTTTTTCCACTGGATGGCTTTAGCTTCTTTGTCAAAGATCGAACAACCATAAGTGTGTGGGTTCATTTCTGGGTCTTCAATTCTATTCCATTGATCTCCCTGCCTGTCACTGTTCCAATACCATGCAGTTTTTATCACAATTGCTCTGTAGTACAGCTTGAGGTCAGGGATGGTGATTCCACCAGAAGCTCTTTTATTGTTGAGAATAGTTTTCACTATCCTAGGTTTTTTGTTATTCCAGATGAATTTGCAAATTTCTCTTTTTAATTCTATGAAGAATTGAGTTGGAATTTTAACTATATTAATCCTGCCAATCCATGAGCATGGGAGATCTTTCCATCTTCTGAGGTCTTTGATTTCTTTTTTCAGAGACTTGAATTTCTTGTCATAAAGTATTTTGATTTGTTCAGTTAGAGTCACACCAAGATATTATATATTATTTGTGACTATTGTGAAGCATGTAGTTTCCCTAATTTCTTTCTCAGCCTTTGAGTTTATCCTTTGTGGTTTGTTTGAGTTAATTTTATATCCAGCCACTTTGGTTGTTTATCATCTGTAGGAGTTCTCTTTTAAAATTTTTGATGTTACTTAAATATGCTATCCTATCATCTGGAAATAGTGCTATTTTGACTTCTTCCTTTCTAATTTGTATCCTTTTAACCTCCTTTTGTTGTCTAGTTGTTCTAGCTAGAACTTCAAGTACTGTATTGAATAGATAGGGAGAGAGTGTGCAGCCTTAAATAGTCCCTTATTTTAGTGGGATTGTTTCAAATTTCTCCCCGAGTTTGATTTGGCTACTGTTGGGAACCATGAGAGCCCTGAGATAAACATCCTGCCCCAGCTAATTGAGAACCCTGAGATTAACATCTTGCCTGACAATCACAAGGATCCGGCTTGGCCCTGAAAAAAAGAACATTCATGGAAATCCACCCCTTCCCCACCTGTCACCCTGGAGCTCAACCCCAGAAGATTTTGTAACCTTCCATCTCCCTCCTTCCTCTTCCCCTCCCCTCCAAGATTTTTGCTTTAAATATGCTCTGCTCCACTAAGTAAATGACTCTTGACAAGCAATGCTTCCTTGAGTCCTGTCTTCTCTCTCGCCCGTTCTTATTCCAGGTTGTGGTCCTCCTCGCTCCCCCGAATAACTTGACCTGCAGGCCAGGTCAGGCTACTGGTTTGCTGTATATTGCTTTGAACAGAAGATGCCCCCATATGTAATAAGGACACATGCTCCACTACGTTCATAGCAACCTTATTTATAATAACCAGAAGCTGGAAAGAACCCAAATGTCCCTCAAAAGAGGAATGGATACAGAAAGTGTTGTACATTTACACAATGGAGTACTACTCAACTATTAAAAACAATGACTTTATGAAATTTAGATGTAAATGGATGGATCTAGCAAATATCATCCTGAGTGTGGTAATTCAGTCATAAAAGAACACACTTGGTATACACTGATAAATGGCTATTAGGCAAAGAGTATGGAATACCCATAGTATAGCTCATGGACCCAATGAAGCTCAAGAGGAAGGAAGACCAAAGAGTGGATGTCCTACTTAGAAAGAGGAAAAATATAATCAAGGGTTAGTAGAGGGTGGAAGGGTCTTAGAAGAAAGAGAGGAATGTGAAGGAAAAAAGAGGGCCAGAATCAGGTATGGGAGGAGATAGAGATGTACAGAAGGTCAGGAAATTGAGCAGAGGTATGTAGCAATGGGAGATGGGAAACTGGGAGTAGCAACGAGAAAGTCCTTGATGCCATAAAGGAAGAGCCTCCTAGGACTCCACAGGGATGACATTGGCTTAAATACCCCACAGCGGGGAGGGAGAACCTGTTGAGACCATATCCAGAGGTTAGGCATGCCCACCCCCTGGTTGAGGGTTGGGACCACCCAGCCATCTCCAAAATTTTAACCCACAATTGCTCCCATCTAAAGGAAATATTGGAACAAAGCTTGATGCACAAGTATAGAGGAATGCTAGGGCAGTAAATGAGTCAGGGAGCACCCTCATAGAAGCAGAGTAAGAAGGGATGGTATAGGGGGTTTGCAGAGGGTAAATCAGGAAAGGGCATAACATTTGAAATGTAAACAAATATAATAGCCAATTAAAAAATAGGATTTGAAATAAAATAATGTAATATGTGTCCCTGGTTAAGGGAGACACCCTGGGAAGAAGGCAGGCTATGAGGATTGTGTGGAGGAAAACACATTGATCTGCCACTGATGTAATAGTTTTAAAACCATGTAAAGAACATCATATGAGAAATAGTAAGAAATAGAAGTAAGAAATAGAAACTGATTTCTTTGTAAATAAGAAAAACAAAACAAAACTTGGACCATTTTTGAATAGATGTGTGAATCTCTTTCTTGGTGTGTAGGTATGTGAACATAAAAATTTGTTGAGACCAGAGAATACCTTGGGGGTGTCAGGTCTATAACCAAGAAGATTTTGAAGACTGAAGTGAACCCACCAAATTTAGCTATAAGTACCCTTACCTACGGGGCCATTTTACTGTTACTTGCCCAGCTAGCTGTATGTCCCCAGAATGTAATTATTTCCTAATTATGACTCAGTATATATTCAGTTGCTCTATTTACTCTTCCATAAAGTACCTAACTGTTATTTTTAAAAAAATCAAATCTGTCTCTAGCATATTGACTAAACATGTTATATAAAGGAGGCTTAAAAATATAACTAATGTTATTGTGCTGTTTATGTAAAATTCTTGTATATCTAGGTTGTTAATATTTATTTTTAAACTTGGGAAGCCTTTGGATACAAGCTATATCTTGATTAAACTATACTATTCTACATAACTTAGGCAACTTTTGATTACTAATTTCTAACATGATAAGCAATACATATTGGTTACAATTGAAGACATATCTCCTTTCCCAGGTTCCCCTAAAAAAAATAGAATAAAATAAAATAAACCCAAACCAAAAAGACCCCTGTTCCCTCCCCCTTCTCCTTTCTCACTCTCCCACCCCTTCTATTTACTGGCCCTGGAATTCTCCTACACTGGGGCATAGAACCTTCACAGGACCAAGGGCCTCTCCTGCCCTTGATGACCAACTAGGCCATTCTCTGATATACGCATGTTGTTGGAGCCATGAGTCCCCCCATGGGTACTCTTTGGTTGGAGTTTTAGTCCCTGGGAGCTCTAAGGGTACTAGTTAGTTCAAATTGTTTGTCCTAAGGGGCTGCAAACCCTTCAGCTCCTTGGATCCTTTCTCTAGCCCCTGGGAAAGGAGATATTGTAAATAAAGAAAACATCTAATAAAAAAAGAATAGAAAAAGAAATCAGTAAATGGTACATCATAAAATTGAAAAAATAAAATAAAATCTTGGTATCAGTAAATCCAAAAAAAAAAAAATGTGTAAATTTATTGTGGACAGAAAACTAAAATAAACATGTGAACTCTTTGTGCAAAAAAAAAAAAAAAAAAAATCAATTGAAGACATAAACTTTTCTCCATCAATTCCAGCAAATCAGTTACTTTAGAGCAAATATAAGTGAAAAATGTTGTCATTGTTTCTAACACCCATTTAGAATTTTGTGTTTGTGTGTGATATGGTAAGTTCTATTTGGGTAATGTCAGTATAGCCATTATGAATTAGGACCTGATGATAAGTAATCTGGATTTTTAACTGCAAGTGTGTGCTGTGAGTTTGACATTTCTGTTGGCTCAGGGTGTTTATATAATAATTATGCTGATAGTGATGCTGCTGTTAGTGGTAGAAGATCTTACTTCCCAGGGGTACTATGAGAAGTTGAAAGGCTGTAGCTGTTCCAAGTTGTAACTCAGTACTTCACATCCGCATCTACCAAGTAAGTGCCCAACAAATGCGACTCATCACTATCCAGATCTCCTGTGTAACTTTTCTTAATTTCTGTGAATGAAAGCTGCCTGTTACTCTACTCTCATGAAACCCTGGCCAGCTCCTATGCTAACTTCATACTTCAGTATTTCTTACTGCTTGAAGCCCATTCCCAAGTTTCATTTTCTTAAAGTCTTTATTTACTTTGCCATTGCTCTATGTGTCATTTGAAAAGCATCAAAAATAGATTTTACCTCTTTAACTTTTTACCATAATCTCTCCATCTTCTAATATATGTAGCAACATAAAATACAGAGTCTTGATACATGTTGATCAGGGCTAATTTTTAATTTAAAAAAAATGATATTTGCCTGTTTGTAGGATAAAAGGCTTAGCATTCCCTACATGGATGCTAAGATTTAAAATAGTCATGATTAAGCACCTGTCACTGTACAAGGACCCCCGCATCCCTCTGCTTAGATGCTTACAAGCTGTTTGTTTGCTTTTATTTTTGCCTTTCTTCTCCAGCTGGAAGTCACTTATAGCCTGTGCACAGGGGGAACTGTTAGCACACACAATGCAGATTGCAAGATGGAAAAAAATCTAAAACAAAAGCACATGTTCAAGTCTCCCAGGTAAATGTTTCACAAGTTCTAAAGCATGTTGCATCTTTGTAGTCCTAAGGCTTGCCAGGGCCTGGGGAAGGGTAGTCCACACAGGCATGATTTCTATTCTCACAAGGCTATTACATGTATTTACCATTCCTGCTACTTGAAAATCATTCTAAAATATATCCAAAGTATTATTGGACCAAGAGAGCAGATGAGATGATTACAAAATAGACCTACTAATGTAGGTGGAAAGGCCTAGATGAAACTGGGAAACAAAAATATTCAGTGAGAGCAGCAGAGGTGACCCAGTACTTACAAAACTTACAATGCTACCATGAGGACCAAAGTTTAAGACACTTATATGTATCTCCAGGAAACATATAAAGTCTGCGACCAGTAATAAGTTCACAAATCTGCAATTTCTGTATTCCTGCAAATGGATGGGAAATGGAGACAATAAACGCCAGTAACTAATAGTTCTAAAAGGCTGCCACGCATAGCAGTAAAGGACATGGAGACCCCGGCTTCACAAAAGATAAGTAACAGCGAGCTTTCTAGATATTATGGGAGAATGAAAAAAAGCCAAGTGTCAAGGATCGGTTTCCTTCTTTGGAATTGTTAGACAATGAGGTCTGATAGAACATTGCAGGGTATTGTCCATGCTATTTATCAGCTTCCAGACCTTGACACTAGAGCTCTATTGGTAGAATTAATGCATACTTTGAGTCATAGACATGGAAAACAACATGATCCTCACTAGCTTTCATAGTTTGGGAAACTATGTGAAGAGAAAACTTAACTATTAGAGAAGAAAAGTATTGATCAATCTTACTTATCTAGAATGGGAATCCTGTCATCTACAATAATGCCAGGCATGAAAATCATGGGAGAAACCAACTACTTTCTAATTGGATATAAGTCCTACTACAATAACTGAACCTACTCATGGCATCATTATAAGGCCAAGAATTTGTCATTGGACAGGCTATATATACTAGTTGACAACCATCTCTATTATACTATTGGAATCAAATATTTTTATGTGTTATATACATATTTATTTTTCTTCTTCCATCTTTTTAAATTATTTTATTTATTTATACTCCAAATGTTTCCCTCTTCTTGATCCCACCTCTCTGAGTTCTTCACCCCCTCCCATCCCATTTTCCTCTGAGAGGGTGCTCCCCTTCTTCCCCCAGCATCTTCCTTCCTTGGGGCATCAAATCTCTTCAGGATTAGGTACAACCTCTACAACTGAGATTAGACATGGCAGTCCTCTGTTACATATGTATAATGTATATACATATAGTATATATACTACTACATATAGTAGTATTAGAATTATAATGGAAAACATATAAAATACATTAAAATATATTATTCCCATCTTCAGTGGATATACAGAGATGCTAATGTAGGAGAAGGTATCCTATGGGGCTAAGAATCTAGACCAAGAATTAAGGGCAGCCAAGTAATGATGGTAGCAGGCAAGATAGTCTGCCTCAGGGAAGAGACACCATTCAACTGACCTTTTGATTGGAGAGTTATATTCAAAGTTGTTACTGAAAGGTGTATTTATCTTATTGCTATTTTTGCTCTTGGACATATTTTGTGCTTCTATAGTTATGGCTTATGGGCTTTTTCTTTCTGCAGTTTCTTGACTATGCTTATTTCTATCTTCAGTCCTAAGTTTGTTTATTATACTTTCTGTAGAGTTGATTGGGCAGACATGTATTATTTTAGACTGCATGTATCATGAAAATTTTCCTTTCTCTTCAAATAAGAGCAAATATTTTCCCTGGTAAAGTAGTTTGAATTTGGAATCTACAGACATTTAAAAAATGGAGTAAAATATTCCAGGATCTTCTGGCTTTTAATATTCACATTGAGAAACTCACTTAATTTCTATTCTGCTGTGGTTTTCTTTATATGTGACTTGTGCTTTCAGTTCTTGCCACTTTAAATAGTTCTTGGTTTTTCTGTATAAGTGTTTAAACTATAATATGCCATGGAAAGTTTTTCTATCCCTCTCTAGTTGGTGTTCTGTGGGCTTTTTTACATTTATGTGAACATGTTTTTCCTTAATTTAGGACAATTGTATTCTGTTTCTCTATGTCCTGTTAAATGTATTGCCTATTTGATTGTCCGGGGAAGCTCCTGCTTCTCTTCCTCCTCCTCTCTCTTCCCCTCCCCGTCCCTTTCATTCTCCCTTTTCTTCTCTACAGTTCCTCTTCTTTGTCTGTAAGTCATAGATTTGTTCTTTCTTTGCCACTTATTTATTTGTTTATTTACTCACTTTACATCCTGACTGTAGTCCTCAAACCCTTCTGAGTTGCCTGGTCATTCCTTTTCTTTTCTTTGATTTAGTGGTTCAGTTCTTCTACTTTATCTCCATTCTCCTGATACTCCATTTTCTTCTATTCTGTTGGTAAGGTTTCCCCTCAGTTTTCTAACTGAATTAGTGAACATTTCAATTCCATCTCCATGTTTGCTTTGCTTTTATTCAGTTTTTCTCTTCCTCCACCAAATCCAGCTTTCTAATCCTGTTTTCTCATAAATTCATTTAGCTGGATATTTCTGTTTCTCTGGATTTTACTTGAGAGTTTAGTCCTATCTTTTTTTACTTGAGAGTTTAGTCCTATCTTTTTTTAAGTCCATCCTGATGTTTGTGTCTTCTCCTTGAATTGTTTGATCATTTTTTTATAATGGGTCTTCTATATTTTGTGTCAGCATTCATCTAGATAATTTTCATTAAACAATGTTTCTATAGAGCTAGTGATTGTGGCAGCATCCTGTTGTTACCTTCATATTCTTTGTGTTTTTCCAACATAATATTGGCACATGGGCTTCTTCAGTTGGTTCTGTGTTTAATATGAGATTCAGGTGTACCACTCTTGAGTGTAAATTTGGGTCTGTATTTACTACTGTCCAAGATATACTGGTTGGTTTCAGATCAATTGTGTGGAGTCAGCAGTTCAGACTTTCAGATATCAGCATTAACTGGAGGAATGAGGGTGATTCAAATTCAGTGGTGCACAAAAGGGTAGGAATGACAGTTCTGGTTGAATCTGCTAGATTCAGCTACTCTTGCCAGGTCTGGGAATATGGGATCAGAATGCATAGTCAGAAGAGGAAAAAAATTCTAGTTTATATTTTATCTATATAAATATCCAAGTTTAGAGAAATTCTGTACACTGGTGACCAAGATTTTCACTGGGCTACATTGCTTGCAGAATTTTAGCCCATGATGGCTATGTTCTTGCTTTCACAGAGATGGGTAACATTAAATACAACTCATCTTGTTACTTAACTATCAGTGACAAGTAAGGTCAATAGTCCTGTGCAGAATATCCAAAACCAAAATCATATTAATTTCCCTAGACTGTCAATGGCAGAGAGCAGAAGAATATGTGTCACAACCATGATACTGGTTAATAAGCAGAAAATTATGATTTGAGTAAAGAAATTTATGCTTGGATCTTCACTTTCCTAGGCCAAAGAAATAAAACCCTAAATGATGGTACTTATGAGTAAACTATTATACTATTATTGTATCAGTGCCATAGAAATAACTCAGCTAATATCAATTTCTTCATACTGAATTCAATGCTTGACTAGCTTTTACTCTAGTATATATTCATGTATCTGTAACCTCTCTACATACCATTGATATAGTATTGTAAAACTCTCAATGACAGAATGCAGAAAAATATGTGTGGATGGAAAAGACCCTGGGTCACAGTCAAGATGGGGATTAGTAAGCAGTAAGTATTGTTTTAGGAAGAAAGTCATGCTTGGCTTTTTAATCTTTGACATATCAAGTAATCATTTTTGAAGAGTACAGATTTCTTCAGTTTCTTTTGAGCAATAGTGTATGTTTTGAATGCTTAGCATGGTAACTGTGTAACTAGCATCCATTCAATAAATTAAAAGAATGGACTGAAAGTTGAAGGTGTTATAGTTTAATAGTTATGGTTTTAATAGTGAAGAAACTTAGATTATACAGTGGTAAAATAAGTATAAAGAAAACATATTATCAGAACATCAAAATTAAAAATTAAAAGTAGCAGAGTTGACTTGAGCCACATTGTTGAAGGATAAAGTCTTGCTGCAGGATTCATCTATACTTTCTTTATGATGGTAAAACAATATGTGTTTTTGTTAAACCTGCATTTTAACATGGGATAGGGAAACAAAGAAAGGAAGATATAGGGAGAGGGAGAAGAGAGAGAGAGTGAGAGAGAGATTTGTTAAAACATCTTTTGATCAGGGAAGTTAATTGGTATAAACATTTAATAATTGCTGTATCTTTCAAGTCAAGAATAATCTTACAGGGGGGAGCTAGAAGATGATTTCTACACACAAACCACAAATCTCTTCTAAATAAGTGTCTTTTGTTCCATGATACAATGTTCATAAGTATTCAATAGCATTCCTAGTAAATTGGCCCCCTCAGCTAACAGTTGGCATCATATTTTCCTCTTCTATTCCCACAGAGCTTACTATCTAGAGGCAGAAGATAATTGGACAAAGGACAATGTGACTTTAATGACAAAAATCATATTCACCTTTGTGATCATGTCCAATCAGATGTCATGCTGGGGTATTTTTTTGAAGGCAAAATTCCTTGCCTTCACATCAATATCGCAGCCACATCCTCACAAACAAAGGCATAACTTTAAAAAATTACAATTGACTTCACCATCCAAAAACTTATAATGATGATTTTAATGGCAAAGTAAAAGCCAGGAATCTATTCTCATAGAGGTACTTAAGACACAAATAAAATCACATATGTATATATTCCTTATTTCTAATGATTGTATGTGCTGATCATATTTGTGAGTATGTGAGTGTGTATTATAACATAAAGATATCTTTTTCCATCTCCCAGACTTAAGCTTATTCAAAATTATTCATAGGTGCAGCATAGTTTGTATAACACAATACAAGAATACAGTTGAGGAAAATAATTTAGTAGTTTTGGCAAATATGTTGGCTGGTTTTTTTTTGCTTTTATCTTTAAAATTCTACCATGTAATTGCTTTTTACTATACACATGACCCTAACCAATCTCTAACACACAAATAATATTTCCTCCTTATAATATATCATATCCAGATATATACATATAGTGGGATAAAGAACAAAGCCATGTTGGGTAGTAGAAAAGGACTGAAACCCCTGAGGTCCAGCAGAAAGAATGAAAACAGGAAATCTTGGGAGGTAAGAGGTTGGGGGAACCATACAGAATATATCAGAGACCTCGGAGGTGAGAGACTCTCAGGACTCAAAGAGAGGGATCTTAGATGGCATGCCTTACATTGGGATGAGGGAACTTGTAGAGCCCACCTCCAACAGAAAGACAGGGCATCAAGTGAGGGATGAGGTTGCCATTCCACAGTCACATCTCTAACCCATAATTGTTCCTTTCTGAAATAACTGCAGGAATGAAAATGGAGAGGAGCCTGAAGTAAAGAAGGTCCAGTGGGATCCAGTTCAATGAGAGGCCCTAGGACTTGATGCTATTACTGAGGCTATGGAGTACTCACAAAAAGGGTCCTATCATGACTTCTCTCCAAAAGACCCAATAAGCAGCTGAAAGAGTCAGATGCAGATATTTGCACCCAAACAATGGACAGAAGCTGCTGACCCCAGTAGTTGAATTACAGGAAAGCTAGAAGAAGCTGAGGAGGAGGGTGACCCTGCAAGAGGACCAGCAGTCTCAATTAAGTTGGACCCCTGAGATCTCTCAAAACAAATACACAGACACACATCAACATACATTCATACATACATACATACATACACAAATACACACAATTACTAGAGTCATTAAAATAAGCATCAGAAATAAAAAGCATTCTTATAATGACAGAGAATACTTTTGTTAGCCATAGATGTAGTAAAGGTAAAGTTTCTAGACACATCAAGTACTTTTTCAACTCAGAAACAAAACGGCAATAATGAAAGAAATCAACATGTGTATCAGGTGGTAAGATGTGTAAAGAAAATGATTAGATTTTTCTTGAAGGAAAACAAAATGCTAGCCAACAAGAGGTACTCATAATTAAGAACTGTCTTTGAAATACAAAGGAAAACTATAAGATGTCTCAAACTCGTGAGTCTTCTTTGTAACATTGACCCTAGAACTAACCTGTGACTTAGCATCCTGGGTATAAATCCAAATGAATCAAAATTAGAGTCTTGGTTCTATTCCAGGTATATGGGCACTGAAACCTTATTGTGATTGTGAAGACAGAGAAGCAACCTACATTTACTGGTGGAAAACTGGCAAAACTTAACGTACCTACCATAAGCACACAGTGAAATATTGTTCAGCTTTACCTGTGTTAGATGACAACATACACTAACATAAAGGACATTATCATGGGTTAAAGAAGCAAGTCACAGGAAAATGTAATAGGATACTTATTACCAAACAAACCTAAAATTCTCAGTATGAGATGTATGCCATAGGAAAGAGTATGGGATTTTAAATAATTCATGTTTGTTAGATTCTTGGGCTTTTCTTTCTATCAGCCTTGCCTTTTGTTTTGATTTGCTTTTCTGTGGTTGCTGTTCATCTTATTTGCTTCTACGGGCACCTGATGGGCATAATAACTAGACAGAAATACAGAACTCAAAACCCTGCTTGATGTATATTTTATTTCTTAAACTGGAGGTGAAAAAGAGAAATATTTTATTCTATTGTCTTTTGTCTGTATAATTCTCTCTCTCTAGAGTCAAATTCTATCCTTTTAGAGAATGAAACACACCACTGACATGATTGTCTAAGACAAATAGCTTTTCTTGAACATTAATTGGAATTGTTGATGGAAAGAAAACTCCCAAATCAAAATGGCCCTTGGTCATAGGCATTTTCCTATTTGTTTTTCTGTTCAACTCCCAAGAATAGAGTCTGTTTGATGCATTTGTATAGAGTTTCTATAAAATAAACTTTTAAAAAGTATGATGTCTAGTTCCTCAGGCAAAAAGATATAGTTTCTGAACAGTACCCTAATAAAAGTTTGTAAGTCAGAAAGTATTAAATGAGTAGGTACTATGAATTAAGGAGGCCTGCTCTTTTCTGAAGGAAAATGGAGGAAGAGTGGATCTGGGGAAAAGGAGAGGACAGGCAGAACTAGGAGAAGAGGGAGGAGAAACTATGGTCAGCAGGTATTAATGGGAGAATAATACTGATGATGATCATAATGATGATGATGGTGATGATGATGATATTACAGTATTAATTCTATAAAATTAAGATTATTTGGTTCATGTCAGAAAAAAATTTCATTGAATAGATTGGCATACACAGTGAGGCAATATGACAATAAGCTAAATGTCATCAATGAATTTACTAGTAATAGAGTAAATACCATATAGTTAACTATGTTAGCCAGTATATCCCCAGAGAAGTGGGATCTTGATGTAGACTTTGATTACAACCTTACTGCTTTCACATTTATAAAGAGGGAAAAGGATGTTGAAATGATAAGGACCTTCATGCAGAAATATGATTGGTTTACACAACTATGAAAATTCATAATTTTCCAATCTTGAAGTTTCAAGGATTATAAGTCACAAAGGACTATACAAGAAATACAGGGAATCAGGAATTTATACCATAAGTGTTCATTTTGAAGAGACGTCTATTGATATGGAGTTTATTGTGCTGATGACTTGAAACCAAGTACAAATAAAATAACAACTATTTTATACAAGTCCACTTTGATTGTTCTAGATATGATTGTATTGGTTTTGAATGCATAAACAAAATACGTACAGCTTTTGACAGCTATTTCCAATATTAAGAATAGCCTTTATCAGAAAACTGTTCCCAGTTCCCCCTCTGTGCAATGCCTAATCTATTGTGCAAGGATAGCATTTCCAAGTAAAAGCAGATATAGAAGATTAAAAAAGAAGCCCTGGAGTTCTAATTATTGTTAATTTGCTACCAATAGATTTAGCTCTTTTAGTATTAAAATGGTGCATTACCTACTTTTCTTGTCACTCTGACAAAATGCCTGGATGAACCAATTTATGGGAGGAAGGGTTGATTGTGACTTCTGGTTTGAGGGGAAGAGCTCATCAAGGTCAGGGAGGGCTTGAAGCTTGGGGAAAGGGAGTCTTATGTTTAACTTTGTTATATTTGGTTTGTTCAAGGAAGTCATGAAAACTGGATAAGCCTACAACTCTTAATACCATGATTTCTGCTGTAATCTATTTCCTCCAGGTTTGTCACATTTCCTAAAGGTCCTGACACTTCCAATGACACTTTCGATGCCACCTAGTGAACAACTACATGTTGTAGTCAAAATACATGAGCCTGTGTAGCAAACTTCAGATTTAAACAAATGGAGTCTTCATTCTCTGAGACACTTGGGTCCCTCATATTTCACCTTTTAGAGAAAGCTTCATAATTCTATGTATAGTTACTCTCTATTACTCAGAACTAGTTTCACTTTTTTTGTGACTAGCACAGTTATAGTATTTTATGTCCTCAGAAGAGTCATAGGTTTAGAGTAAAATACACTTCTGTTATTTTCAACTTGATCTTTTAATCTTTCTTTGTGTTAAGTCCAAAAAATGATGGATGATGTATTCAGAACTCAGAACCATGACTCTTATGTATCTATCTTTCCTTGGGTTCTCAGAACATGCTTACATTCACCAAATTTCTTGATTTTTCTTCTAGTCTTACAAACTTGTCCCCTCTTTCTTCCTCTTCTGGTTTATGCAACTGAACTCACTGGAAAGGACATTGAGCATGGGTATCAAGGGTTATTTTTGACTATATCTGTATCATGGTATCTTGGGCTGAGTGTTGTAGTAGTCATTCCTACTCCATGGTGGAAGCAGAACGATGCATCTGACAGATGGCTGACAAGAATTTTCATCTCAACAGGAGGAAAGCCTATCTCTATTCCAAGTCTAGGATATATATTTTTCCTGTGTGCATCTGTAAGACCACTGGTCTAGCAAATTGGTATAAAAAGTCTACAGGAGTCAGAGTCCCTTGGACTCTACTCTTCAGAGTCCTATCTGCTGTCCTACCACAAAATGCCACAGTCCATTATCTGTTGGACTGTGCATTATAGTTCAAAACAGCAGTCTCCCACATAGGATAATGTGTTTAACAACTTCAACTCCAGATAATTGAATTTGAGAGTCATATCCATAATGGTAAAAATGTAATAATTATGGTTTGGTTCCACTTGATGTATACTGTTTTCTGCAATATAACATTAACTACAAATAATATATTCTTATACTTGACTTGTTCTATGTTGAATTCTTTGTAGGGTTGACCTATAAACTTTCCCTATCAATAGAAGTTATGTACGCTATTATTGTACCACACTTTAAAGTATATACATCTGCCTTGAGACTTGCATTTATGATTTGTGTGAGCTTGTGGTTTCTCTCTCACATTAGTTATACATCCACATGTGTTTGCCCAGTATGATAGCACAACATTTCACTCGGGTACTTGCATATTGTTACCATGAAAAATGTATTTGGTACATAACCATTTTTTAAACTGTAATCATAAATGAAGAGAGTGAGAGTAGAGTAAGATGGAGAATTATTTTAAGCACTAAAAACAAATCCAGTATTCTTATTCCCAAAAGTCTCCTTATGGTTTTGCTTTCAATCGGCTTTTGAATTCTTGTTGTGCTTTTGCAAGCTGTTTGTGTATTCATTCCTTTGTTCTTTATGCTGTACCTTTCTTCCAAAGTGCCCTCCTGGTAGTTCTGACAAGTCAAGAGAGGATACTCATTCCCTAGGTTTGCAATGTAGCCTTGGGTAAAACTTTTCAAAGAGCTCCCAACTGAAAGGAAAAAGCCAGCAGAACACATGATGTGATGTTGTATTTTCCTCATGTTTACTATCTCTGCATTTCAGAGGTAGACTAAATTGCTTAAGCTGGAGCTCATGTTCAAATGCTTGAAAAAGTCTCTAATGTTGGTACAGTTGGAAGATAGCCTAGATATAATACATATGGTAAGTCTTGAGTAATCTGTGGATGAAGCCTCAAGATGAAGAACACTAAACTGAGCATATAATTATGTATAGTAAATATCATAATTTATTAAGATGAAGAAAAGATCACTGCAAACCCATACGTATTATGAATATCAAAAATACAGTATAATTTCACATTTTAAAAGTAACTCACATTTGAGTGGGTTTGTGTTTGTATGGGTTTGTCTGCATGTTTGTGTATGAATGTATGTTGTATGAATGTGTAGGTGCATTAATTCCTGTGGTTGCATGTGGAGGCAAGATTTAAGGTATATCTCCCTCAATCACCTTTAATTTCCATTTTTTCCAAAGAGTCTTTGTCTGATCCTCTAGTTTAATTTTTTTAGTTACCATGGTTATCTGGCAAGATTCCAGGCTTCTACTGTCTTTAACTCTCCTTCCATTCATGGATGGGAAACAATCACCTATCACTCTACCTGGATTATAAGGGGACAGTTTGGAGGTCATTCATACATTGAGAGGGCTAGGAATAACTGTCATGTATCATATAAATATATTGTATAGTCCAGATACAAGTTAGCCAGTTCCAAAACTTATCAGGAATGTCTCAACTCCAACTAAGTGGAATTGAAAAATAGATTATTACAGAAGAAAAACTGTATCTCAAAGTATTGTCAAGTAGAGAGGAAAATATCTCACTTTGTCAGTTATATAAAAACAAGACTATTTGACTACAGTGTTCATCACTCTGGAAACAATAGTTCCTGAAGATTAGCTTCTTTCCTATTTTATTAAACATATATCTTATAAAACTTCTGCTCAGCAAATACAATTCAGTTATGTTGACCTTGCCTCCCAGTTAAAAATACAAAACAGCTCTAGATACTATATAGTTCTAATTCTCAACTCTGCTTCAGGAAATGTGGTTACAAAATTTAATATTATGCTTCTTGTAATAAACCTTATTTTGAGCATATTATATAGGAGGAATTTTGTCTATTATTCAGCTATGGAATGTAATCAGTTGCTTACAATATTCCCAAGGGTAAGTGTGAAAATGCCAAAACACAGATATATAAGTTGCTTCAAGTAAAAACTGATAAAGCAGGCCTGTTCACTATGGGTGTCTGATGTAGATTGAACTTAGTCATTATATTCAGGTTTCCCAATATTACTTCAACACATTACAGAGGAAGATGATCTTTGATGTGAGGTAGGAAATCAGCATTTCATAATGAGATGAAGTTAATTTAAATGTCTCTGTGATTATTATTTATCAAATGAAGTAGTTGCTTTTTAGTAGTGATTTAAAATTTTAATCTTGCCAGCACAAGAGTAATGTTTTGTTTTACCCTAGGTCACCGTACTATCTAATCGTAACTTCTTGGCTACCCAAGAAGTCCAGGAGTATCTAGTGATGTGGATATTAAATCCAATCAGATATTGGTTTATTTGCATCACTACAGTAGTAATGTATCTAGTTGGTCACCATTAGAGATGGCAGGGTTTGTACCTGTGTTGGTGTGTACCTTTTTCCTCTCATAGCGTCCAGTGTAACTTTAACTACTGTGAACACTAACCAGTAGGTATCAAGGCTCTAGGTATACATAAACTTAACTTCTCCTTGTTCAACTTTTTTTTTTTTTTTAGATATTGTCTTCAGAATTGTTTCCATTAGTTTGTGGAGAGTAGCCAATATTCTTAGCAATAGCTTTGGTTGTTTGAGAATTCCCAGAGAGCCACTTTGGCGGACAACTCAATTATATGTAACCCATTCTTGACACTGGGGATTTCATTTGGAGGATATCTAACTGGCTTTTTCTCTTCTGTTATTAGTTGATTTCATTTAGATTCCTTTCATGCATTTATATATCCTAAATAAGTTTCTAGTGCATAATGTTTCCACAAGACCCCTCAAATTGCCGTCAGTCTTAGCTGTCCCATCCCATACCCCTCCCTTATCCCATCTCTTCCATCCCTCTCCTTATTTGACCCATTCATTCCCCATCAGCCCTTCTATAAGTATTCTGGTCCTCTCCTAGGTTAAATCCTTCCATCCCCCACAATTGTTTACTGTAAACCTATCTTCTGTCATTGTTGGATTATAAACTGCTTAAACAAATACAGATCCTGTTTGTCTTCTGTGTCTGATTTACTTCAAATCAAGATGAATTTTTCTAGTTCAATCTGTTTACCTGAAAAAATTAATGATTATATTTTTTGCAGCTGAGTAATACTCCATTGCATAAATCAACCACTTTTTAAAATATGTTTATCTGTTGATGGACATCTAGACTTTTTCTGATTTTTGGCTATTATCTATATGACAACAATATACATGCTTGAGCAAATGTAATGGCATTCAGCTTTACTCATCCATCATTTTCATGATCAAACATCACCAGAGAATTTTTCTCCTGGAGTAGATGGGAACAAATATTGAGGCCCACAACTGGACAATGTACAGAGTATAAGAGGCTTTGGAACATTCGACCTTAAATGTAATGTCTCGATTAAGTCCCTATCCTTAGTGCTCAGAGAACCCTGAGTGAGAGGAAGCAACATGATTATTAGAGCCAGAAGGGATGGAGGACACCAAGGAAACAAGACCTTCTAAACACAGCAGGACCAACACACATATTATCTCACAAAGGCTGTAGGAGCATGTCTTTACAAACTTAAGACAGATTGAACCATTAAATATATGCCCATGACATGTTTGGATAATCTACTAAGACCTAAGTATGTTCCCCTCTAAGAAGAGGCAGGGTAGGGAAGTGTTTGAATTTGAGATCATTAAAAGTTAAATCATTAGCCCAGTAATGTAGCTCATTAGTACAACTCTTGCATAGATTGCTTAAGGCTTCAAAGTCAATTTTCAATATCGACCAAAAATAGTCCAGACTTGGTGGCTCATACATATAATCATCACATTCAGAAGGCTGGGGTAAGAGGCTCTGGAGTTCAGGGCAGACCTGAACTACATGGTAGGACCTGTTTCACAAAACAAAAACCCACACATAATTAACCAAACAAATTCTTACATTTCTAGAGCAATGTAATCTTGTTCTTGATTTTGCCATTCTCTGTCTACAGATGATAGACACAGTACCAAGGAAATTACTAGGTGGCTTTCATTTTTCTACAAATAAAGAGTCTATCTGGTATTCCACAATCAAATTTGAAGAGCAGACATTGACCTAAATGTATACAGTCTGTGTATTAATTTTTTCTTCTCTGTTATTTAAAAATTATAGATCAAGCATGGGAAAAAAAGGATCCAACTCCTAAAGAATATATTTCAGTGCCTTATATTAGCCAATTTGTATGTCTGCATTGGCTCTCATTTACTCAATTTGCATTTACTTCTGATTTCACTTTATTATCCATAAAGCCTCTTTTCTCCTTGTTTTGGGCCAAGCCCAAAGTAAACCATGAAAGAAATTTGATCTTGAGGTTCTAATATTTTATTATATGGAAAAATAAACAAAAATGACCTCTTTGCTGTTTCCTTCTGATGATAGATATTAGCAGAAGACTCAAAATAATCTAAGAGGTAATCTTCTTTCACCCTTTCAATGTTTGTGTATTCATGGGTGGTTAAAAGTAACTTGGGGTATAGTCACTGTAAGCCAGGTTTTCACCATGATTGTCAAAAAGGAGTAACAGGAACATATACAAAATAGAAATCCATACGTCAAACTATGATAAGATTAATGACCTGGGTGAAAATGCACATCAAATCAGCTGACAGTGTGTTGACATTTTGCTATGTGGCCACTCTCTCAAATGCTATTGGATGGTGAACTCTATCCAAGATCAGAAAATCAAATGAAGGGAAGAGTAAGAGTTCAGTCTTACAAAAACCGCAAGGTGTTTTCCTTGTATAAATATGCATCACTGATTATTTCTGCCAGAATATCTTGTTTTTTTGTTTTTTTGGTTTTTTTTCTGCTCCTTGGGTAGTAAGTCTCCTTGTCAAAGGTTTCAGGTCTGTGAAAACAGATTTCTAGTAATAGTCTCTGCTCAAGTCTGATATGTCTTCTGATTTGTTCCCTAACCACTTTAAATGTTTGGTTTAAGTTAGGCTTGGTTTTGGTCTGACCTGTGAGCATGCACATAAACATGACCTAAGCATGTGCTTTCATGTGCACCTCTCTCTCTCTCTCTCTCTCTCTCTCTCTCTCTCTGTCTCTCTCTGTCTCTCTCTCTGTCTCTCTCTGTCTCTCTCTGTCTCTGTCTCTGTCTCTCTCTCTCTTTCTCTCTCTCTCTCTCTCTCTGTGCGTGTGTGTGTGTGTGTGTGTGTGTGTGTGTGTGTGCATGTGTGTGTGTATGTGTATGTGTTTTCTTTTGGTCATTGATCAATCTCATTCAATATTTTCAGATTTGGTACAATCAGAATAAAGTCTCTTAGTTGTTCTTTCTTTTATTTCCATATACAGAGAAACATATGGGTCCTCCATGTTTTGGTCTGTTTTCAAGAATTAGACTCTGATTACTTGTAAGGAAGGAAACACTGACAAAACAGAAATTTAAAGAGAGTGGCAGTATTTTCACCACTATAGAAAATCATGACAGTTTGTGTTCAGAATTGATTTCTAGTTCCCTTTAGATAAGAAACAGACATTTCTTTAGACTTACATTTTCTTGCTCTCCCTCTGTGCTTAGGTCCAACTGCTAATTTCTCTGAGCACTGTAAAATCTTCAAGAATACATCTCTTGCAAGTATAAAGTACAGCAAAGGGAAAGTAACCCCCAAACTCACTTTCTGATTTCTAAAGTTTATTTGTGCATCTGCAGCATGCCTGTTAGTTCTCTCTCCCCATTCATGCTTTTCAGATATGATTATCATCTAGTTCCATTAAATAATTTTTTCACACACTGCATCCAAGTTGGAAAAAGAATAATGTCCTCATGTGGCAGACTTAGGAGTGCAGCTTGACAATTGATGTGATAGTATCCAACTCTTTGTCCTCTATTCTAACCACTAGGTCAATTTCTTTTTCTTTTCCTTTTTCTCACATTGTTCTCTCTGATTGTGGTCCTCCCTCCTCCCTACTGCCTGAATTACACACTCTATCACTATATTTTCCTCATTTATTAGGAAATCTGGGAATCTCAGGGACCATATGCATTTGTACACCTCCTTGGGCTGACTTAATATTTGACTAGGTTTCCTCCTGTGTTTCTGTTCTTTCATTTTACAAGACAGGCATTTGTCTGTTAGGCTTCCTATTAAGGGTTTATACATTTTGTCTACAGCTGGTAGCAGTGTTTTCAGAGATTGGGGAACCTCCACTATGTTAGTATATGTATAGGCCAAGCTATAGGAACTAAGCCACTATGTTGTAATTCGAAGGTCATTACTCAGCTACTTTTCTATTATCAGTATCTGCTTCCTAGTTTTCAAGGAGCCACACACTGTTGACAGTAGGTACTGGGATCTGTTTTCATTGCTGTAACTTCTCCTTCATGGTGAAGTATACCTTTGAAATAAAGTAATCTTATCCCTTATAATTTTTTGTCCGGTATTGTCATAGCAAGGAGAAGAGATTGCCAAAGAAAGTTAGTATATATGCCAAGGACCCATTTTAAGTATTCACCAGTCCTATTATTAGTTGGTTTTGTAAAAGTATTTTTTACCACTTGATGTAATTGTCATGTTGGAGGTTTACTGATGAATAAGATGACTGTTTCTAACTCTTTCTGAACTCTGGGTGGTTGGTTCAAATCAGCTGTTCTGGGTCAAACTCTTCTCCAAGCTGACTGATGCAGTCCAGCTTCTGTGGCTTCTCACTGAATTGCTCTTCTTGGCCTCCAACTAACGTTAGCAATTTGTTCTTATCTTCTGGCTTCTTATTCCCTGGCTTCAACTGCCTCTGCTGACATGCACAGAACTGTATGAACTCAAAAATGAACTCTCCTCCACTGTATAGTGCTCACTGTACAGACTCCCAAGAGACTGAACTCCCAACTGACAGACAAGCTCTATTGCACTGAACTCACTGACTGAACAGAACTGACAGAACTAGAACTCAGAGAGCTTCATGCCTCTATCTCCTGAGTGCTGGGATTAAAGGTGTGTCTGTATTCCAGCCAGATCACACAGATATAGAAGGTGTGATCTCTTACCAAAGCAGCCATGTTGCTAGAGTAAAATCCCACTATAGGTTATTGCTTTCTAAGTCCCTCATGGGTTTTCTTACAATATGTTAGTCTCCACAGGTTCCTTTTCATCCTGAGATTAGCTCAATTATTGGAAAAATTAGTCAAGAATGATAATTGACATATTTTGCATATAACTCAATAGGCTACTGTATGAAACTTTTATAAATATACTTTTGAATTCCTCATAAATGAGTATTTGAACTGTTAATACATCTAAGCTTACAAAGCTATTAAGTCATATTCAGCTTTCAAATCCAAGTCTTTCTAATTTTTAAAGTTGTTACTATTGACTTAATTTATATTTACTCTGTTGTAGGGGTCTTAATATAGATACTTGCTGTTCAAAACTTAAAAATCTCAGGGATAAAAATCACTTCTGAATGCCGGCATCCTTTATAGTTCCTGAAACATAACAGGTGCTTAATAAACACTTACTGGTAAGAAAAGTACATAGTACTGTAATAATAAGCTAGATTAGAATTACATTTGGTAAGCTTCCAATCTGTCAGTTTTCTGTTATTCCAGGAATTGGATTAACTTGTCAAGCAGGGTGTGGGAAGCAGTGGAATGGTTCTCACAAGAGCTTGTGAGAAAGGCTGACTTTCAGACCTCAACTTAGAGTCAACATCTAGTAATTTGTATGCAAATTTAAGAAGGACTGGCCTGTCAAAGAGAGTTCACTAAGGCAGAATGGCTTTGAATATCTTCACAAGCAGGCACAATAGAGACTCCCTCTGTTCTCCTTTCTGATGGCCAAGTGGCTTCTCTTAGTAAGAGACTGTGTTGCTCATTACTAGTGGCAAGTGTTGAGGTTATAGTCCTTTATAAACAAAAAGAATGTTAGGAAATGTGGAAAAAATTCAACTTGTTTTGTTTGTTATTTTTTGTTTGTTTTGTTCCCTACTTCCAGCAATAACAAAACATTAATATGACGCATGTGTGCAGGTGTGATACATTGGGGGACTAAAGAAATGAGAAAGTAATTTAAGAAAATTTTTCTTCCTTTTAATTTTTAATATTTTTTACAGTCTAGTCATTACCCCCCTCCAGTTTGCCCTCCCACAGTACCTTATCCCATTCCTCCCCTGCCTGCCTCCAAGAGACTTTTAATCTAAATTTTTGTATATTAATTCTTTGTTCAGGTTCAAATAGCTTAATATTTATTATTGATATTATTGATGTCATTTATTTCATATTTAACCAATACAACTAATCATCATTCATTGATATGACATCTTGATTTGCCATCTTATTTTATACTGTATGAACAATTTAGAGAATATTCACGAGGCTATTTGCTTCTTGAAACTGGTTGTCCATCTTTTTGTTAATATTAGGATGATATAACACACAGGACTGGAAGAGATGGTTATTTAACATGTGTTATTTTATTATTTATTAGTATTTTACTATTTTACCAGTTCTTTCAACAGAAAAAGAAGAGTAATCTCTGAAATTCTCAATAGAGTCTGAATAGTTCAGAATGTAATAGACTCATGTGCTTCACCCTTTTACCTGCCAAAAGTATATGTTCTTTCTTTCATTTTAATAGATACATTGCACTTTCATGATTTTCATTTGTATAGAGTCTTTGTTTATTTTGTTTCAAGTTAAATGACTTTTGAATATAAATAAATATATCTTCAATAGAAACTATACCTCAACACATTGGAAAACTAGCAAGTATTAACTAAAAGTTGAACACATTTTTACACAGGATGGGTAGTTTTATTAGCATACTTAGACTACTTGAGAAAAAATTTAAAGGAAGTAAATTTCTTCAGTTCTGTATATGTGATTTCATTATTAGCATACCATCATAGAGAAATTAGATTTGAGTGGTGGTACATACATCTAAGCACTGGGGATGCTGCAGCAATAGGATTGTGGCATCAATATCTAAATAGACTAAGGAGGAAGACCTCTTTTCAAAGATAAAAACCATTGATCTGTTTCCTGTAAAATGAAACATCGAGAAAAGTGGCTCAGTAGTTGAGTACTTGCTACTCTTCTAGAGGATCTGACTTGAGTTTCCAACACCCATAGTCAATTGTTCCCAACAGCCTACAATTCCAGCTTCAAAAGACCTGACACCTCGTGGTCACCACTGGCATTTGACATACACACACATAAATGTAAGCAAAAAATAAAAACTAATAAAAGAAAGAAAGAAAAGAAAAAAATATATGTTCTAAGATTAGGGAAGTATAATTCTGATTCCTTCTGTACTGAAATTTTTAGATGGTACTCAAAGCTGATGACAATGTTTTTTCTACTTCATTCTCTGCCTTCCCCTTTCCCCTTTCACCGCAGCACCTGATAGTGTCCTCTGTTTCTTCTTGAGTAAGTTTCTACTCTATGCCTTGTGTGTTGTTGTACTCAGTTGAATGGATCACCCTTTCTATCTGCCTAAGAATGGTTTTTACTATGAATGCATTTTAATGTAGCTATTATCTGCTCTCATTCCCAATGTTCCTTCCATTTAAAACATTATTAATGACAAAAATCTGAAGTCCTGTTTTGTTCTGTCTTGCTAAGTTCTACATAGAAGTCCGAGGGAAAAATGATTATGGTTTCTTACAATGGTTTTGGAGGTGACTCTGTCCTGTGTAATACAGAAACAGAGTTTTCTTTTAAAGTGAAAATTTCACTTCCATGTAGACCTTGCTTTTCCAGTCATGTGCTGTATATGAGAAAAAGAAAAATGATAAATGATAGTGTTTTGTATGCAGAAAGAGATTGATATTTTGTGATAAACATTGTGGCAATGAGATGAATTCCAAATCTGATCTGTTTTCGTGATTTTCCCCCATTAAAGTTTTCATTGTGTATGTGTGTGTACCTGTGTGTACACACACACATACACAGTAAAAAATATTAATTCATTTTTTTTTAGCATGGGTATCATGTACTTTGTGGTTAATGACTACTACTTTTTTATTTTATATTTTTTTTAATTAGATGTTTTCTATATTTACATGTCATACAATATCTCCTTTCCCAGGTTCCCCTCCAAAAAAAATAAAAAACAAAAACAAACCCCTTGCCCCTGCTCACCACCCATCCTCTCCTGCATCCTGGTCCTGGCATTCCCCTACACTGGGGCATACAACCTTCACAGGGCCAAGGGCCTCTCCTCCCATTGATGACTGACTTGGCCATCCTCTGCTATATATATATGCTGCTGGAGCAATTAGTTCCACCATGTGTACTCTTTGGTTGGTGGTTTAGTCCCTGGGAGCTCTAAGAATACTAGGTAGTTTATAGTGTTGTTTGTCTTAAGGGGCTACAAACCCTTCAGCTCTTTGGGTCCTTTCTCTAGCTCCTTCATTGGGGACCCTGCACTCATTCCAATGGATGGCTTTGAGCCTCTAATACTGTATTAGTCATGTACTTGCAGAGCCTCTCAGGAGACAGCTATATCAGGATCCTGTCAGGAAGTACTTGCTGGCATTCACAATAGTGTCTGGATTTGATGATTGAATATGGGAAGGATTCCCAGGTGGAACAGTCTCTGTATTCTCCTTCCTTCAGTCTCGGCTCCATAATGTGTCTCTGCAACTCTTTCCATGAGTATTTTGTTCCCCATTTTATGAAGGAATGAAATATCCACACTTTGGTCTTCCTTCTTCCTGAGTTTCTTGTGGTTCTTGGATTGTACTTTGTATATTCTGATCTTCTGGGCTAATATCCACTTATCAGAGCGTGCATACCATGTGTGTTATTTTGTGATTGGGTTACCTCACTCAGGATGATATTCTCCAGTTCCATCATTTTCACTAAGAATTTCATAAATTCATCGTTTTGAAAAGCCGAGTAGTACTCCATTATGCAAATGTATCACATTCTCTGTATCCACTCCTCTGTTGAGGGACATCTGGGTTGTTTCCAGTTTCTGGCTATTATAAATAAG
>NW_022196905.1:236163944-236184930 GCF_008632895.1 Mastomys coucha
CCTAGCCAATCTGACTGGTGTGAGGTGGAATCTCAGGGTTGTTTTGATTTGGATTTCCCTGATGACTAGGGATGCTGAACATTTCTTTAGGTGCTTCTCAGCCATTCAGTATTCCTCAGTTGAGAATTTTGTGTTTAGCTTACCCCATTAGCATACCCCATTTTTAATAGGGCTATTTGGTTCTCTGGGGTCTAACTTCTTGAGTTCTTTAAAACATTAATTCTTAAATATAAAATCCCTGAATAAAAGCCCAAGGTCTCTAAAAAATTGTGGTGTTCTGGACCAGTTTTGAACCATTTATTATCTTCTATGATCTTGAGCCATATTGACAGCTACTGCTGCAAGGTAAGCCACATAGTAAGACCAAATATTTTTTAAAGTGCAAGACAAGGCAAGTGACATAAAAGGACGTGAAATGTATTATTGACTAGTTTTAAATGTCTTTTACTATGAAGATAGAACTGACTGCCAGTTGACTGAAAACAGTACCTTATTCCTGGGTAACATGTTTATATTCAAAAGTATAAAAAGAACTACTCATATCCCAAAGGCAGTATTATTTTTAATGCATAATTAATTGTTTAGATGATTACTCTAAGCTTAGTTTTTTATCTTATTTGTCAAATGAACAGCCATATTTTCTTTATTGCCATGATTTGACATTTATTACCAATATAAAACAATATATATTTCTCTAGATAATATAATTAAAACAAAGAAAAATACTAGGAATTGAATTAACCTTATTTTTAAAATGCAGGTTCACATACACACTCCACACACACATTGCAACAATGCTCCTCAATAGTCTTCGATAGTTGCGATAAATGGATATATGTAGTATTCTTGTTTGGGAGTTCTGAAAATGGAATTTAAAATTAGTTTAAGCAAGGTGATAAAGACCTTTCAACCTCTTTACTCTTTTGTTTTATATAGTCTCATTTCTTAATAATCATTCTTGGATCTATAGTATACCCTAGACAGATATCTACATGTTTGATATAATGAAGCAATGTTATTACTACATTGTAACAGCCTCCCAGTGTAATAATAAGCCAAATAACTTCTTATTTGCTACAAATATTTATGTCAAAGTGGGAAAGAGAACTGCATAGACTGGAGTTATTTTCCACTCCTCAGACCTCCATATCTGGGTGTCTTTTTTCATAGCCTAAGCTATAAATTGAATGGCATAATTTGATGTGGACATAGAACTGTGCATTAGTTTTTATTTTGACAAAATCATTAAACATCACATAGGTTGAAAAATGAATCGCGAGGCCCTAAGCCTGCCGTAGAAGATTGCACTTCATAAACTGAATTGCTCACATGGGCAACATTTTGGTGGAAGTTATAGATTTTCTAACATATCTCTGATAGATAGGACTAATATAACTTCAATAAAAACTCTAGATATGTCAATATAAAAATTTTCCCTACCATTGAAAGATGTAAGATACTCCACCTAATAAATCGGACGACAACGTATCCCTTAAGGTATACTAACATACATATTGGGTTACAACAAGCAACAAAATCATTGATGCAATAAAACTCAAGTCACAGAGGGGCTATTGCAGAAGGTTTCTCTATGATGCAGGAGGCCACCATGAATAATGTGGACATGAAAGACTCAGAGAATGTTAATTTCTAGTAATTCACTTATAATATGGCTGATAGTAATGCTTAATAATAATATAAATACTATACTTGTATGTTACTCTTCCACTGTATTTGTGATACTTCATAAGAGCTATAATCACATGAAATACTGATAGTGCAAAATCTCTCTGGGGTCTTTGGTTGGGAAGCATATGAGGAATGTACTTTGTCCTTAGCAGTGTGTTCATATGTATGAGATGGATATTCAAATATCTGATTAGTTGATAGGAATGGTTTCAGGCAAGAGTTGGGTCTGGGCCAATCACATTAGAGTTGATGTGCACAGTAGATTTAAAATGACTACTAAAGAAAGTCTAATTTACATATTAATTAACAATTTTTTTGGTTGCTTTAGATTGTTCAGGCCTCATTATTGTTATTTGAAAATGGAAGGTGCTAATGAATATTTCTTAGGGAGCTGTGATGGCTTAAATTTGAAGCAAGAATATTTCTTTGGAAACCAAAGAGATAGATGTTAGTTTCCTTGTCTCACACATGAAGCTCATTTTCCTTCTGACATATCTTTCTCTGCTTAGAGCTTAGTTCCAACCTCTTGATTTCTCCTTTTTCTACTGTATTACTTTAGTGTAAATAAGTCCTTTTTCTCCCTGTGTTACTGGGAATTCTCTGGACAAAAAGGAAACACTAAAATTTCGCATCCATCCTATTCTTGTTTAGATTTATTTCAAAAAGTTGTTTCATGACTTTATTAAGGATTTGATTCACAGGGTTATAGAAGCTGACAAGTCTAAAATCTGCTGTCTCCGTACAAAGGCTTTCTGTTGCTAAGCCTCTCTTCTTGCTCAGGAATCAGTCTTGAGTCCTAAGCAAGACTTAGCCTGACTAACTCGATTGTGCCTTACAGGCTACCCTGCAAAATGTGAAATAAAAATAATATCCAAGAGTTTGACTGCATAAAGCCTTGTCATATTCCAAAGACATTAGGTGGTCTTCCAAGTCTATTCATTCAAATGTTACCCTTATTCCACTTTATCCTGGTATCCCAATTCTGCCATGTTGCCATGTAAAGTTAACCATCACACCTGCTTTGTAACAAAGCATCTCCACATCAGATGTTGATTCTTTTTTGTTTGCAATTATATTGCATGGTGACAAACCTTTACATATAATGAGTATTATAATTTCTAATATTAACTGTTCTGTAAAGGTAGCTTTTATTCTCCAGATGTAATTGTGATCTCTTAGGCTCACTGCTGAATTAGTTCACTTTTTGTAGTTCTTCCTGAACGGTGACTGATTGTTTCAGCTCAGCTGTTCTGACTCAAAACTCTTCTCCAAGCTGGAGGATTCAAACTAGTTTCTTTCCGCTTCTGGTTGAATTGTTCTGCCTGGGAAAATGGTCTCTAAATTCCACTAGCTGAACTGCACTGACTGCACTGTTTACATGAGCTCAACTGAACTGCACCAAACTATTCTGAACTGAACTCAATTGAACTGCACTAAATTTTGTGAACTGCACTTTCTGAACTGCCTCCCCTCCTGTCTCACTCCACACTGCTCTTAAGTAGCCTCTCTTTCCTGCCTTTTCTCCTGAGAGTCAATCCTAGTCTATCTCTGACTCATTCTGTTATCTTCCATTTACCACTCTGTCTTCCACTCAATTAGATATCACTTTCAAACTGGATTACATCCTTTTACAAACTAACTTTATCTTCATTGTTTGGGTTCAAAGGTGTATATTAATCACTTGTCTGCGCTCCAGTCAAATCACATAGATGTAAGTCATTGGATCTGTTTTCTTACCAGAGCAGTTGTGTTGCTAGATTCAAATTACTCTACAAAATCCACACATAAGTGGTAAATTATTCCTTTTAATAATAATGACTATGATATATATACTCAGTATTGTAGAAATAAAATTTCTTTTAATCTCTGAAAGCATGAGAGATTCAAATTTTTAACATATCCTATATTTCAATGCCTTATAGATTGGGTTTTTATTTATATATATATATATATATATATATATACATACATATAAATATATATGTATTTATATACATATATATGTGTGTATTTATATACATATATTTATAAATATACATACATATAAATATATATGTATTTGTATACATATATATGTATTTATATACATATATATTTATATATGTATGTATAAATATATATGTATATATATATATATATATATATATTTGTGTGTGTGTGTATCTGTAACTATCTTATCACAAATGCCTTCTCTAATTTAAGTTTGTCCTGCTTCCTTAGTAAACCTAACACTCATTTAAAAGCAAATGTAGTGACAAAACTGATCTGATGTGTGTTTTGTGATGGCTAACTTAGCAATCTATTCTGCTGATGTAAAAATTAATCAGTTGCCTTAATATGCTTATAGACAATGAAATAAATATTTGATTCACATTTGTCATATTGAATTTTGATGTTATTTAATGTCTTTTGCCTAATCTCTTTGAGAATTGAGCAACTTAAGGAGTAAGTATCCCTTCAAGAGGTTGTAGGGCTTAATCTTTGAAACAAAAGAAACAGGGTTGGAACTCAGAATATGTTGCCTGAATCTCCTTAAAATAGGAAATACATCTTTCAGCAACTTATTCTAACTTTTCTTCTTTATTTCATGCTACTTTTCAACTGGAAGGAAGTTATAAGCCAAAGACTAGAAAAAAAACTTGAAAATTATTAACATATTAAAAAAAAGTATATGGAATGTCAACATTGAATTTTATAACTTCAAAGAACCGATATGTAATGTTACTTGTTACCATTGCCCATTATGTTACTGCACACCACACAACTTTCAAACATCCCTAGAAACTGAGAACATCAACATCATTATCCTATAGATGGATCTTTTCTTTTATCTTAAATACAGGTGCCAAACCAGTTTATTACAGTTGACGGTTTGATTTACAGTCGAGCAACAATTTAAATCTTTTTTACACGAGGCAGAGGCAGAAGGACATCACCCACAGATCCCAAAAGCTATCCTGGAAAGTAATCAGGCTTAAAAATAGGGTACTTAACTAATTTCATTTTCTTTTTGTTTTCCTGATTAGTTATGATAAACATTTGCTTCTGAAAGTGAAAGCTTATCTTCTGATTCTAGAAAGCATCCCAAACTCAATCACCTTACTTTCTAGATTTCACCTCAGAAAGATCTCTCAGTCTGGACACACGTCCTGCCAGCCTTCTCTTATCTAGGAACAACCATGACCTAGTATGGTAACTTTCCTGTCTTGTTTTTCAGTTATAATTTCTGTGTCAGACTATAGTATTGTCTCTCAATGTTTTAAGTTCAGTTTAATGATTAGAATCTGCATAAATGCTGCAGGCACTAAAAGGTTATTGGGTTGGAGAGATGGCCAGGCCCTCTGCATATGGGCCTAGGGAGTTGAGATTTAATATCTGCTGGGATTCTAACTTAGAGGAGAAAAGAGAAAGGACACCTGAATGGCATGAATACATTGCTATTAAATGAAAATTTTTTAAATAGTTTGAACAGTTATGGAAACAAAAAGGCGTAGGTTAGTTTTCAACTGTGTGAAGAGGAGTAGGGTCCTTCAAAGATTTCTACATTACAATTTTCTGGAAAGTCTGAATGTGTTGCTTCATGTGAAAAATTAGACATTGTAGATTGTGGACATCATTAAATTATAGAATTTGAAGTGGAAAGTTTGTTCATGGTTAATGTAGAGTAGCCTAAAAGAATTGCAAAGGAGTTTCTAAGAAAGTATAGTTCTTGCAGATAGTTAATGCTACAGTATTCAATGAATAGAGACATGAAGAGTGGCAGGGAAGTGGTGGCGCACGCCTTTAATCCCAATCCCAGCACTTGGGAGGCAGAGACAGGTGGATTTCTGAGTTCGAGGCCAGCCTGGTCTACAGAGTGAGTTCCAGGACAGCCAAGGCTACACAGAGAAACCCTGTCTCGAAAAAAAACAAATACAAAAACAAAACTAACAAACAAACAAAAAACACATGAAGAGTGTAGCTAATAGGTGTAGGTTGCTTCGCAGAAAAGTGAATAGACAAAAGACATTGATTTCCCTAAGACATTGCAGAAAGAATGCAATTCTGTTAGCACCTGTGTTTGAGCTCATAGACTGTGTTACCAAAGTCACACATAATAAGCTTTGTTGTTTTAAGTCACTTGGCTTGTGAAAATTTGTTACAAAGGCAGCAAAAATACACCCTTTATTTTATCTTTGCAATAATGTAACAAAATATCTTAATCTATTTTAACCTACAGTTTCCTGTAAGTCCATAGTCACCTCATCTTGTTGCTTTTGTTATGTGGTAGCATAGTATATCACTGTGGAAGCATGTGATGGATAGTGGATTTAGCTTTTTTACTTCAAAACAGTAGGGGTAGAATAAATACATAGGAAGAGGAAGAGCATTGAAGTCCTATTAAGGACACTTGCCTGATCATCTTTCAATAACATTACACTTGAGTCTGGATAGGGATAGGGTAGAGAACAGGTTCCAGAGACTACCTCATGGTAGGCTGGAAGGCATGAGAGAGAGAGAGAGAGAGAGAGAGAGAGAGAGAGAGACATAGTAGAATGATCATCCTTTTCCCATTTTATTTCATATGAGTATCATTAGAGTTCTCTAAGGTGGCATTATATCATTTCTCTTCCTGTTTATTTAAATCTATCTGAAAAAGGTACTCAAAGATAAACCAAGAGTACAAAGAAATACTAAAAAAGGAATTTAGTAATTTCTGACATAGTTTTCTCTCTAGTAAACTAATGGTCAATATGACCCATCAAAGGGTTCATTGTGACAATATCCATGAAAACACATATAAAAGTTCAGCCTAATTCTGAAAGTTTCATTTGTTAATAGTATCACAGGGTCATGTTGGGAAGGGAAAAGCAAAAGTTAAAAATACCCTATAAATTAAGTTTTCAAAGTTTCTCTTCCTTTTGACATCTTCACATATCTCTAAAAGACGAAAAATAATACTATCTTTGAATGTTAAAGGCACAAAAGCTGTATCTCCTTTTTTTATATCATGTGGGAAAAACTAAAGATGGTAAGGAGAAAAGGAGAGGATAGAAAAAGCTAACAATTATTAAAATCAAACTAATTGTCCAAACTCTATTGTGTTAAATTATCGATACTGTTTTCCACAAAATTTACTGTGACTTCTCAAAGACCCACTACCATTAAATCCGGACTAACGACAAAATTTCTTTTTAAGGAAGCATTACTTTCTCTTTCAGAATAGCTGTTTTATTTCCTGTCTACTATTTTCTCTTAGCATATGAAAAATATATAAAGGGGGAAAACCTGTTGCAGACTTTCTCTGCTAGAAACATGATCAAATCCTGTGAGAGTATAACTTTTTAAACTTACTATAATATGGTTTAAAAGGACATAAACATCAGGTAGATGAGACATCTCAGTGGGTAAAAATCCTTGCTGCCAAGAATGAAACTTTTCATTAGTTCACTGAATCCAGAGGGTATAAGGACAGGATTGACTGTGAATTATCCTTGTATGTCCACAGTCATGCTAGGATGTGTGTGTATTTGTGTATGTGTGCACACACACAGAGTAAATAAATTTAACTTTAAACTTCTAAGAATAATCAACAATGACCTCAAAGGGTATTAAGGAGGGAAGTGTATGTCCAAGCAAGAAAGACAAAAAAGGAAAAACAAGACATAGTTGTAGAGGGAGTTCTAATTTTATTAAACTCAGTGTTTTCATTAGGACAATTAACCTTGACAACACTCATCAGAGAGCTGACAAACTGGACGAAGGTGTTTTATGACAGTACATAGTGATTGAAATGTGGGCCATCTCCATCCACCTAATTGTGTGACTCCCAATCATGGTAGAGAGATGTTTGAATCTCAGAAAATTAGAATAGTCAAGGGGCAAAAGTAAGGTTTGAGAAGCCATTAAAATGGCTAATACTACTGTCTCTGTTCAAGTTACAGGAAGGACTTTACAAAACAAATAGAGTTATCACCCTGCTTGCATAAAAACACTCCAAGCAGGAAATTTGTCATTGACTCATTATGTATACAACCCTAACAAAGACATTTGGTCCACAGACAAATCAGATATTAATGCATAGGGCTTAATTAATTATTAACTGATATAAAAGCACTTTTACTAAGTGAATAATTAGTTTCTGCCACTTGCTTTGAATTTTCCCGTGTCCTTACCACTTTGCAGTAGTTTCTAAACAACATTGTCCATATTCTATCAATGCAAAGTTTGCTCTTAGGGACTTTGCCCTTTGCTAAAATTATAATGAATTCAGGCTTTTCTTCAATTTATTTGATGCTAGTGCCTAATGTTCTTAAATAAGTATGCCAATGTGCACACATAACCCATCTTATATATGTATATTATGTATGAGAATATGTGTCTGCATGTCAGTATGTCTCAATGTACTTGGTGTAGGCAAAACTCGTACTTGTGATGGGTATTGTCCTTCAGGTGAAAACATAGTGGCCTTGAACAAGAAAACACATACATAACCTAGATACATTTAGAAAGAAAGGTTAATGTTTATATCTACTATAAGATAGGAAGAACCAAGGTTGCAATTTAAAGCCTCATGTATCTTTCAAAGCTTTCTAAGAGGCACATTAAAGCAAAATGAGAAACTGATATGGGATTTTACTGAGAGAGTCAGAGTTTCCAGACTGAGGAAAATAAGCCGCTATACCTAGCTTCAGAATTCTTTTTAAATATGCCAACATCTTCTTTGGTATTTACACAAAAATTGGTTTTAAATAAAAATCACTTTTCCTGTATGTAGTAGTAATTTCTTGCATATATTTCTTAGGTGTGTGCTATGCATCTGAGTCTTGAAATGTATTTATATACTACAGATGCATACATTTCCAATAATGTAAAAAAAAAAAAAAAAAGCTATCAGACAGAAAAACAAAAGGAAGGAAAGAGGACAGAAAGATGGAAGGAAAGAAAGAAAGAAAATACTTCATTAAAGAACTGATTCTCGATCTTCTCAACTTCTGTCTACACCTAGGAGTGACAGCAGTGGATCTGCAACCCTCTCCACCCCTTCCCTGCAAGAGGAGAGCCTGCCTTCAGGGAGTGCTTTAACCCAGGGACTTGGGTGAGTTCCACCTTTTTCTCTCTTATTACTTTCTAAGGTGGGACCAGCATGGAGGCACAGGCCTCACAAGTCACAGGACAGCCTGGTCAGGATCATTTCTACCTCAGACCACACCTAGGAGGGACAACAGTCCCAGAGCCCTCTCTGGACCTTTCCCCCAAGTGGAGATGCTATCTCCAGGGTGTGCTCTGATACCAGGACTCAGGACTGACAACTAACCCACAGCCATCTGTGACTGGGATTTACCTGAGGAAAGCTGATCACCCAGAAGTACTGACACCAGCTTACAGACCCACAGGAGGAACAAGCTGTAGTCAGAGACAGCAAGAATATCTAACACCAGAGATCAATAGATGTTGAAAGGCAAACACAAGAATCCTACCAACAGAAATCAAGATCACTTGGCTTCATCAGAAACTAGTACTCCCTCCACAGCAAGTCCTAGATATCCCAAAACACTGGAAAAACAAGATTTGGATCTAAAATCATATCTCACGATGGTGCTTGAGGAATTTAAGAAGGGCATGAATAGCTCCCTTAAAGAAAGACAGGAGAACACAGGTAAAGAGATATAAGCTCTTAAAGAGGAAACCAAAAAAAAAAAAAATCCCATAAAGAATTACAAGAGATCATGAGTAAACAAGTAGAAGCCCTTAAAGGGGAAACACAAAAATCCCTTAAGGAATTACAGGAAAACACAAACAAAGAGATGAAGGAATTGAGCAAAACCATCCAGGACCTAAAAATGGAAGTAGAAACAATTAAGAAATCACAAGGAGAGACAACTCTGGAGTTAGAAGTCTTAGGAAAGAAGTCAGGAAACATAGATGCAAGCATCACCATCAGAATAAAGAGATAGAAGAGAGAATCTCAGGGGCAGAATATACTATAGAAAACATTGACACAACAGTCAAAGAAAATGCAAAATGCAAAAGATTCCTAACCCAAAACATCCAGGAAATCCAGGATACAATGAGAAGACCAAACCTAAGGATAATAAATATAGAAGAGAGTAAAACCTCCAATTTATAGGGCCAGAAAATATCTTCAACAAAATTATAAAAGAAAACTTACCTAACCTAAAGAAAGAGATGCCCATGAATGTACAAGAAGCCTATAGAACCCCAAATAGACTGGACCAGAAAAGAAATTCCTCCTGCCGCATAATAGTCAAAACAACGAATGCACAAAACAAAGAAAGAATGCTAAAAGCAGTAAGGGAAAAGGGTCAAGTAACATATAAAGGCAGGCCTAACAAAATTACACCAGACTTCTCACCAGAGATTATGAAAACTAGAAGAATCTGGACAGATGTCATACAGACCCTAAGAGAACACAAATGCCAGTCCAGACTACTATACACAGCAAAACTCTCAATCACCATAGATGGAGAAAACAAAGTATTCCATGCAAAACCAAATTCACGCAATATATTTCCACAAATCCCGCCCTTCAAAGGGTAATAAATGGAAAACTCCAACACAAGGAGGGAAACTACATCCCTGACAAGGCTGCCTACTCTCTCCCTACCTATTCAATATTGTACTTGAAGTCCTAGCCATAGCAATTAGACAACAAAAGGAGATCAAAGGGATACAATTTGGAAAGGAAAAAGTCAAATTATCACTATTTGCTGATGATATGATAGTATACTTACGTGACCCCAAAAATTCCACCAGAGAGCTCCTAAACCTGATAACTTCAGCAAAGTAGCTGGATATAAAATTAACTGAAGCAAATCAGAGGCCTTCCTCTACACAAAGGATAAACAGGTGGAGAAAGAAATTAGGGAAACAACACCCTTCACAATAGTTACAAATAATATAAAATACCTTGGTGTAACTCTAAGCAAGTAAAAGATCTGTTTGATAAGAACTTCAAGGCTCTAAAGAAGGAAATTGAAGAAGATCTCAGAAGATGGAAAGATCTCCCATGATAGTGGAAATGTAGGATTAATGTAGCAAAAATGGCCATCTTAAGAAGGCAATCTACAGATTCAATGCAATCCTCATCAAAATTCTAACTCAACTCTTCACAGACTTAGAAAGATCAATTTGTAAATTCATCTGGAACAACAAAAAACCCAAGATAGCCAAAACTATTCTCAACAATAAAGGAACCTCTGGTGGAATCACCATCCCAGACCTTAAGCTGTAGTACAGAGCAATTGTGATAAAAACTGCATGGTATATGTACAGTGATAGGCAGGTAGATCAATGGAATATAATTGAAGACCCAGAAACGAAGCCACACACCTATGATCACTTGATCTTTGACAAAGGAGCTAAAACCATACGGTGGAAAAAAATAAAAATAAAAAAAAAGAACTGATTCTCCCAATAACAGTTTTGGGTTCACATTAATTATTAAGAATTTGTCATGGTTATGTAAACAACACAAATGTATTATAATACAATATACACAAAATTTACAGTGAAGTTGCTCTATTCATACTTCCATATTTTTATTTTGTTGTTCTATTTTTCTCCTTACTCTCAATATTGTTCAAACCACATAAAGATTTTAGGTGGTTAATGTTTGGTCTTTACAGCAGTTGGTTACTCTAACTAGTACCCTCGGAGCTCCCAGGGTCTCAACCACCAACCAAGGACTGCACATAGAGGGGTCTGATTGTTCAAGCAGCATGTGTATGGTAGAGGATTGCAAAACCGGTCATCAATAGGAGGAGAGGACCTCGGCCCTGTGAAGGTTCTGTGCCCCAGTGTAGGGGAATGCCAGGGCCAGAAAGTGGGAGAGGGCGGGGTGGCAGGCATGGGGAGGGGGGAGGCAACAGGGGTTTGTTTTTGTTTGTTTTTTTGTTTTTTGGAGGGGAAACTGGGAAAGGAGAAATTTGCATGTAAATAAAGAAAATATCTAAAAGAAAAAAAAATGAACCCAAGATGAATAACAATACATGGGATTTTTTTTTTCTTGTGCACATTGGTAATCCTGACTTCTGTTATGATTTAACATAATTAATATGCAGCAGCTCTACTGTGTCTGACATGTCCTGGACAGGTGATATTTTGTAATTAATTTAACATTTGAGTTGGACACATACCATGTTGTATACATTCATAAGCTTATGTGCCTTGATTGACAATATAATTGTTACTCTTAAGAAACTCAGAATATGAACAGGAAAAATAAGTCACAGTATAATAACTAAATACATTGTGTGTGTAGTATAAAAACAAAGAAAAATGACATTTGTTGGGGGCTAGCAACTGTAACCTCTGATAACATGAAAGAGACTATTTTACTCTTCAAAACTCCACAGGGTAACATGAGTTTATAGCTAAGAAAAAAAATCGCACTGTGGCACACTACTCCATACAATTTCTCTTTAAATTCTATCATTCTGACATTTAACTGCTTTTCTCTGCTCACATGAATCTCATGTATTTAGATTTCTCTCAGAGTATACATATTGCCCCTCCTCTGGCTCTACATCAATATGTGTATCTGCCAGGTGCACTTGTCTTTGTTGATTTTATTAGCAGTGTTAAATATCAAGTTAGTTTCATTTTTATCTTGAGAGCATTTTTTAAGGTCATAGAAAGAAACAAAAATGGTTATATGAGAAAATATCTTCCCATGATGTCATATGGAACATTGCTGAACTAAAAGAAAATATTGAGAAGTTACTGATGCTTCAGATTAGAACAGGTGAAGATGAAGTAAGGCCGAAATGGTAAGTAATACTTCTGATGTCAACTATAGAATCTAGGAAGCAAATTGATTTAAGATGTATGTTTAGATAATGTAGAGACTAGAACAAAAGAAATGAGCAAGAGGAGATAAAGAGTTAATCCTGTGTATGAAGTAGATAAGGTTTATATCTAGGCAAACAAACAATGCTATGGTGACAAGTTCTATGATTCATGGGTTCTAGGAATAGAGAACCACTTCAGTAGATTTGAATAGGCATAGCAGAAGGAGTCATGTATATGTATATGGATACAATAATTATTAAATGAAAAACTAAAGATAAGAAAATGAGAGACATCCTTGAAGAACATGTCTCGGTAGAGATGAGAATGAATCATGTTTAGGCTCTGTAGTGGCCTTATTAAAATAGTCACAGAAGAAGAGAGAAACCAGAATTAAAAGGACAGTGTTTCTTCTGTATTAATCAGATACTGTCAGAGACTCTCAGGAGAGAGCTATATCAGGCTCCTGTCATCCAGCACTTACTGGCTTTCATAATAGTATCTGGATTTGATGATTGAATATGGGATGGATTCCCAGGTAGAGCAGTCTCTGGATTGTCCTTCCTTCAGTCTCTGCTTCATAGTTACTTTCTACAACTACTTCCATGGATATTTTGTTCTCTTTTTTTAAGAAGGAAAAAAGTATCCACACTTTGGCCTTCCTTTTTCTTGAGTTTCCTGTGGTTTGTGGATTGTACTTTGTGTATTCCAATCTTCTGGGCTAATATCCACTTATCAGAGAGTGCATACCATGTGTGTTATTTTGTGATTGGGTTATCTCACTCAGGATGAGAGTCTCCAGATCCATCCATTTCCCTAAGAATTTCATAAATTCATTGTTTTTAAAAGCTGAGTAGTACTCCATTATGCAGATGTACTACATTTTCTGTATCCATTCCTCTGTTGAGGGACATCTGGGTTGTTTCCAGTTTCTGGCTATTATAAGTAAGGCTACTACAAACATAGTGGAGCATGTGTCCATATTACATGTTGGAGCATCTTCTGGGTATATGCCCAGGAGTGGTATAGCTGGGTCCTCTGATAGTACTTTGTCCAATTTCTGGAGGAACCGCCAAGCTGATTTCCAGAGTGGTTGTACCAGCTTACAATCTCCCCAGCAATGAAGGAGTGTTCCTCTTTCTCCACAACCTTGCCAGCATCTGTTGTCCATGAGATTTTTATCCTAGCCATTCTGACTGGTGTGAGGTAGAATCTCAGGGTTGTTTTGATTTGCAGTTCCCTGATGACTAAGGATGTTGAACATTTCTTTAGGTGCTTCTCAGCCATTCGGTATTCATCAGTTGAGAATTATTTGTTTAGCTCCATACCCCATTTTTAATAGGGTTATTTGGTTCTCTGGAGTCTAACTTCTTGAGTTATTTGTATATATTGGATATAGCCCTCTATCTGATATAGGATCGGTAAAGATTTTTTCCCAATTTGTTAGTTGCCGTTTTGTACTATTGACAGAGTCTTTTGCCTTTTAGAAGCTTTGTAATTTTATGAGGTCCCATTGTCATTCTTGATCTTAGAGCATAAGCTATTGGTGTTCTGTTCAGGAAACTATCCCCTGTGCCCATGTGCTCAAGGCTCTTCCCCACTTTCTTTTCTATTAGTTTCATTGTATCTGGTTTTATGTGGAGGTCCTTGATCCACTTGGACTTGAGCTTTGTACAAGGAGATAGGAATGGATCGATTTGCATTCTTCTACATGGTAACAACCAGTTGAGCCAGCACAATTTGTTGAAAATGCTGTGTTTTTTCTACTGGATTTTTTTTTAGCTCCTTTGTCAAAGATCAAGTGACCATAGGTGTCTGTGTTCATTTCTGGGATCTTTGAGGCTCACAGACATCCATTGGATTGAGCACAGGGCCCCAAGTGAAAAAGCTAGACAAAGGACCCAAGGAGCTGAAGGGTTTACAGCCTCTTAGGATGTACAACAATATGAACTAACTAGAACCCTCAGAGCTCCCAAGGAGTAGACTACCAAACAAAGAGTACACATGGTGTGACTAATATGTGGCTCCAGCAGCATATGTATAGCAGAGGATGGCCTAGTTGGTCATCTTTTGTAAGAGAGGCCCTTAGTCCTGTGAAAGTTCTATGCCCCACTGTTGGGGAATGCCAGGGCCAGGAAGCAGGAGAGGGTTGGTTGGTGAGCAGGGAGACAGGGAAGAGAACAGGGTTTTTGTTTGCTTGTTTGTTTTTGTTTTTATTTTAATTTAATTTAATTTTATTATTTTCAGAGGGGAAACTGGGAAAGGAGATATCATATGACATGTAAATAAAGAAAATATCTAATGAAGAAAAGACAGTGTTCTACAGAGAAACTTCGCAGAGAAGATACTGGTGTCTCAGGAAGATGGGAGCAGAAGATATTCAAGGAGCACTTAAAGGAAAGTTAGACAATTGTGATTGTTATAACATGCATACTTGGTTTCTGTATGTGGTGTGTGACTTATAAATTCCTCTTCCAAGTGAGTCATGAATACTCAAGAGTGCTTTTGCCTATAAATGTCCTTAAAACTATTATCTGACCTACCCTGTCTCAGAGAGGTCACAGAACCTTAGTATGCTGGAAATCAGACCCTACTAAATATTTTTCTACAAAGGTCAGACCCCCTCTTTCTTTTTTTTTTTCAATTTTTTTAATTTCTATTTTTTTTCTGTTTCAGTCTACTAGCAAACACACTTAATCAAAGAAGTCTCCATGTAAAATCAAAAGATCAGGGTTGTGAAAAGTCTCAGAAAACTAATTAAGGTAATGATGATAATAATTATTACTATAATTACAATTATTGCTATTATTATTATTATTATTATTATTATTATTATTATAACAATAAGAATAAGAAAAATAGTCAGATATTTCAGATATTCCTTGAGGATGCCACTTATCAAGGTTAGAAATGGGTCCAGTCCTCCAAAATATTTGTGGAGACAAAAATATATTCTTCGGCACAAGGATGAACAGGTGGCCTTCTTCAAACTAAATATGTATTCTTGATGCAAAGGGGTATGTGCCTCACTCTAAGGGGTCAGAGGATGGCCTCACTCTTTCATGTTGTTGGCTAATTCATAATGAAACACCTAATAATTAAAGGATGTTTTAGAGAACAGGATGTAACCTTGAACATATATTTTGATCCTAAAAAATTGTCACTGGGAAGTGATTTTTGCTGTCTTTACAAATCTCTTTAAAGACGAATCTTTGCCTTATTTAATCTTTTGATATAGAGTACACTTGGTTTACCTTTTTAAAATATGAAAACCAAACCCTCTCTCTGTTATCTCACTTCATGAATGTTTTCATCCATTTTCCTTCCCTGAATCTTTGTAACAAATCTACAAATGCAAACATAAATGTTTCAGTAAGTTTTGGGAGTTAATCAGGAAAATCCTGTACCCAATCATGCTGTTTAAAGGACTCTGAATTATATAAGACAGATAAAACAATCTGGCACTTTTATTTAACTGCTAGCGTATGTGTACATGTGTGGCAAGAACTGGGAAAGCGACTCCACCTGGGTGCTGAGTCCTTTATTTGTGGTATATGCTAGTCTCTGGATAGTATTAGCAGACCTGAGTTGGATTAGGGGACATTGAGCATGAATATACTCCTGCAGAATTCTTTTCTTCTTGCTGGTAGGGAGAAACCCACATCTCATTTGAGAAATTTTCATGATATGTGTAGTTTGTTTCAGCATCTACTAAGCTAAATTTCTCCACTTATGGACAGTCTGTAAGAGAATCTCCATTTTAAGCTCTGAAAGAGTGTCTAGAATAACAAGTCTCACAAAAAAAAAAAAAAACTGAGGTAATTTTTCTGAATCAGAGAATGTACAGATACAGAGCAGGACATGAGGGTGCCTTGAGTCAAAACCCACACTTTACATTAATTCTCTTTCAGGGAGATTCTTGATTTTGGGGGGAGAAACACACACACACACATATATACACATATACACACGACCTACAGTTTGTAGCATTCTTTTAACACAGGAAATACATATCAAAAAACTCTGCATTTACAAGCTTAAAAGTATCCAAGCCCTTTATGAGGAAAGATGCCTTTAAACTCCTTTAGAAAGACAATATATCATGTTGTTTAGTTTGATTATAAGATATATTCTACCATATAGACTCAAGACCTAGTTGGAAAAGTTTATATAGAACAATTCTTAGGTAATTACTTGCTTATCAGAATGTTTGGAACCTCATGCAATACGGAAGAAAAGAATGGGATGACCTAAAAGAATGGGGACACTTGATCCAAGATCTTTAAGATTTGAGCTTAGCATAATTGTATAGCCTCTTAGCTGTTCCCATCCATGTTGGTACATCTACGGACTTCCTTGTTTTATTTTTACTTTTTGAGACTGCGTTTTAATTACAGCGTTTCTCCTTTCTAACCCTTACTTCCTTCCTAACCAGTCTATACACACTTTCTTGCTCTCCCTCAAATTTATGGCCTCTTGATTCATAAATCAGTAAGATTTTATAAATGTTGCTTCTGACATTAGGAGGGATATATGGGAAGATTTGGAATAGGGAAAAGGAACAGAATCTGATATGATTATGTCATAGTCACAAAAATAAGAGAAATAATAAAAAATTTCAGCCCCAAACTCAAGAAGAACTGAGCTATGAGAATAGCTTCTCAGGCTCCAATTGTCTCAAATACTAACTGGACAAACATATTTAGGCTGCATTTCTATCACCCACCACAAGAAAGGCAAGTCCTCTGTGATAGGAGATTGTATTCATTTATTCTCTCTTCACTTTTTCCAAATCTATGGAAGCGTTGTATGAATAAAGGCCAACTTTCACTGATTCTTAGTGTGGAAAGCCACTGGAGAATCATTGTTGCCTTGCTGATGAGAATAAGCTACAGAAGCATGTTTATAAATCCCAGCAGAAAGCTCCAAATATGAGGAAATCTAATGAACTGAAATTGAGTACTTTTCTACCCATCCTACCAGGGGAAAAAAAAACCTTATGGCTCCTGTTACCCTTTGTGGAGTGGTGGGAGAGCAGAAAATCTGGTACAGATGTGTGTGAGATGGGGCCCATAGATTGAATTAAATGAAGTTCAAAGTTTAAGGGTGAACTGACATCACCATTTAGAACTCGCGGGAGGCTCAGACAAAAGAGAATGTGCACAGATCTGCTAACTGCCATCTCTGTGTGCTTCTCAGAAAGGAATGAGGAAGATATTCAATTTCAGGTGTGGACTGCATGTAAGACTGCCCTGGGTGTACCAGTCTCCCTTCACTACACTGTGCTGTTTGCTACAAAGCTTTTTTCAGAATCATCTGCTTCCCCTCCTCATGTACAGTCTAGCTTTTCTCTGGTTTCTTAGGTCTCTCTTGTTCGGCTGAGGAGTTATCAACCACTAATAGGTAGAATATAAAATTATAAAGAGAGGCTCATGACCATGCCCTCCAAGTATCTGAAAATTAAAAAGAAAATTTCTCAGAGAAAATGACATCTTGATATTTATTATGTGATATAGCGAGCATTTTCAAATAGAACATTGTGAAAGACATGCAAATTGGAGACAGAGAGAAACAAATTTTTCTTGATTTATAAAATTCTTTAAACGTAGCTGTTCTGGTGCTGGGGGAACAATACAATGGGTATTTTCTTTTTAAAAAATAGCTTAAAGACAGTGAAATTAGTTATAAAAGTGATAAAGTTAGCTATCATCACAGGAAAATACATGTCATTGCAAAATATTAATGCTGTAATGCACATTTAATCATAAAATTCCTTTAGTCTACATCTCCTTTAGTAAATACTTTCATTTCAAACTGAATAAAACAATTTCACTGAAAGAATTATTTAGCATTTTTATGCTTGGTGGGCTCTTTTCTCCCCCTCCTATTAACTAATGCATAATTTGAGTCAAACTAGCCTTTATCTTTTAAATTTGCACAAATTATTCTGTATATCACTAGAGTTAAAAATACATGCCAACACTAGCTAAAAGAGAGGGAGTGGGGACCCTGCTGAATGTTTCAAAATCAGCATTTCTAGCTCTTCCTGCACGTAAATACAAATGACACCCTGTCTGTGATTATGGACCATGAGTCTTGCACACTTGAATAGCCTTGACTTCTTCATGCTAATTTCTGCCCTGTGTGAAATCACATAAATGTCGCATCTGCTGCAGTTCTTTCCCCTAGTCTAGCATACGTTTTCCATGGAGCTAAAGGTTTATTGTTATCAAATGAAAGAAATTTGTATGTGAGGAAGGGCTTTGAAAACTACAAACTGCCAAAGCGATAGAAAGGATATCTATTAGGAAAATTTGATTTTGCATGTAGTATTATATTTTAAAACACTGTCTTACTATGTAGATGAGTTGGGACTGGGCAGGAAGATCAGGCTAGCCTTTGGCTCTGAAACTAAATTTGGACACTGAGGTTATTGCAAGTGTGACAAATCTGAATCCTCTATTTGTAATCCCAGTCTCCTCATTGAACAAATTAAAAATTACATTTGAAAGGAAAGTTGAAAATTATTTATCTAGAATTTAAAATGAAAACAATAAATACCAGATGAACATACACATCTAACTGCTAATTTACAACCTCTAGTTGGAAATTTAGACAGTATCTATCCTGGAGGAGAGAACAGAGGAAGCATGAATGGCACCCCACTCAAAGTAAGTTGGCATAAGTATCAGTTACATTGTGGATAATAGCCACGCAGATGCACAAGAAGCTACACAGAAGAGTGAAGACCAAAGTGTTAGACAAACTAATGAAAGAAATATTATGGTTTTCTGTATAATTAGAAAGAAAGCCAAACCCAACAGACTTTTTTTATTAGATATTTTCTTTATTTACATTTCAAATGATATCTCCTCTCCCAGTTTCCCCTCCGAAAACAAAACAAAAACAAAACAACTCCCCTCCCCAAAAAAACAGAAAATCCCTGTTCCCTCCCCTCTGCCTGTGCTCACCAATCCACCCTCTTCTGCATCCTGGTCCTGGCATTTCCCTACACTGGGGCATAGAACCTTCACAGGGCCAAGGGCTTCTCCTCCCATTGATGACTGACTTGGCCATCCTCTGCCATACATATGCTGCTGAAGCCATTAGTCCCACCATGTGTACTCTTTGGTTGGTGGTTGAGTCCCTGAGAGCTCTGAAGGTACTAGTTAGTTCATATTGTTGTTCTTGCTTAAGGGGCTGTAAACCCTTCAACTCCTTGGGTCTTTTCTCTAGCTCCTTCATTGGCGACCCTGAGCTCAGTCCAATGGATGGCTGTGAGCCTCTACTTCGGTATTAGTCAGGTACTGTCAGAGCCTCTCAGGAGACAGCTATATCAGGAGTCATCCAGCATGTGCTGGCATCCACAACAATGCCTGGATTTACAACTGTCTGACTGAAGCTCTTTGAGCAACAGCACTCTGAGATTAGAGTTTTGGGAGGGATTCTTTCATTAAAGGAATACTTATTTATCCTGTCTTTAAGCAAGGCTCAGAATGGTCCTGAGCTACTGAGGGGCTATTCTATTCCAGGATTGTATTTCAAGATTGACCAGCCAAACTGTAATAGCAAGTCTCTATTTGGGCCATGAATTTCATTCTCTTGACTAAGAGTTTTTTCCTTGGTGGGTCTTAAGTGCTTTTGTGACAAAAACCCAAGATTTGCTTCACAATAGTGACTAGGTAAACTGAGAACAACAATATGAACTACCTAGTACCCTCAGAGCTCCCAGAGACTAAACCACCAACCAAAGAGTACACATGGTGAGAGTAATGTCTCCAGCAGCATATCTAGCAGAGGATTGCCTAGTCGGTCATCAATCGGAGGAAAGGCCCTTGGCCCTGTGAAGGTTCTATGCCCCAGTGTAGGGGAATGCCAGGGCCAGGATTCAGGAGAGGGTGTGTTGGTGAGGAGTGGGAGGGAGGAGGGAACAGGGTTTTTTGTTTTTGTTTTTTATTTTATTTTATTTTTTCTTTTTTTCAGAGGGGAAACTGGGAAAGGAGATATCATATAACATACAAATAAAGAAAATATCTAATAAAAATTCTGAAAAAAATTGAGACACTGCAAAGACTGGGAGGAAGGTCACAGAGATCATCTTGCAATATTCACATTCTATTTGCAAATTCTGCAAGAGCCTTTCTTCTTCACATACTTGCCTAAATGTAACTGGTAAATAATATATATTTAAGATATGCCAAATAATAATTTCATATACTTACATACTATGGATAATTGACACAATTAATTAGCACATGTGTTACCTTATATAATTATTATTTTTAAAGTGAAAATGAAAATTCTTTTTTTATTAGATATTTTCTTTATTTACATGTAAATTTCTCCATTCCCAGTTTCCCCTCCAAAAAACAAAGAAACAAACAAAAACAACAAAAACAAACCCCTGTTGCCTCCCCCGTCCCCATGCCTGCCACTCTACCCTCTCCCACTTATTGGCCCTGGCATTCCCCTACACTGGGGCAAAGAACCTTCACAGGGCCGAGCT
>NW_022196905.1:236185092-236233389 GCF_008632895.1 Mastomys coucha
TTGGGTATTTGGTTCCCCCTTTTAAGAAGGAATGCACTGTCCACATTTTGGTCTTCCTTCTTCTTGAGATTCTTAAACTCTATTATTTCTGCACACTTAAACTAAACAATACAAAATGTCAAACCCTCATAATACAAACACGGCTACATGTTATACTCTCAGATATCATTGATCCCAGAACTGAAAATGTATTACACTGAGCACATTTTAAATATGATGAGTTCAAATAAAAAGGAATAAACCAAAAAAGATACAGTTTCCTGAAGAAGATATGCTAAAAAATCAAAAAACAAAAAAGAAACAAAAAACAAAAAACAAAAAAACCCACAAAAAACAAAAATAACAAAAACAAAAAACAAAAAACCCCTCTGGTCATGCACTCAAGTAAATCTGGGTGAAAAGTGTCAATTTTCCAAGCTTTTGCTTAAAGATAAAGGAAGGATAGGCTGCGATCAGTCAAATGTGTGGAACTTGATTGAACCCTGAACTCAAGAGAAGAAAAGATTTACATTTTCTCAAAATAGGATCATTCCATTTAATTTCCTTTCCTTAAAAATAAACCTTTTCCTTTCCCCCCACTGTGTCACCTTTACTAGCCCAATAAATGGAGATATTTTACAATCAGGAAGGAAGCCGATCCAGCAATTAGGACACTTAGCCGTCATTAGGTGCTGACGCTGCTGCTTCCTGTTATTATGGGCTTCCTATCTCCGCAGATGAGATACCTGCGCACATCCACTGCCAGGGAGAACTTTAAGTAAAATCAGATAGAGGCAACTCAAATCTGGAGATGCTCTGAGCCTTCATGAATAATTCTTGAATAGTGGTGTGAATGCTGCTCGCTCAACTCGCAGGCTCTTTCAAGTTGTTAGTTTCATGTTTTATTTAAGCCTAACATAAATGTTAACGCAGTCCTCATCAGATTCCTTTTATCTAACTTCGAGGACTGATGTGTTGATGTTGTAATGTGGGAAGAGGGCCTTGGGGAGAGACACTAAATGCCCATCCAGGTATTCTGCGAGGAGTCATAGATAAATTTCTTTTCTGGAGACTCAGTTGCTCTTTTGTATATTAATTAATTAATTAGTTAATTAATTAATTTTATCTCAGAATGATATCTTGGATATACATACCTGCTGATTAATGTTTAATTGGTTTCCAAATGTTTTAATATGCTAGCTCAGTAAGCTCTGTGGAGTGAAACACAGGGAAAAATCTTCTTGTGAAAGAATTTTGTTAAACAAGTGACTAAAAAATGTACATAATGCATATGTTAATCAAAGAACACACCATTAAAAGCTTACTATCTGAGTGTCTCCATTGTGAAGTAAATGCATGGTCATGTTGTGATCTTCATTATGAATTTTTCATGTCATGATTCTTTAATGATTCAATTTGTCATTACTCCTTAAGATATTTAAGTCTGTATGCCACTTACAAACTGGAGTTCACTTATGTCATTTGTAAATCTTTTTCTTATTGAAAGCTGATCTGAGGTAAAATATTCCATTTGGTACTTAGGCCATTCAGCTTCTCAGAACACTCTTCTGCTTTTGCATTTCAAAGTTAGGAAGAACAAAGACTGATCATGGTGTCCACTTGCTTAAGCTATGCCAAATCATACACCTTACTTAACAGAAGGACCTTTCTAACTTTTAAGTAGGACTTAAACAAAATCTGAAAGCCTGGAATGATGGTATTCTTACTAATAGCATTAACATTAATTATGCTAGTGGGTAATTTTTCCAAGGTACATAAAGCTTCAAATCTATGTCCTCACTGATATATGTACTTTTAGAGGGAATTAGAAAAACTTTGGAGTCTTTCCTGCAGTGCATATGTTCATAGATAGCACATGTAGGATGTAGGAAGATGACCAACCCCTATATGAGCTCTATACAGGGTGAGTGGATTTTCCTATAGTCCGGATAACAACCTGTCAGAAAATGTGACTTAGTAATTTTGTGCAGTAGAAATCCCTTCATCTAGGAGCAGTTGTTTTCTAGGGTTATTTCCTTTGAGCCATCACATGCATTTCAGCTTTGGCCAAATTCTTGATTCCTTGCACCATGACTTACAATGTGGTTTTCATTTGACTGAACTTTACAAGACTGTGGAAGGATTTGAAATCCAATATGTCAAAACAGGCCATCTGTCTATGTGTTCTGAAGCCAGGAAGACTGAATACTTTGTGTTTCTTTCATTTATTGCATGAGAATTGACCAGTGTCTTCTTATGTCTTTTCACTTTTAAGATAATAAATGTATAGTAAATTAATTTATCAACCCAATACTCTAAATATTGGTTCAATAAAACAACCACAAAACCTCCTCCTTTCATTATTGTAATGACTGTACTTATAACATCAGATGCTAATATATAGTAAGGGCAAGCTTGTTTTAGAAAGTGTTAAATATTTTCTTTGCGCATAACCTCCATAACAACTACATAAATTTGAAAATACTATGATCTGATGTATCCAAACAAGAACCAAGAAAAAGAATATTTCAGGTTTAGTAATTAAATGATCCAAAGTCTTTCAATAAGACAAGCAACCTTACACTGAAATGAGGACCATTAGGCTTGATTGCAGTTTTTAAGATGGAGGCTACCATACGACACTATGACTTTACACATCCCACAAAGAACAATTGATTTCAGTTAAAAAAAAATGACATATTCAAAACCTTGTGTTGTCAGTCTATTACAATCTCTAATTTTCTGGTAAATTATGTAAAATTGTTTTTTAATGTTTATTTGAATCATAAGTTATTTAGTTCATAACACAAAACACAATGGAAGAACTTAGCCTGAGAAACAGGAGTGATTCTTCCCTGTAGCATCTTTCCTGTGCTATATGGGCAGCAGAAATTCCGTCGACCTTTTGGGCCAGTGCCCTCATCTTCATAAATAAACATAGTAGACTAAATTATGTCTAATACTCTTCAAGCTTTGACCTTCTATTTTTTTTTAAATAAAACGTTATCCATTCTATTTATGGAGGGACCAAAGACATACATAAAATAAAATAAAATAACTGTGAGTAAAACTGTAGATTTGCTAACCTTGTGCTCTCCGAATAGCCTCTCCCGTGCATTGTCTGAGATATCATCCTGTATTCCCCTTCATTTCTGCCTGACACATGTTAATTAGAAAAGAAAAGGTGCCTATGTGAAAGAGCACCTCTAGGTCTTCTAATTTACCACATTACTCCTGTGCTCAGAGAAAGAGTTCCTGGGCACTTTTAAAACATGCTGCTGTTTGAACTTATTGACCTGGTTTTAAACACTTTATTTTCTATCTTCTGCGTCAACATACAATAGTAACACTGTGACAAAAGAAATATGAATGGCATTAAGATATGGAGCACTATTCAAGTTCCCACAATAATGTTAAGACTTACATATAACAACGATGTCTAATGTTCAACTTCAGAGGGCTAGTTTCAAATGATCATGAAAATATGCTGAGAGGTTTCCTGGGAATAGGATGTTCAGAGGCATGCTCATTTTTAAAAATAACAATAAAACCAGAATTACCTCCATATCCCAAGCTAGAACGTCATCTATTTAACAAATATTTTATTTGGGGCCGGTATGGAGCATGACATACTAAATGTTCTGACCATTGTAGCATATGCATAGATAATATATGGCTCATGCAACTTTCATAACCCTCTCTGCTGATTCTCTTCTAATATCTCTCTAAAGACATTTGCGGTATCATTCTTCATTTATTTTGCATGCTGCTTTCACCCATTGTGGATAAATAGGAATAAAAAATTCTGGAGGTATGAATAGTTATCTTTGCTGAAGCTTGGTGAGGTTTTAATAAAATATACATGACACCAGTGTCTGGGTATGTGTTTATGAGTCATACAGCAGTGAAGAAATCTAGAAATAATTAAGATCTTTTTATGATGATGGAGGGATTATCACCTCAGGACTGAGCAATATAAGGCAGCATTGAAACACTCTCCTATGTGCCCTTGAACCACTGGAAGTGAATGTAAATAAGGACCACATACACTATATTTAAACAGAACCGTTTATTGTTCTGAATTCAGGAAGAAAAATGAAACCTGAGGGTTTGTTTAAATTTTGTGGGAAAATCATCAACTTAGTTAATGCATTTTGCTTACACCACCTGTAAAATAAAGGTTCCAAAAAGAACGTCTGTTCCATCCTGGTAGCTTAACAAAGGCATTCCTTTCTCCTCCCTGCCCTGTCTTCTTTAACTGTGTTTCGTAGCTATGCTTAGAAAGCACAACTTTTCATATGCCAAGACTTAAGGTTTCTATGGTTGTCTGTGCCTGTTTTGTGCTATTGGGAAATATGTTAGGTTCATCTACAAAGCCCAGCTGTTTACTCCTTCATGTCTCTAGAATCTCCCACGCCAACCTCAAGGTGCTGGCATTTTGTGTGTATTTTCTTATTGACTCTTGACACAGCCGAAGGGCAAGAGACAGCAAATCCCTTGTCCTCACAAAGCAGAGGAGGTGGCCAGGGTGAATCCACTTTTGAACTGCTTTTCTATTTTATAACAACATTAATCCATTCATGAAGGTAGAGCCCGCCTGACCTAACTATCTTTGAGAGCTCACACTTGCCAATGCTGTTGCTTTAGGGATTAAGTTTGGAAGGGCTAAAGCCACGTCAGTAGATTATTCATGCATTCTACTTAGATTCCTTGAATAAAACTATGCCAAATAACGTACCTGTTAACTTTGGAATTTGTAAAAACACACGTTATTTTCAGTTTTGTGAAAAATGAAGACAACTGAATATGAGGCCATGCCAATATCATTTTGCTGGCCAGGAAGAGCTCAGCTCTTTAGGAGAGGGAAAAGGATAATTGAAGAATAAAATGGGAAAATATGTGTATTGCCATCTTAACAGTGGTGGCTTTCCTGTGATCAGCACTTCTTCCATATATAAAAACTCATCTTAGAAATTGAAGAAAAGATTTAATAACAAGTTGATGAAACCAATTACACTTCTGAATCACTAAGTATACTTTATTTTCATTACTGAATTTATAATTGCTTATGATATTATTTTATATAACATGAGAAAAATATTATTTAGCTTGTACTAGATCCTGAGGAAGGCCCATATATCTGATCTGCTGATATTTATGCAAAACAGACACTGTTATTCATTTTTACAGAGTCAGAGGCATTTTAGAGTTTGTAAACAAGAAAAAAAAAACCAGACACACTGCAAGTCATATTGTCACTAATCACATACATACTTTTAGGATTTGTTTCTTTGTTTCTTTGTTTTTCTTTTCTCTCTCTCTCTCTCTCTCTCTCTCTCTCTCTCTCTCTCTCTCTCTCTCTCTCTCTCTCTCTTTCTGTGCGTGTGTGTGTCTGCATGTGTGTCTGTGTGTGTATGACCAAAACTATTATATTTACTTTATAGCTATTTCTGTTTCAGGTAAAGCTTTCTTAATTTTACATGGAATGTAAATTTGTTTCTTTTAATCTATCTTTAAAAAAAATAATTCAACACTGAAAGGGACAGATCTAGGCCAGTTATATGGCTGCAGGAAACAGTACAGGATTTAACAATGTTCATCCTTTGGAGTGTGTTTCCTGCCAAATTGTAGAATATATTTAAATAAGTGCATTCATTTTACTATTAAGCAAATTCTTTCATTTATTGCTTTGACACTTTGCTTCTATGTCTATCATTTGAAATCATGTAAAATGTTTGTGGGAGAAATATTTCAGCTATTGTAAACATTTAAATGTTCTACCCAGGGCTCTCAGAAGATCTTATCCTCCCAGAATGCCTAATTTGAAAATGAGCACACCTGAGTTATTTTATTGATTCCTCATAAATAGTGAGTGGTACCTCATTGCTAGCTCTATTTTAGCAAAGGAACAGACTGTGGACTCCAAGGTTGAAATGACTTATCTGTAGGTTGGGCTATAGCAATTCTCATTTATCTTTATGCTGCATGGTATGGTCATACATCCTTACTGCTTCTATGTCTAATGAAGTACTGGTCTTATGCTACTGCCTCTAAATTGGTAGTTAAGGAAATGATGTGGCATATATTAAGTGCTGTGATTTTTATTATTAACATGTTAATTGTTATTCTTGCTTATATTTGTACATGTTCTTTTAGCCTTCAAAATTTTTCTAAAGTAGTAAGTATATGCATTGTTCACACTTATGGGTCACAGGGTGATAATTTAATGCAGGTATACAGAAAATACTAACCCAATCATGGGAATTATATTTCCATTACTGAGTCTAGAGCCTTTGAGTCCCTTTACATTTGTCATTCATATGATATACAATAGTTTGACCTATTCTATAGTCACCTGGTTCTACTCTGCTAAATTTCTTAGCTGCACAAACATAAAAATAAAGCAAACAATTTTGGGAATATAATACCACCTCTGTACATTTTTAAAATCAGCCTTATCATGAGGTATGACGTTTTCTTGGAAGGTTAAGAATGAAAGAATGTACTGGCTATGACCTCCTGGGCACCCAGCTCTCTGTCACAGTGAGGTCATTGTGTACATTGCACTGCAATTTCCAGACTCACCTTTGCCTCTTCAGCTCTGAGTCACTTCTTCTGTCCTTGTAACTCAGTACAAAATAGATCAAAAAAACTATCTGATAAAATATAATCATTTTAAACAATCAAGTTAGGTTCAACAAGAGGAGGTAAGAGGAGCCTGCTTGGTCGCATTCTCTATAATTCTTGTATAACTGTAACTTAATACACTTTTAGATAACTTTCAAGCCTACAAAAATGATGACAACTAAAATATTAAATTCTATTGCCATCCACTGCACCAAAGGTAAGTTATTTTACAGCTTGGGTAGGAATATTTTTAATGTATGAATATGCACTCATTAGATCAATTTGAATAAGATGTAATTATAATAAGTGACTGAGACAAAATAGGAGGGAAATCCCCTCGAGGGGTGAGGATCTGCTCAAATGCCTTGAATGCAGTTAGCTTTACTGGATGGGAACTACAGCATTTATCTCTGCTCACTCTCCTCAATGAAACCCTGTTCCCCATATACTGTGGGTAATTAAAAAGAACTAAACACTATTAGTGATGTGGTATGTTTTTCACTCAAAGATTCTTGACATAAACTAATTTATTTTTACTAAAAGAAGAATCAACCAAAGCCATTTGATGATGTTACAATGTATGTAAGTATGATGTCTTTTTTTGTGAAATGGAGAGAGAGAGACAAAGACACACACACACACACACAGAGAGAGAGAGAGAGAGAGAGAGAGAGAGAGAGAGAGCGAGAGAGAGAGAGAGAAATTCCTTAAGATATATTGTCAACAGGAAGGAAAGAGATAAGACCTACAATTTCATTTGCTCACATAATCTGCTTCAATGGTGGAAAGTTACATGGAGTTGTAAGCTAGAAAATATGTTCCCTTACCCAAGTTAGTTTTGGTTATGGTATTTTATCACAACAGAACCCTTAAGTAAGAGACCTTAGAACAGTAAAGTCTTACAGTCTGGGGTGATGAGTTCTACTTTTAGAGGGCCTAGGTAGGTTCATATCTCTTTGGTTTTCAGTTTATATATGTATATGTGTGTGTGTATGTGTGAGTATTGCATATGTGCTTATATCTCTGTGAGTGTGAGTGGGTGTGTGTATGTGTGTGAGCACGCGTGCTTGCGCTGTTATTTTCTTTGGTTTCGTTTTATGAAACTGACCTGATATGAAGTCACTTCAAATTACTCAACTTGTTCTACAATGACTCTTGGTCTCAACCAGATAGGCCTTGACCTTATGATTCATTCTCCTTCTTCACTTTCCTTAGTAGCCAACCTTATCATTGCACTACCAAACTTGAATTAAACATCCACATTTTTGCCAAATACAAACACCTAGATTTTACATATTTTTGGTTTTACTTATGAGTATACTATTCCATAAGCAGATAAAAATAAATGTTGTGAAACAATAACACAAGTCTTAAGCCACTTGTATTGTCTGGTATATAATAAAATAAAATAAAATAAAATTCTTATTAGTTGATTTATGTGATAACAAAAATAAAAAGTCTAAGTGTAGTATTTATACCTCCTACTTTGGGTATTCTAAACATAATTAAAAATTGGGGATTTGGGGGTCTCTGAAACAGTTCAGAAAGAGAGCTACATGTTCATCATTGTAATTCTGTAATTCTAGAAATAAATGTAAACTTTTGACCCAAATTAAATGCATCTGAGACTTTTCAAAAATAATTTAAAAGAGATAGTTATAAATAAGTGTCCATATCTTGGTTAGGTAGTTTTCTGCCAAGAGTTTAAAAATACAGCTAGTGTTCCATGGGTAAGAGCATCCTCAATGGTTACTCACTATTGAGCCCTAGGAGCATATGCATGCAGGAAATAGTCCATGAACTCAGAAGTTTGCATTTATATGCATACATGCAATGGCTAAAGAAGAGGACCCCTTGAATTAAAAAAAAGATGGGAGATGTCTAACCTCCCCATGGGAAAAAGAGAGAAGGATGTGGTAGGAAAGAAAAGGTGAAATTATATTTTAATAGAATGATTAAGTAAACATATTCTAAGAACAATTAACTCTTAACAAAGTAAGCCATATGATTTACTCTCTCCTCATGCTCCAGCTACATTTTTGTGTGATCATGCATAAAGAAGTTGCTCAAAAATATCTAATTCCCAGTGTTTGCTTCAATGTCCCACTATCTGACCTTTTAATATCTAATTTAGTCTCTTAGTATCACCTAAGATGTTCATCTAGAAATGTCCACTGGCTAAATATTCCCTTCTTTCATTCACATGGCATCATCTCATAGTTAGTAACATTTTTTAAAAGATTATTTATTTACTTGTTACTATTTGTTATTTATTGTTGTGTGTTATGTGTATGTTCTTTCTGTCTCTGTCTCTCTGTCTCTTTGTCTCTCTCTGTCTCTCTATCTCTATCTCTGTGTGTATGTGTGTGTGTGTGTGTGTGTGTGTGTGTGAATGAACATGTGCCTGTGAGTGTGGGTGCCAATGGAGATCAGGGGTGTCAGATCCCTTGGAGCTGGGGTTACAGTAAATGCAGTGTTCTTTCAGTCCCTAAGTATACTCACCTCATAACATTTCTCAACCAGACTTGTACTGTGAACATGAAACATAGGTTGAAAATCCTGAACTGTTGTAAAGCGTGGTGAGGACTAGGGTTTTATTGTGAGGAGTATGGGGGTTTGCTAGTACGTGCCCTAACTTCCGCGTTTGTGTGTTTACATTGTGTCATTCTTAAATCTCTCTGTGACTAAGCAGTATCTCTATGTGCATATCCAGTTTATGCTTTACCCTCATGAAGTTAGAAATACATTGCTTATACTTCCTCAAGTTGAATATAGCTCTGTGTCTTCATCTCTGTAAATCTAGCTGACAGTCACACTATTATTTGAACCAAATACCTTCTTACCTCTATAGTTACTCTTTACTCTTCAAACTCAAGGCATCAGCAATTCCATCCCCCCTCATCCTAAATTCCAAATAATAGAATAATTGTATTCACTTTTCAACATATATAAAACTACAAACAAGTCCTATATTTGTGTCTTCTCATGGACTCTCCTAATTGTTTTTTGATTCCCTCTCTTTTCCTTCATCCTGTTTCAATTTTCCCAGTGCACAGGGTAAGAAGAGAGTTACATTTTAATCACAAATAAAACAAATACGCTTAGTGCTCAAGTCACTCCACACTGCTCAGAATAAAACACCTCTTTCCATCATAGCTTATACCCGTGCCTATGTGACCTGTTCGCTGCCTTGTCTGTATTTATTCTTTATCAATCCCTATCCCATTCTCACTTCTCCATGGCTCTTTTTCCTCATAAGGCTAAAATAAGCTCCTTAGTCCTTCAGATAAAATGAATTCACACTTAGTGTTTACATGAATCCAAGAATTCTTTCGTCATAGCCATTGTCATTTCTTCATGAGTCTGTCCTATAAGGATACCATGCACAAAAGAGATTGTTATTGTAAACACAGCTGAGAACAGGTTGGCTAAACTGTAAAAGGAGTCATGTAAAACTCAAGCAATAATTTACTAGAGTTTCTAATATGACACATAAGTAAAGTTGTAAGGTGTAGTGAGGACAGGGGTTTTATGGAGAGGAGTATGGGAATTTGCTAGTGCATGAAGTTCTACATCCATCCATAGATTTGACAACCAGCAGAACTTGTTTATTTTCTCTCTTGCTTTCTATCAATACACCATTCCATAACATAGAAGTAAGTATTTGGAGGGTTCTTTGCTACCCTGTGGGCTGAGCATTCCTTGATGTGAAAGCTGCTAATCCTCACGTTAATACCAGGCAGAGATAATGGAACCTTTTTTAGATACATAAAGGAAAGTATCAGGATTGCTCTATTGTTACAGGGAAACAGACTTGCTTACTTGTCAACATATTGAAGCAAATGTAGCAGTGCGAAGAGGATCTTTCTTCTATGTCAGACATTAGAAATACTCACTTGTATCTTCTGTCTGTGGGGTGCCTTTAGCAATCGCTAAGGTTAAGATAAAAAAAGTTATCTCCACATCTAAGTATTATCCCAGTAAAGACACAGAACTTTCCAGATATCTTTAAGAAAAGATTATTCAAATATTTTAGGAAAAATTCCAGTAAACACACACGCACATACAAACATAGGGCTGTTTATGATCTGTAAACTTAGTGACCTCTACACTAAGTCTTTGTAGCTGTCTCTTAAATATATAAGATAATTAAGTGGAATATCAACATCACTTGTTTACATGGAATTTGTTGAAATATCATTATTTGATTATACATACATTTGTACACTTGCACAATTAGAAATGTCTACATAGGATGCGGCACTAGAAACTGACAATTCCAGAAATTTGAGAGATCTAGCAATTTAAATATGTCCTTAAATTTTAAACTATCCATATGTCTGCCTATGTCATGTGTCTGTTGATTTGAATATCTCCAATGTTAAAAGATTCACAAATTCCACCATTTTATTACATTAACCTAACAGCAAAATATTATCATGATTTGATGCTCAAAACCTAACTGCTAGCCAGTTAATACCACTGCCATTATTTAAGATAAATACATTTGATATTACATATTAACTTGGTTTTTAAAAGGTACTATAAGTGATGAAAAAGCCTATCTTGAAATGAAAATGTTATACAGATTAATAAAGTTATAGTAGAGACACTTTAGTCTCCACAGAAGGATATTAAGAGAAAAATACATGTTATTAACTAATTTAAAAACTGCTAAAACAGAACTTAAATAGTAATAGCTTTGCTAAAATGCTTGAGGCACTCCAGGAATATAAATTTAGTTGAGGTTATTCTTTATTCAGCAATGTCTCACTAGAAAAAGCCCACAAGAAGTGCCTCCTGTCCATTTTTAGTGCCAGGTTCAGACACCATGAACCTCAGATGATTCCCAGTCAATGTCCTTGTAGGGTGACATTTGTCTATCACTAGAGAGGAGTCATCAACGTGTGAGAATGAGCATTTGAATAGTAACCATCTAACCAGGTGAGATTTCCTAGAGCACACATTTTACTAAGATATTTGAGAGATATCTGGTAATTTTTTTTTATATTTAAACTAACATATCGGCTTATGAGTAGAATATAAAATTTGCATGTATTTTTCAAACAAATCCAGAGACTTAAAAGAACTTTTGCTCTACTAGTCAGTTGAGTGCCTCTGGGGGTTCTCTTTCACTGACTCCCCTTTGCTATTAGAATAATTCAGTGAGAGTGTGCATGAAAGCCTGCACCACCAGCTCTTTGATATTCTACATTAAATAATAATGAATTTATGCCAAAATGGCAGCTATGTATCATCTATAGGCACATGCTTATTCCTCTTTTTGTCAGGGCCAGGTCTAACCTAAATTTGGTTGGCAAATAGCTCATTCTATTTTAATCTTCTACCCTGTCTTCTTTCTTTCATTTTGGCTCATACTCATTCATCTATCTCCCAGCCTCCTTGCTATCTTTAAATGTGTTCTTTCATCTACCAATATTGTGCCCATTATTTTGACACGTTTTTGGTCTTTCTTCAAGGTTCAATTCTAAGCATTTTTTTCCGGTAAGCAACAACATGAAACCTGTGTTCCAATTTCTATTGTTTTCCACATTGATGAATAAAAGCTTCAAGTGATAACAGTAACTGATTACATATATTTTAGTAACAGATGAAGGAATATAAGAAGTTTCTGCTTCTTACCCCTAAAAATTAATACCTGAATTTGGATCCCCATTGTCTTAGGATTTTCATTGCTCTGAAGAGACACCATGATCAAGGCAACTCTTATAAAGGACTACATTTATTTTGGGCAGGCTAACTGGTCATGAGGTTCAGTCCATTATTGGGGGAAGCATGAAAGAGTCGAGTAAGGATTGGCACTAAAGGAGCTGAGAGTTCTACATCTTGTTCCAAAGGCAAATAGATGACTACTATTTTCCAGGCAGCTACAAGTAGGTCTTGAAACCCACCCCTGCAGTGGCACACTTCTTCCAAGCAGGGCACATAACCTAATAGTGCCACTCCCTGTGCCAAGCATATTCAAACCACCACATGGAACTCTCACACCAGAAGCTTGTCAGAATAGAGGTTATCTGTAAACTGAGAACTAAGGTATAAACAGAAGAAAGTGGTGCTTGCTGAGTAGACAGTTTAATAGAAACACTGAGCTTTAGCTTTAGGGAGACATTGTTTCAAATGATAAGGTATAGAGTGAAGGAAAAAGATATGCAAAGTTGGCCTTTGACCTCTAATTGAGCATCAGTGAGCAAACACACTCTTAGACACATGTGCATACATCATCCAGAACTAACTACACACACACACACACACACACATTGAGATGAGAGGGGAGAAAGGTCAATAAAGTAGGTAATGGAATGCTGGAATGATCTTTTCAGCAAAGGTGCAACTTTATTTCTTTGTTCTTAGTGCAAAGAATAAGAAGATGGGAGGAAGTAAACAGGTTGGGAGATATAAGGGAAATGGTTGGCAGAAGTGATTGTGAATACTGAAGTATTCACATGTCCCTTCTCAGTATTCATACTTCTCTTCTCAAATATCTTTTACCTTACTTCTTTACTTCTTTCTACCATGATTCCATGAGACTATAATGACCCAATAATAATCTTCTTCATTCACTAAATGCATAGACATAACAAAAGCGGTGGGCTCATCATCAAGTTTCTTAGGAATCCTGGGTATAAGTAGTATGGAGGATGCTTGATATGTCTTTTAAAAAGAATAGTGCATGCCTTCAGTAATCGTGGACTTGCTTAAGGGGCTGAGGTCAAGTTAATTGTTTCAATCAAGGAAATATATGGAGTGCTATAAGATACTTCATTTTTTAATTAGATAGAATGTGCATGTTGAAATATGAAATATAATATTCTACTACAGGAGACAGTTGAAAACCAATATTTCACTAATGTGGAAAATTAACACAAAGTTAATCATTTAAACTTTGTACTTTGCAGTTTCTAAATCATAAATAGAGCAAAAGTTCAATTCACCAATATAAAATAGGGGTAATAAATTGGACCTTATCTTTTATATTATGAAGACTCTAGAGGAGAAATCACTACCTGTCTATATTTCTGAGTGATTTCATATTCTTTGGCATATACCTGGTTTCTCCATCTTCAGTGTCAACAATAATGATTTTTTTCCCACTAACTTTCCCTTCTATAATCAAATAACCCTAAAATGTCAGCTTTCTATGGTCCTCTCTTTCTAAGGATTTCTGTAATTAGAGTGGTTCAGGGTTTATTCAAGATACATTATCTCTGTTCCTAAAGAGAATAATATGCATGAATTCTCTCTCTCCCTTTCTCTCTTCCTCTCTCTATCTCTGTGTGTGTGGGGTTCATGTATGTGTTTGCATAATGTGTATGTATATACATACATGCATGTATGCATGTGTAGAAGTCATAAGATGAATCTTAGGAACTGTTTCTTATCATCCACCTTACTTGGAGGGAAGACAAAGCTCTCCTGCTACTACTTTTTCTAGACTAGCAACTTGCAAACTTCCTGTCTCCACCTATATGTAATCTATAAGTCTTTGAAAAAGATTTATTGCTTTTCTTTTTTCATATTATAGTATGATTGCATAAGTTTCCTCTTCCCTATACTTCCTAAAAACTCTCCCATAGCCTATCTTTGCTCTCTTTAGAATAGATGTCCTATTTTTAATTAAACGAAACTGATTTTCCTAAAGGGAAAAATCATGTGAGTTTTTATAAGCTTTGTTTATCCTTATTAAGATGGGGAGGTAACAAATTTAAACAAATTTTAAATGCATAATGCTTAGAATACCCCCAACACTTCATGCATCTGTATCCTCTCAAGAAACCTTAGGGAAGAATGACATAAGAAAACTGGTAGAATAATCCTTGTTGGATCCATTATTTCTCACAGGAATTGAACTAGAAACTCTTCATAGATAAGAGTATTCTTATAAATAATCCAGGAATAAAGCATAAGGCTGAGATTCCCTATAGGATTACTGACAGAGAAAACTTGATTTAAAAATGTAAGCCAACATGGTGACACACTCAGAGCTTCACCCAGGGCACATGATTTCTACAGTAAGAAAAGGATTGTGGGTGATATTTCAGACTCACCTCATTCTGGAAATTTTTGTAGAAAGCAAATCTAGTTTCTTCTCAAGAACAACAATTTTGTTACTGAGATGCTTAGAGAAAAAAAGGTTTCAGTGAGTAACAAATAGTAGGAATGTGATTCACAACCATTGTCTTGATTCACAGTTAAGCCACTCTATTCCATCCAATGGAATTCCCCATCACAGAAAATCGCTAATAGCATTTGTCTGAACAGCCTACAATTGACATATCTGTCAGGCTACAAGTTTTTGCTGTTTTTCCCACTCAGCGTTGGCTCTCTGTTTGAGTCTGCGATTATCAAGAAAAGGCTAGCCTGCCAATGTCTATCAATAAAAACATCTTGACTGCCCAATTCCACTTACAAAGTGGAGTATCCTTGCTAAATTTTCCTCAGGCCAGGAATAAAGCTTATATTTATATAGCTCAATAAATGAGAATACCTGGTTGTACATAAATCAGGTAGATTTTTCTCATCAAGTTTGATTTGTCTGTTTGTTGATGAGACATGACCACATGAGCCTTGCACATCATGATTGACTGAACATTGAGCCCCTAGCCTCAGACAACCTTATAATTAAGTACATGGACCTATCCAACTACATGTTTGAAAATACAATCTTAATCAACAGAGGGATTATCGATCAACCATGACTTACCAGTTATCACGGAGAATACCTTCCAGCATTCTTCCAGACGTTGGGGTCCAGACAGTCATCATATAAGATGGTTGAGCAAAGAGAATAGTCATATACTTACAAACATCAGGACAAACATCAAGCTGTCCAATGAGAGACTCAAAGAGTTTTATGTGCCTATCCAAGGTTACTTTCAGTTGGTCCATCTGGAATTTTAGGATAGAGAAACAGTTACATGTGTTACCCATAACAGAAAGTCTTCAAAAGGAAGAAGAGATGCTTGTTTCTACATATGCATGAGAAATAGTCAATGAAATCTTATACAATCAAAGACCATGTACGCTAACACATGTCCATAATAAAGGCACTTGGGAAGTGAAGGCAGGAATATCAGTAGTACAGGATTATCCTTTGTAACATAGTAAAGTCAGTGCTAAACTATCCCATGTTATCCCAGCTGAAAGGCTCAATACAAAAAATCCAAACGACATCCATAAAAACCAAAAGAAATAAAAATTCAAAATCAAAGGCAAAAGAAAATTAATTTTAGACCCAAATTCTCTTCCCTGTATTCCAAACGAGAACAGAATGAAGTGTTTAAATATTGAAAGAAGAAAAGAGTACAATATAGAGATGAACTTTGTAAAACTTAAGATGAAAATTGATAGAAAGTATTTGCAGTAGGCCTGATAAATCAGTAAATAAGAAACTGTGAGGTTAAAGACAAAATAATTTAACCTAACTAATCAGAATTAGTTAAATTTGGAAGAGGTAAAGACCGACAGGAATCAATGGAAATATTACTATGAATAATAACTATAGAATACAACAATATTTCCACAAACATTGTAAAGTAATGTGACTTAAAAGTTTACAAGCTTGAGAAAAAATGACAACTCTATATGATCAGTGATATCAACTTTCAAGACAAGAGTCAAATTTAAAGCATGAGAGATAAGAAGCATATTGTATTCAAGGTATTTTGATATTTTTATTAGATTTCTCAACATAAACTCTAGTTTCTAGAGGAGAGCAGAATGAAGTGTTTAAAGTATTTCATTAAAACAAAAAAATTAAATCAATGAAAAATACTCAACTAAGGGGCATAGTAAACCTTAGTAATCAAGTCTGAGGTCTTAAGTTTTATCCACGATAGCAATGATGGGGAGAAAGTCTACTTCATCTTGGGGAAAATGTTCTTCAAAGATGAGGGAGCAACAAATATTTCCCATACAAGCAACACTTTAGTAAGTAAGGAGATAAAGAATGAAGGATAAGGAGAATGGAACATGGGAAATGGGGAAGGAGTATGTCCTGGAATGGGGGTAAAGAACTGCCTCTGGATAGAGAGAAGACAGACAGTGCCCATAGGAAAATGGCAGTTTATAAAGGTAAAGGGGAAACCCCATGTTAAGATGAGGTAGTTAATTTTAATTGGGCATGTTTATTAGGTGAGCCAAAGTGGGCTTTTTATTGCTGGACTTTAATACTTCAGTAGCTAGACATTGGTAGTTAGCCTCAGGAAGTGAAAGTGGCGAAATAAGGGGAAAGACACTGGAGATTACCACTAAAAATATAATCTAATGGTTTTTCTTAGTAAGGCAGAGGAAATGAGGGAGAAGAGCAAGGACTACCAGAGCCATGTTTGCCAATGTTTGGCCTGGCTAGAGTTCCTTCATATAGTGGTTGTACACTTTTCCATTCCCATCAGCTTGAGGTGTTACTTGTATTAATGATCTAAGCCAGCAACTGCAACAGGAGAAAGATGGAATCTCAAAGTAGTTTTTATTTCAAATTCCTTTATGGATAAGGAGACCCACTAGCAGGACTGAGTTACACTCAATTGAAATGTTGGTACAGGAGGTGAAATAGAAATCCCTGAACAAACAAAGCTGTTGATAAGACAGTGGGCTTCTCTCTGCAAAGCAACAGTAGAACAACATTGTCAAGGAAAACTTCCAAACTACTCATTGAATTTGGAGATACTCAGCTAGTTTCTATTTGAAGCATTCCCTACCTCCTACTCTCTTGAGCACAGGAATGTACTCTTCATGCTACTAAAAGAGAAACATGGGTACCAAACCTGCCACAAAACCTTTGACCTACAATTAGTCCTGCCTGCAAAATATGTTAGGGCAATGGTGGCACAAAATTTATGGGAGTAACCAACCAAAGTTGGCTTGACTTAGGGACCACTCCAATGAGAAGAAATCCATATCCTACACTTCTTGAGTAACCAAGTATTAAAAAACAAAACAAAACAAAACAAAACAAAACTGGATAACCTGAAGAATTAGGGTAAAACCAAACCCTATGTGTCTAAAAAAGTGATAAAATGATTCCTAATACTCACAGATCAGTGTGTTATCCAGTTATCTTCTGTACTCTCTGCAGAGAATTACTGTTCCTTTGGCAACAGATGAGAGCAGGAGAGCAGATGAAGAAACTGACAGCTAGAATCTATGTAAAGACTAAATTGGAGGTCTCTTTTAAATTCTTACTCTCAAAGCTTAGGGAATGCTCCAGAAGGGGAGATAGAAAGATTGTAAGATTCAGAGAGGATGGAGGACACGAGGGGAGCGGCCTTCAAACTAACTAAACAAGATGCATATGAGCTCACAAACTGAAGCAGCAAAAACAGGCCTATATAGGTCTACACCAGGTCTTCTGCATATCTACCTGCATCTCTATATGTATCTCTCTGTTTGTCTCTCTGTCTCTCTCTCTGTTTCTCTGTCTCTCTTTCCATAGATAGTTAGATAGATAGGTAGGTAGGTAGGTAGATAGATAGATAGATAGGTAGATAGATAGATAGATGATAGATAGATAGATAGATGATAGATAGATAGGTAGATAGATAGATAGATAGATAGATAGATAGATAGATAGATAGATAGATAGATAGATAGGTAGATAGGTTGATAGGCTTTTTTATGCTACTCCTGAGTGTGAGAACGAGTGGGTATTCTGACTCTTTCCATGTTCTTGGCACTTTTCTTCTCCTTGAAGGATGCCATGTCCAACTTTGCCACATCTTATTATGTTTTATTTTGTCATGTTTGGGTGCTGTGTCTTAGAAGCCTAAGTTTTTCTAATGAAAGAAGGAAAGGGAGTGGATGTGGATGGAGGAGAGGTGGGGAGGAACTGGAACAAGTAGAGGAAAGAAAACTGATAATTCGGATACATTGTATGAAAAATTATCTATTTTCAATATAAAAATGTAGAGTATCATATTTTATGAACAAGTCATGTAATATGGACTTGAAGTAGAAAGAACAATATTTCTATACAGATAATACTTAGTAAAATTAAATCATGAAGATATAGTAAAATCTAAAAAGAAAAAGGACAAAGGCATATATGAAAGCCCTAAATAAATAATTTTGCAGACAAATTCTGCAAACATTTTCAGAATTAATACTAATCTTTCTCAAACTCTTGTAAGTACTGACAAAGGGGCAACATTTCCAAACTAGTATTTAATATCAAGACCACATGAGTTTAATAGATGAAAAACTGTAGGCTAATATACCTGATAAAACAGACAGAAAGCTCCTAAATGAAACACAAGTAAGTATAATAAGGGTAAAAGAATAATCCAGCATAATAAAATGGATTGGTCCTTAGATAAAAGGTATGTTTATCGGCCCAAATATTTACTGCGCAATAATAAGAAAATAAAGAACAAAAATTACAAGAGCCAAATAGGAGTCAAAGTGTCAAAATTACAAGCATTTGCAGGATAAAAAGTTCAATAAGGTATTAAAGAAATGACTCTCTACAGCCAAGTATGAAATCCCCATAGCAACATCATACTCATTGAGAATCAGAGAGCTTTTCCTCTTCCATACAGAACAACTTGTTTCAAATATGGCATTGGACTACAAAGCAATTACAAAAGTGAACAAAGAAGATAACACCCTTGAATGAGTCAGTCAAGTTGTCTGTGTTCAGAGAGGATCTTAAAGCTATAGACGACTCTTCTTTTGTGGCATGATCTACTTAAAATGTGCACTTCAATATTGCTGGGAGCACCTCCCATGTATCTCAGTCCCTTAAATAAATAAGGTAATAAATATGTTAATCAAGTATATTTGACCATTATATTTTGTATTGATGTACTGAATTATCCCATTTTACCCCATAAGTGAATACAATTAATTTGCTAATTTAAAATGGCACACTTCATTAAAATGGCTCACAGACTATCACAAAAGAGTGGCAGAAACTGTAAAATGAAGAGGAAGTAGCTACAATTAAACAGTTTTCTCTAGATGGAACAGAGCAGTTTCACAGGTGAACTCATGATGTTTGCGACAGAATGCAGAAGACTAAAGCTGACTCAATCCAGCAAAGTCCCAGCATGAATGAGGGAAAGTGGACCTGAAACCCACACCCTTAGCTGAGCCAGTTGATACTTTCTCTGAGAGTAAGAGCTAATTTTCTTTAAGGGTATGATCCCTGGGAGGCAAATTTCTCTCCTACAAGCTCCACCCTGTCAGTACTTTTTCTTGTGGCAATTACATCTTTGAAATATGGCTAGGGTGAGTAAAAGGCTAACTTTTAAATTTGTAGTTATTTTAATAAATTTACATTTAAGTAAACACATATGGCAAATGGCTCTCATAATCATCAATGTAGTAGAAGTTTGTAAAATAACTGACTATATTAGGAGGTTCAGTCACAACCAGTTTGTATAACATCTGGTCTTTGACAATTTTGTTTTTTCTTTTATATTTATGATACAAGGCAGTGTTTGAGGGGTGAATGAGAATAAATTCTCTGTCTGTATTCTTTACTAAGTTAATTTTATGTGTATACAAGATATGGTACATAGTCTATTTTAATCTGTCAGAGGACATACAAAATGACATTTCCATTTTATGATATTTACATTTTGAAAATTATTGGACAACTACTAATTACAAGATACAAGTCATGTTCTTGAACTGTTAAGATAAATAAAACATGGTCTTCTGCCTCAAGCTCAAGATTCAGCTTAATACTGCCTATGACAAATTTATAAAATGTTTGTTCAGGAAAACAAATATCACTAGATTTTCATTATTTAGCTACTGTAATGTTTCCTGTACTAAACATTAGGCTTCTAACAATAGACAGTATTGGAAAGACATAAATCAGAAGATAAAAGCTCATACTGAGAACAGTTCCAAGATCACACACTTCCCTCAGAAAGTAGTTGTTAGGTGACAGAAAGGTAGGTGACTATATTCTTAATGATCCAAAGCAATCCATAACAAATGACATCTAGGCAGTGCTTTATTGTTTATGAAGTATGATCACAATGTCTGGACTCAGAGTTAAGGTTTGAGATTTAACTCTAGATTATGGAATATCAGAAATATATGAAAAAAGGGAGGAAGTTGACCTTGCCTGAAGGAAATGATATTAAAAGATAACATTATATTATCACTACAGAAGAAATTAATGAGAATCAAAGATGATTGTAATTGATAAAGGAAAGGCTTTTATTTTCTGTGATTATACCTGCGATGAGATGAGCCTAAGGTGTGATCTGCTCTTGATCAGCCTCTGAAAAGTGGAGATCTTCTTCCTTCCACTGGTGCCCATAGTTAACTAAATGCAATTAATACAGCTGGTGTTCACATCCCTGGACCGATATGCTTTTATGTATTGCTAATTTTGAAGATAACTCAAAGCACATAAATTCCCCATCTCAGAATTCCTCGTTACATTGTGCTCTCTTAGCTTCTTTCTACATCCTCCTTCTATCTATCTTAGACTTGTCCCCTATGTGCCTCTGATGCTTATGTAGGTCTGAGCTCAGCAAGCAGTTTACCTTCTTTTCTCCACTTCCATCTGAAACCAATTGGTGCAGAATCAAAGACCACAATAAACAGGAGACTGTAAGAATTTATGTGATGGACAAAGTCATTTTCATAATACCCATCTCACTGTACTTCTTTGCTGTTGTTATTAAAGCAGCAGGGGATATTGAAGAAATGGATTACAGCTATACAACAATAAAAAGTACTTACAAAAACTAGATGTTTACATGGTTGGCCTGTGGTCTGTGAATTGGTCACCCCTGAATACCACTACATTATGCAAAGAAGGTCTTTCCCTAAAATTCAAATAATTGAATTTGTTTTCTGATCTTTTTAAGGGGAGAAAATATCTGATGTCTTTGAAAATGTTCTCATTCCATGACCATGAGGTTAGTGATGTGCCAAAACATATTTTTAAGAGAAATCCATAAAGACAGAGCACATTTAAGAAGCAACATTTGGGGCAATGGCATGTACTTCATCTCTTGCCAATATAATTATTTCTTTAAAAACTTTGAAGGATTGTGCTGTTCTTTTAAAGTAATTGATGGGATTCTTCATACAATTCTCTCTTTTAGCTTCAAAGAAACCAGCTAAAAAAATATGAAACAGGTAGATATAGAGGTTAGAGAAGTGAAGATTCACTTCCCTGTACTTGGAGATGCAAAAAGAAAGGAGAAAGGGGGTCATGGGGAGGTGTTGATGCCTGGTGATAGATAATGATGTGTTACTGTGTTCTGGACCAGTTAATTTGTCTGAATCCTTTTTCAACTATTTATATTCTCCAACTTTAGAGAAAATACAGGTGTATATACACTACCCACTGAGTTAAATAGTACTTGCATTTATTTCGTTTAATCTGACCTTTATCAAGATTGACAAGTGGATGTTCACTTTGCTTCAACAAATCTCCAAATGCCAAACCTATGTTCAGTCTCTTGAGTCCTCTGTGACACACAAGCAGCTGTAATCACCAGCCTTCCAAGCCATCATTATTCCAGTTAAAATGATGATTCCAACTAGAGGGATTCTCATGAAAATTTTCCATTTAATGTGGAATGGAAAGATGCAACAATTTAAAGTTTGATGAATTCTTCTTCCTTTAGGGCTTTCTGTAACAGCATGTAAGTTCAATGGGTCAACCCATCATTAAGGAGAAAGTACATCTATCAAAGCCAGACATAATATCCTGATGATAAAATGATGAGGCAAATTGGCATCAGTGTTCCCTCACAAAGTTGGAGTGCTAATAAAAAAAATAAAGATTTAATTTTTCAAATTAAGCATCTTGATGATTTCTTGTTCTTTGTTATTTAATTTAAACTCATTGTATTGGTATATAAGCAAGAAATTTTTTTGAGAAGTTATATATAATCTGATACTTGAACAATGCACCGAAAAATAAGAAAAAAGGACAATGAATATACTTGTCAGAGGGAACAGCATGAACCAATGTGTTGATATGGGAAAAGGAAAGGGAGAGGAGAAAATATAAATATAACTGGTTAAGGACACTTTCTGATACTGTCACAAAAGGATAGATGAAATGACAAAGAAGCAAGAGTAAACAGGTGCACACCACATGGAACCATGTTAGTAGTTGTAATATTTGTAAAAATGAATGTCACTGAATTGTTCTGAACTAACCAATTGCATAGCCAGGCTTGCTTTCATGAATGATAATTGAATTTTCAGACAAATGAGTAAGAAAATATAACAGCAAAATAAGTAGTGTGAGGACTATTCTCAAGTAAGTCTAGTCTGTCTGCATATTTATTTATTAAATTATTTGTATTTGTGGAATATAATATAATATATATGATGATTTTTTAGGAAATGATTTTTAGTTAGGCTTAATATTAATATCTATTTTATTCCTGAAAAATCCTTGTTCCCTTCTACGAAAGCTCCCTGCTCATTGTACTCTCTCCTGGGGCTGGAAGAAAGATAAAATGTTAAAATTTTAAAGGTGAGAGATTTCCATGTCACTTTTGTACCAAATCTCAAGCAAAAATTCCTGTGCACAATGAAATCCAGTTATACTTAGTGCAGTCATAATGTGGAGAGCAATGAGCTGTGTACAGGCAGCCTGATCCCCAGTCCCCAGTCGAGCACAGGCTTTGAACCCCAGTGACCCCGTAGGTGACTTCTGCCTGCAAGGGACAGCAGATTGGGCCCCGGCTCCTGTTGCAACTACAACCTCCCACACCCCCACAACCCCCACCCGACAGAGAGATATATGGCCATCAGTCACTTAGGGCAATGACCCAAGCTCCTGATATTAAATTTCATATCATTTTTGAAATAGTTTGTGTGTGTGTGTTTTTGTGTGTCTGTTTTCTGCCTGTATGTCTCTCTGTGTAGCACATCCACATGCATCTTAGCACACATGCAGAAGACAACTTGTCTTCTATTCTTTTAGGATGTCATAAACACATTTAACAACATAACATAGAACTGTATTTGTAAAAGTTCTATCTGTATGAAAAAAAATAAGTCTCCCATCTTCATGAATTTAAATAGCAATGTGACAAGTCAGCCTCTCCAGAAATGGACGATAGGATTGTCATATATGTCGTAGGAATCAAAACATATAAAAGTAATTTCCAGAACCCAACAGAATTAGTGAAAGAGAGAAATCAAGATGGAATTCAGGCTGGTCAATGTCTTGAGTAACTGAGTCACTGAGTTGATTTTGTTAAGCGTCATAGTTTATTGAAACTTCTGAGCAGGTAAGTCAAGGCCATCTCCCTTCCACACAGAATAACACCAATGTCCTTTCATTGGCATAGAAAGTTTCTCAGAAATTATTTCTGAAAGAACTAAAATACTGTAATTTAACAAGACTTATTTTACTAACCAGTCAAGAATATCTATCCTAATATAATGGCATTCTATGCTCTTCTGGACTTAAAGAGTGTGTCCCTCATGAACATTCTCAAAGTGTTATCTGGCATCTATTAAAGGTGGGAACTAAGTAGAATTTAATATTTCATGTTGAATTAAAAGAACTATCATAAAAAATAACTGCATTCATAGGTATTGCTTCCAGTTACTTTATCTTAATTATGATTAGGGTGAACTATTTATAGGCAGGACAGTTACAAAAAGGTGTGTGTTTGGGGGGAAGATTGTCTTAAAGGTTTTTTGACCACATAATAAAAAACTGCAAACAAAACACAAAACTACTTGTTTCAAAGTGGGTTTTCTTTTACTATTGACCAATGCTGGACTTAGTATGGGGTAGCTGGAGACAGAAAGAGAAAGGGCAGGGAGGGAGAAAGGAGAAGTAGACACCAAGACAAAGGTGTGCTAATATGAGTATGTGTATCATTATGAACACTAAGAAGAAATAATCTCATAAATGAATAATTTGGTTTACATTTTGATAGGACATAGAATATGTTATGGCTCAAACAGCTAAAGGTGCCAAGTAAAACCTAAACAAATGGAGCAATCCTTTATCGTTTTAATTAAAGTAGAGAAAAATAACTATAAATAGATGCAGTATAGTTTTGAGGAAAGGAAAGGAATTATAGTAGCTTGGAATTCAGCACTTTTCTGATGTTTCTGTTTGATGTACATTAGGAAAGCATTGAGGGTGTCTTATGATGAACACAGTTCTGTGGTCAGTGGGATGAAAAGGGATTTAGCATTTGATAAAGCAAATTCTGAAATTGCCTCCACTCATGTTATCATTCATTGCTGAGGACTTCAGTCTTATCTTTCCTAAAGCATGAAAGAAGGCTAATTCACTTTAAAAGCAGTGTTCTAGCTGCCCCTCTGCAGTCCACTCAGGGGCTAATGTATTTAAAGAGCTTTTATCATGGAGCCAGCTTGATTCCTCCCTTCCTCATGCTAAGTAAATCTCAGTGAATTAAATGACAAAAAGCCATCTGCTTTCTATAAATAAGCTCTTCTAATACCTGGCAAACCTTAAAAGTCAAACTGACAATGCATCTTGCTATGATCAATGGCCCAGGTTGTACAATCCATCTTCTGCTGGAAAATATGGATTTCACCATGGTCAACAATAAAACGGGTGTGTTCATGTTTATAATTTGGAAGTGAATGTCTTACAGGAAGTTCACTATGCTGATATTCAATATCCATGTAATTCTGTCAGAAATTATCACCCTTTCCTAAAGGGCTGAGACAGTTCCTATTCATCCTTAATGATCATCTCATGTGAATCTTCCCTATGAAGGGTATTCTAATTATTGGTAAATTACTGATTCTATAAAAATAATCAGTTTTCTGGTAAAGTTCATTACAAATATATAATTAGAAAATTTAATGTTATACTCTTTATATATATTTATATTTACTCTTCCAAATAAAATCATAGCAATAAATTCCACCATCTTCTTCATTAATGTTATGAATACAATTAGATAGAGTTGCTTTAAGGTTTTATAAGGACATACAGCAAGCCTGAGGTCATTGTCATTTGAAACCTAAAGTTTCTTTGTTAAGCATTATTTTATGAATATGCAACTGTATAGCTTACTTATTTTATATTACATATTTTTATAAGCTTGTTTAAAAAAATGATCTAGGTACATTTTAAAAGAAGTGACTTCTTCTCTTTCTCCTTCTCCTTTCCTCCTCTTCCTCCTTCTCCTTCTCCTCCTCCTCCTCCTCCTCCTCCTCCTCCTCCTTCTTCTTCTTCTTCTTCTTCTTCTTCTCTTTTGCCTTCTTCGCCTTCCTTTTCTCCTTCTACCCCTGCTCCTCCTTCTCCTCCTTCTTCATCTTCTTCTCTTTCTCCTCCTTCTCCTCCTTCTCCTTCTCCTCCTTCTCCTTCTTCTCCTTCTTCTTCTCTTCTTTTTTTCTTTAATGACTGACATAGAGTAAATACATAATAAACCTTTCTTAGACCCAATCACATTATTGTAAAGGAGATGGCTAATATTATAGTATCTTGATACAATTTTATAAATCATTTCATGTTAAGTTTTTTTCATGACATGCTTGACGCCCAGGAAGTGTTTGCTGAAATATATAAACCACATGAAGGAGGCTGAGAATATGTTCAGCTAGTGCTATGTTTTGGTAACATAATAATTTAGAAGAAGCTGGACATTTGATTATAGTACTTTTCTCTAAGATTAGTTGCCAGGAAATGGGAATGAGTTTTGACATAATAGCCTTTGAAGACCATGTATTATATTGGTTTAATAAAATAAAATCCCCTAAAATACCCATCTTGACATTATATATACTAGACATATTGAGGCAAATTCTCAGAAGTCTGGGTCTTGTTCAGTCTGTCCATACACCATTTTTTGTTTCCAGTCTTCTCTGCTTTACAAGTTGTTGATTTTGTGGCATGGGTCTTTCCTTCATTCTTATGTTTACAATTTGCATTCGTGATTAGTACAGAAAAATGATCTAGAGACAAGGTGTGGGAGAACATAGAGGTGGCCAAACTACATGAAACAATCACCCATGATATTTCATTGATTTTCTTGGACTTTTAATATATTACTTGGGTTTTGTACATAGTAAGAATGTGACGCAAATCTCCCCATTCTCCAGAGCTTTGAAGTTTCACCCTAGAGATCTTTTGCTATGTGGCTTCCATTTATCCCAAGTTGTTTTATTGTCTTTGATGATATTATAAAAGGAGGAATATACATGATCTTTTTTCAATGTGATTTTAGTTGGTTTATAAAGTAGTTACTTATTTTTGTAAATTAATTTTGTACCCTACCACTTTGCTAAAATTGTTGAATGTTTCTAAAATTTGTCTGGTGGAATTTGGTATTTCACTTATTTATATTGTATCATCTGTAAATAGGAATAATGTGAAGAATTGTTTTCTTATTTGAGTCTCTTTAATGTATATCTCTTTCTTTGTTGTTGTAGTTAATGTTTCTAGCACTATTTCAAAATGAGTGCAGTAGTGAATAATTCTGTCTTATTCCTGATTTTATGTGGATTGCATTGAGTTATTCTCTACTCAGAATAATGTTGGCTGTGAGTTTGTCATATTAGAACCTTTACTGAATGGAGTTATGTGCCATCCAGTCCTACTTTCTACAGAACTTTTATCATAGAAGAATTAGCTCTTAGGTTCATTGATTATGTTTTATTTTCCTATGTACTTTTGTTTCTACTTTATTGATTTCAGCTGCAGTTTTAATTTTTCTTGCAATTTACTAGGTTTTGGTTTGCTATATTACATTTTCATTTTCATATAATTTCAGGAATATTTCATTTATTTCTTCATTTAATTGACCCAGCTGTAAAAGAGATTAGAAAAAAATGACACCCATGTTCACAGATCATAAGAATTAATATTATGAAAATGATCATTCTATCAGCAAATTTACAGACTTATGCAATATCAATCAAAACCATCATAATATTCCTTAAAGAAATGGAAAATATTCTAGAATTCATATGGAACTAGAGATCTCCAGAGCTAAGTAAAAAAAATAGAAAATTGAAGGTATTACTTTTCCAGACCTCAAGATAATGATAAAGTTATAGTAATAAAAACAATGTAGAGCTTGCACACAGATTTGTTGTTGAATGGAATGAATTAGAGTACTTGTAGTTACAGCTATCTGATATTTAACAAAGAGATTAAAAAAACACACATTAATGATGAGAAAACATCTTCCACAGGCAATACTGGGAAAGCTAAGTATCCACATGAAGAACAATAGACTTAGACTTGTATTTATGATTCTCACAATAGTTGGTTCCCCAAGCATCAATGATCTCAAGTTGAAACCTGAAAAGCTAAAATTCCTAAAAGAAAACATAGTTAGTAGTAGTACCCTTGCAGATACAGATTAGGAAAGGACTTTCTGAGCAGGATTCTATTTAATCAGTAATTTAGGCAAACAAGTGTCAAGTTGGGTTTCATAAAAGTAAAACGTTTCTGTGCAATAAGGACAGTCAATCATATGGGAAAAAACCACATAAGACAAGAGAAGAGAATCTCTGCTATGCATATTTCTTACATAAAACTAATACCCAGAATATACAAACAAACAAACAAACGAAACAAAACAATGAGTGAAGGAAACAAATTATCCCAAAAATATGATCAGAGATCTAAACTGTCTAAGAAGTTCCTCAAAATGTTCACATTGTGCAATTAAGAAAATGCAAATTAACATAATATATCATATCCATCTTTGAGATGTAATCTTATACAGGTCAGAATGACTGATTCACAAAATAACTGATAATAGATGTTGGTGAAATTGTGGGAAGAGAGGGACCCTCATTCACTCTTGATATGAATTCAAACTAGTGTAGTTATTATGGAAATAAGTTATTTTAGAGAATCCTCCAAACATAAAATAATGTGACCCAACTATATTATTCCTTGGCATACATCCAAAAGACTGAACATCTTGAACATTTTAGTCTGTATGTATTTGTTCAGCAATGATCTGTGGTGTTCTATAGTCAAGAGTCAGGAAACAGAACAAGCTTAATGTCCTTCAACTGATGTGTGGATAATGAAAATGTAATATACACTATTCAACTTAGAGATCAATGAAATAATGAAAATTTCAATAAATGATTTACCTAGAAAAGATTATATTGAGAAAAATAACCAGACCCAGAAAGACAGATGCCACATGTTTTCTTTTATCTGTGGTTTCTAGGTCCAATCTTTAGATATTTATAACTTTACCCATCGTAAAAGAAGTTTATCTTTACAACAGACGTAAACCATCATTGAAAACCACAACTGGACACAATTCACAAATCAACTGCTGTGAAGACCTCAGTCTCAATGGACGTATCTACATCATAGTTCCAGGACTATTATGTAGCTCAAGGAAGACCTAGAAGACAGGTAGAAAGATTATAAAGGCCAGAATTACAGAGGTCTTCTGTGAAAGTGCCTCTTTAAAAAGGCTGTATAAGCAAGACTTGAACAATGGCAATATCAATAGACATGTGACATGAACAGGGGACAATTTACAGTATCCTAACAGTAGAGGAAGAACTATAGGAAACTGATGGCTGCTGAGGGAGATGCAAATAGCTTCTCCCAGGGAAAAGTCCCTGACGTGGTCATCCCTGAAGCCATATACACAAAACAACAAAAATACACAGCAGTGTGTAAGTGATACATTTCTATTATATATTTCTATACACATATATTAACATTCTGGAACAACTTGCTTGGTATGAGAAGCATTATTCTAAAATTATCTGGGCATCTTCTTCCTTTTCTGTTTTCAGTTGGTGGTGATATAACTCAATGAATGTTTTAGAAATACTAATATACTTAAAGCTTTTAAATGTTGCAGGTATTTGATTATATTGTGGCCCCTGAGATTGTGTTGTTTACTGGAAAGAATCTGTTTCTACTTGTGATGTGGTTCACCCTTAGCACACTGGCTGGAATATAGTCATACCCTTAGTACATATGTTTTAATCCCAAACAATGAAGGTAATGTTACTTTGTAGAAGTAAGCACTTATGTTTGAAAGTAATGTCTAATTGAGTGGCAGACATAGTAACAAATTAGAGAAAGATTTGACAGAATAGTATATACCCAATACCCTGGAGAAGAAAGAAGAAAGCAAAGCTACTTAAGAGAGCAGTTCAGAGAGAGAGAGAGAGAGAGAGAGAGAGAGAGAGAGAGAGAGAGAGATACAGAGACAGACTGTGAGAGATGGAGACAGATGGAGAGAGATAGAGACAGAAAAACAGAGAGAGACAGAGAGAGAGATGGAGAGAGACCAAGACAGAGAGAGACATAGACATAGGAGAGACAGTTTTGCCAGGACAGTTAAGAGAGACAGGTTGCAGAAAGAAAACAAGCTAGACACAAGTGAAGACAGAATGAGCCAGAGAAGAAGGAGCCAGAAGTTTAAAACAGATTGCCAGAGTTAATTTGAGGCCAAGGAGATTAATTTGGGAAAAGCTAAGTGAGTGAAGCCACATTGAACCAGTGGGACTGGAGAGGAGTTTTAGACAGAACAGCTAAGTTGAATCAGCCTGCTACAGATTTAAAAAAAAAAAAAAAGCTGAATTTACTCATTTACTCAGAAGTCAGTTTCAGAGGCTGAAAACAATCTAAGCTTGGATAAAATTGTATAGAGTCTTAAAGCTTCCAGGACTAGGACTAGGTTAACAGACAGAGGCAGCAAGCTTTGGAAAGGACAATTACCACAGGCAAAGAACAGTTTTACACTTAAAAATGAAAAGAGAATCAGCATCTCACATCCTGATTTGGGATTTGAAAAATATGAACTTTTCTTTTGGGATAAATCAGCTGGAAAATCTGAAAGACGAATGAATCTGGAAGGCTAATGAACAGAAGCAATTAGGTAATGTTCTCTGATCATAACTCCCACTCATTAACAAGGGCTGGGACTATCCAGAAGATCAGAATAATGCTTAATAAGACATTCAGGAAAGTCCTTTCAGTCATAAAACATCAGATAGGGAGCACCAATCTGTGTGTTTCCAAGGAAGGCACAATGGGTCTGCCACTCTGTGTAAAGGGTACTCTTGATTTATTGTTTCTAGTTTTTTTTTTTTTTTTTTTTTTTTTTTTTTTTTTTTTTTTTTTTTTTTTTTTATTTTTATTTTAGATATTTTCTTTATTTACATGCGAATTTCTCCTTTCCCAGTTTCCCCTCCAAAAAACAAAAACACAAACAAAAACAAACCCCTGTTGCCTCCCCCCTCCCCATGCCTGCCACCCCGCCCTCTCCCACTTTCTGGCCCTGGCATTCTAGTTTTTAATGTATAATTCACTTCCACACTGCATAGCAAATGGCTATATATTAAGAAGGTCAATCAATAAAAAGAAGAAAAATATTGACCTGTGTTGAATGCTGGGGCAAAGAAGAGCAATAAAATAAATATTGGGGTTCAAGCATATTGGAAAGATGGCTATTAATTTTAATGGCATTTTCTTCCAAAGACAGTATGGATTGAGATCAAAATAGTTTTTTTTCTACCATACATAATGCACAATCTATACATTCTACCTCTCTCTCTCTCTCTCTCTTTCTCTCTCTCTCTCTCTTTCTCTTACACACACACACACACACACACACACACACACACACACACACACACACATGCTCACATATGCAGACTTTCAAGGCCTGAACTTGGACTTGCATTAATTCACACTGGATTGATAGCTGGGAGAAAAAAAGGAAGCAATTTTCCCAAGAAAAGAAACAAATTATACAAAGCCCACATGTTTTGTGTTGTGTTATAATTTTTAAATGATCTATAGGAAGCCAGAACCCTATGCCATCATAGTGGGAAGTCTGGAAGGAAATTCAATTTGAATTAGAAAATATTCTCAGAGGAGCAATTTTAACAAAGGGATAAAGGAAGACTCGGGAGATAGCATAATGAGAAAGAGTAATAACCCTTCCAGCAATCATGGCTCGATGGGTGAACATAATCTGAGATTAGAAGAGCCACCGGGGAGCTGCAAAGTTACAGGACTGCTTGATGAAATAATTTAATACCTACCAGCTCCAATAAATAGCACGTACAAAGAATTCTTGGTGACCTGGCAGTCCTGTTAACCCAGAGCTCTAGGGAAGCTGCAGGAAGCAATGATAGATCACACAACTCTTCCCCCACCTTGGCCTAAGAGTCTCCCAGGACTTTTTTATTCCTCTTATCATTTGATTCACCTTTAACTGAGCTCACACTTTGAAGAAATTCCCCATGCAATTATCTAGAAATTCTGGAAACAGTTTTTTTTTTTAAGGAAAAAAAATATAACACTGACCCCCCCCCAAAAAAAATTAAACTACACAATACTACTGAAGTTATCACACCTTGAATTTGCATTGGCATACCTTGAGGTCCACATCTTTGAACATCATCTAATCTTCAAAATGAGCCTTCGAGGTAATTTCGGAGAAAAGACAGCCAGAACAGCCGCAATCATGTTTATAATTTAACAAAATTTGAATGAAACAAGTTGTGTTTGTTATGGGTTTGCCGGCGCCAGGCTCTTGCTGGGCTCATTATTGCTATGATCTCTCAGAACAATCATATGACCTGACTGAAGGGTTGAGGCTTTGGTAGAATATACTACACGATCAAAGCAAAGTTACTTTAGTGTAGATCCAGAATTGTGGACTAGGTCATCTGCTTTTGGCCAATGTTCTACACTCACTGTATTACCTTGAGGACTATATAATGGTTAACTTTTTATTTGGATTAAATCAAACATGGATCTAAGTCCAATGTTTCCCATTCTACCAATCTTAAACACTAGTAGTTAAGATGGAACCAAATGGACCATAAGCACATGGGCAGCCCAGTCAACCTTTGTGACTTCCTGTACCTCAGAGCAAGTCCTTTATCCACAGAGCCCAGGACCCACTAACATCACCCGTCCGTTTGCACAGTCTTCCTTCTAGGCAAACAGTGGACAAGATACATTATCCCTCATGTTAATACACTAGATCGTCAGAACCCGAGGGCTGAAAGCTTGAGCTGCCAGAACTAATCTTCGATTTATTTACATCAAAGCTCAAGATAGTCCCAGATAAACTTCACAACTGTCAGGTCCATCGTGGGAAAGCAGCTAAGTACAGAGTGGGAATGTAATTCCATTTTCAACTGTTGGATGCCTCTTGAAATACCAGCAATTGAGGCAATTAGCTCCAGTTGTTCAGGTGGTATTAGATCCCTATCTGCTGTCCATTGGCGTGAAACCAATAATTCATTTCACATAGGCACTGCAGTGCCATCAGATTGTAATGCCTTTTAGTTACTGCTAACTTGGGCATTTTTGAAATAGTGACCTCAAGATTTAAGCTGCAAAATTCCATTATCTATCCTAAAGCCAGCCACAGCTGAATTTTTGAAATATCCTATTAAGTTTTCTGCTCTGATAAAAATTCAGAGACTCCCTTTATATTAATCTCCCCATGGCAAATAAAATTTACTGAGTGGTAGATTTAATATGTTTTTATTTATCTACTGCTATATTTTGGAAAAAATATTAATTTCCCTCAATATCAGTTTTTTTCAATATTACTAAGAGAAAAACATTATAAAGATTTAAACTATCTCCTTATTTATTTCATTGTTTTGACGATACACATTAAATAGCTTATTCTTGCCTTTTCTATCATTTTGGCATTTTAATTAAAATATAATAACCATTCTGAATGCATTAATGTACAGGTTTAGGTAATTGTCTAAGTCAGGTCATTAAGTATGTTTCCAAGAGGAGGCTAAAGTAACTTAAAATGTTGCACATGTTTACCTGAGACAGGTATATCTTCACATATTTTATTATTTCCTTTGGGGAACTTCACTTTTTAATTATGTAATGAAATTGAGAAGTATAAAAGAGATAAAGAGCTCCCTGCAGAATATGGAATAATAAAATATAAATGTTTTCATAGCTATGGATTTTTAGAAAATCTATAGAATCTGGAAATAAAAGAAAATTGATGGCTCATATTTCCATCAAAAAATGAACAAGGAAAAATAAATGATTTTTAATAATAGGAAAGAGACCAATGTTTTATGCACAGATCCACAGCCCACTCTGCCCTCCTCATACATAAATTTTATCATGAGCTGACCTATTTTATTATTACTTGGTATTGGTGAATAACCCTTGGAACTTATGAAGATTAGTTTTTGTTTTGTTTTGTTTTTCTGACTGAAGAAATTCAACGACAAAACCATGTAAGACATTTAAATAGCCTGTGATGGTTTGTAGATGCTCCACTCAGGAAGTAGCACTATTAGAAGGTGTGGCCCTGTTGGAGTAGGTGTGTCACTGTGGGTGTGGGTTTTAAGTACCTTAGTTTAGCTGCCTGGAAGCAAGTATTCTGATAGCAGCCTTCAGATGAAGATGTAGAACTCGCAGTTCCTCCTGCACCATGTCTGTCTGGACACTGCCACGCCCCCACATTGATGATAATGGACTGAACCCTTGAACCTGTAAGCCAGCCCCAAATAAATGTTGTCCTTGTAAGAGTTGCCTTGACCATTTTAACCTAACACGTTTTGAGATCCTGCATGGGACATCCACTCCCTTGACCCGACACAGTTCTTAATCCCCCCAGGGTGACTTTTCAGGTTGACAAGGATCTTATTGCTAGATAGCAAGCTTTCCAGATCAGCCACTTGGAATTGTGGTCTAAACTTAGTTCCCTGTATAATGCAGGTACCCCAGAGTTTCCACACAAGTACCAAGTTGGAGATTGGATGTATGTTAAAAGACGTTGTGATGATGAATACTTGGATCAAGGTGGAGAGGGCCGTTCCTGATGTTGTTAACCATCCCAACCTCCATTAAAAAGCAGATAGAGTAACTGCTTGGGTTCACATCAGATCAGCACCTTCACTTGATGTCAACTAGATAGCAGCCAGACACCCAAGCAACCCACGTCTACAAGGCCAGAGAAACCATGAGATGGCTATGGTGGATCTTCCAATGCTGAGCCTCGGCAGCCCCCACAACCCTATAAGGGTGACTTGACAGGTCCTCTCAGCCACAGGTGATGTGGTTTGGTCCACTGCCTGAGTATTATCTGGTGGCTGGACCCTGTCTTTGATTTCTGTGACTTAGCAGTGGGCTTTGACTTCTAGGGTGTTGCTACCCTGGAGACACAGGGAGAGGGATTGCCTGAATGTGGGGGATGAGGGACTTGTGAATCTAAACCGTGTCCCAGAAGTAGCCTTGGAGGGTCGGGTGTAGGGTGTGAACACCCAAAACTGAAAAGTGTCCTTCAAGAAACTCCCATATATATGTGTCCCCGAGATGGGAGAAGCGAGAAGCAGGCCCATCGGTGTTAGGGGGCCAACTATTTCTTCTATGCTACCTGGGGAGGGGGAGCGGTATGAAACATCAGAAAGCACATACTGGAGACCATTCCAGGCGTAGTTAAATATTCAATGGCCAAGGTGAGAGAAGGGTTAACCAAGTGGAAAAGAGAGAACAGAGTCAGGGATGGTTGGAGTCTTGGTTTAACAGCTCCCCCTGGTTTATTACCTTGATTTCTGCATTGTTAGGACCTCTGATCATTTTGTTCTTGCTTCTGACCTTTGGCCTTTACATTCTAAATCACTTAGATGCCTTTATTAAAGCTCGCATAGCTACAGTGCAGCTGATAGTCCTGAGACAAAGATATCAAGAGCTAAGTACAGACGACCAGGGCTATGAGCCGCATAACTACCCACAATAGCTTCAAGATTGAAGCATGCACAAAGAAAAGGGGAGAATGAAAAGGTCAGCTCAGGAACTTTGGAAAGGTCATGGAACACTTGCCCCTCTAGAACTGAGAGGCTAATTAACATTCCTCAGTCCTTTGGGTGGGGACACATTCCACTGGACTGACCTTCGCCCACCTTCAGACAAGGGAAGTCCTTGCCACCTCATTCCCTGAAGACCAATCAGTTTAAAAAGTCACACTGTTCTGCCAATCACATTGTGCCTAATGGCTGCTCCTCTGAAAACTGTATAAAAGCTCACTGAACAAGTTGTGCAGGGTCGCTGCTGCCTCTCCTTCGGGTCTGGGACAACCCCAGTGCACTATAACAATAAATTCCTCTTGCTTTTGTATCAAAAATAAAATAAAATAATAAAATAAAATAAGAGCTGCCTTTGTCATGGTGTCTATTTATAGCAGTTAAACCCTAGCTAAGACATAGCTCATGATGCCCCCATAATGGACTTTAAACAGAATATATTATATCTTTTCATTCTTTATTTTTCATTGATGTAGGTTGGGCTTCACATAATCTCACCCATGAGCTTTACATAACCTCATTACAATTGTTGCAGCTGGCTTGATGGTCCTCACCTCACTATTTCTACACCTCAGGTTTATTAGTGGCTTATGTCATATCATTTAACATTTACCGGAAAATGCTGTGACCATATGACAGTTACTCCTGAAGGAAACAGGAGGTGACAAAGACATGTCTAAAAACAAGAGTTAGATATAGTTTGTGAGTAACATTAATGAAGAATACAAGTCATATTATTTAGGAGTCTAATAATTTAGTTATTAGCTGAATTATAAAAAAAGTGCACTATATGAAATGGTAGAAATATATTTGCTTATTCAATAACCAAAATTGTCTTAAAATTCCCACAGCCTAATTAAATCTTAGTCTTCTTAATAACAGTACATTCATGGTACACGTTTCTATGCAGCATGTGCTTTAGAAAAAACTTCTTTTCTGTTCTTGTGAGATGAGTATGTTTCCCCACTCTTTCACTGTATGTAAAACCCAAGAATGTTTTCAGAAAAGACCTGAGAGTCATCCTTCAGAATGGAGTTATCTTGGAACACAATTACCTGGCTTTTACTTTAGGGGTGCTAAGAGTTCCATGTTAGTAAGCAATATACACACATACTCAACTTGACTAAACTTATTCTTAATGTCTGTCTATAGCTCTTATTAGCTGAAGTTGAACTTAGAAGCAATATGAGGTTGCAAAATTGGTATGTGTTTAAATATTTATATTGTAGGAGGAAAACACTAGTCTTAAACTAATATTATTACCCATGATGGATTTTCAAGGTGAACATTCAATATTTAATCTGAACACAGTAATTATAATTATAGGAACATTACCTAAGATTAATAGGTCAAATCATATATCTAAAAAAAATGATTAATATAGTAGGAGGAAAATAGTTCATTCTATTTTCTTCTGTTTGAAAAACGCTATCTTCAATAAATTCAGGTAATAACAAAAATTATATGTGTTTTCCATAAATATCACGTCTATTAAACAAAGAAAAAATCCTGATACAGAGATTAAGTGAATCAAAGATCAAGGATCAGGAATGTCAGTGAAACTGCACAATCTCAGAGCTCCTCTTTGCTAAGAAACCTTCCATAGTCAGTCTCAACATCAGTACTGAGTGTGGCCTCCATCAATGTTGATGAGGGCTTTCTGCTGGCTGGCTCCCTGCAGCTTCTGATGAATTCTGGAGTTGATAGCCACCAGACGAACTCATATTCTTCTGGAATTCATCCACATCTCTACTTTCAGAATTTTTTATTTGCTTCTCTCATTAGAAGTCCCATTTCATTTGGTAGCTATGAATTAATTTATTTTATTCTTCAGATAACAACCTCCATAAAATCTGTACCGTATTCCAAATATCTGCCATACTTTCTAACTGAAAACTACTTCCTCTTAAGGAAATGAATCTTTCTTCTTAGAACTCTTTATTTTATAACTTAGAAATGTCAGCTTCTGTCTCTGCATTTCCTGTCTTGTGATTTATGTAATTACTCTTACTAGACCAGCATACTATCTGAAATTTGAATTTTAGCATGTAAATTTGACCAAAGCAAAGGGAGGAATCCACAAATATTTTTCTATAGCATGATCTCTCAAACACATGGCAGATTAATTCCTGAGCCAATGTATTAAAATGTCAGCATTGTATGTTAAAGCTATTTGTGACAATAGAGATGTTTAAATTATGTACTATCCAATATAATATTCAGCAGAGAACTCTTAAGAAAGTGAATGTGGTTGCTGTAAGAGAGCAAATGATTCAAAGTCACATGTGTCATCCAGATTGAACAGTCTAGTTACAAAACTAAAACATAATTATAATGTCATACAAGTGACGTTGGCAGATAAACTGCTGGTATGAGGCAGGCAATCTCCCTGCTGGAATGACACCTGACACTACAATAGAAGGTAAATGTTAAAAGTTGTCCATAGACAATGTTTACACTAAGGAAACAAAAAATAAGGGTGGACAAGTAAATGTGTTTTTCTAGAATACTTGTAGAGGTTAGTCGACCCAAAGAAAGGCAGGGAGGAGATAGAACTGGAGAGCTGACAGAAAATTCTACAAGCCAAGTTCACCAGTCTGGATAGGAGCGTTACTGACTGCTTCTCCTAAAGCATTGTCGACAATAGCAACTTTTGACTATTATCTATTTTATATTTATGTATTATTGAGTGTAATGCTGGCTGACTACTGTTAACATTGCCTCAGAAAGAAAGCTGTTTCTGTCCAAATACAGGAGACATGAAACTCAGCAGATGCCACTTTCAACAAAAGTGCTGTTACATCCCACTTTGGAAAAAAATAAAGAATGGCAAGCACATGTGGGTTTTTGTGAGGCAGTTCTGGTTGTAGTGAGCATCAAATCAGTTTATATTAAATGAACTAGTTACATGATGGAACAGAATAGCCTGAAATCGTTGATTTACTATAGACCCAGGAAGAAAGTGAGATAGATTTGGTGGCTAACCACATTCTCAGTAGCATGACAGTTGTTAAAACATATGATGAAATAATATTATAAATCAATTGTGAACCACTGTTTCAAAGAGCACTTTCAAATCCAAAAGACACTATAGATTATCATCTGTAGATCACACCTTCTTTGTCAGACAATTCTGCCCTTTTTAAATCCCCAAGACTTCAGTTTGTGTTGTTTGTTGTTGTTTTTACATCAGAATTTAGCATTTAGGTACACAAAGAAAGAAAAGAAGCATGTTTTAGCATTCAAGAAACTAGACCAGATTAGATCTCAGAATCATACTGTGACTTTAGGAAATGAAATACATGATAAAAATAACCATAGCGAGCCTAGGCGAAACAAAAGGGTCTCTAATGAGCAGAATTTAGACTCAGTTGCTCTTATATAAATAAGTGCACTCATCATACACATGTACACATTAATGAACACAAAGCAATTGAGCATGATTAATAGGAGCAGAGAGGTTGCAACTAGAATGAGGCTTTACATTTAGTTCTAAGTCTTGCTATAAAGGTCTGGGGAAGTTGCTGAAATCTCAGTGTCTTCTTTATACTATCTGTAAAAGAGGAGCCTAAGTTCTAGCTTATTAAAAACATATTTAATGATTAAATGAGCTAATATATAAGCACTAATAACTGGTTTCTATTCCTTAGACATTACTCTCAGTATTTTTTACATTTCAGATAGCCATCAGAAAGTGCTGAGTTTGAGTCAGTATTAATTTTTAAATGATATACAACCCTAGGTTTCGTAACCTCCTGTTACATAAATGATTGCTTTTGATATGTCCAGAAACAATCTTTTTGATCTTTAATCACGTCTCTTAACCTTTTTGTGTTGAAATGTTCTAAATATCTTTAAACCCTTTCCTCAGGCATAAGATGGACAGTATAATTATAAATAAAGTTTTGGGTTGTATTGAAATCATAATATTCTAAATGGAATTTAGAATGCCATACTCAATGATTGTCATGGTTAACACTCAATAATTAATATTAATAATGATTTTAATGATGACAAAAAGAAAATTATTTTCTTACTTCATTACTATGTAAACTTTTCTATTAAAGAAAATACTTTGAGTTCCTTCTTCTGGTCTGCTCCTCTGAAGATACCACATCCAGAGCCATCCCAGAATATCCACGACACTCAGAACAGTCAGTCAACTGACACCACAGCCTGAGGCGTCCCAAGACATCTGCTTCACACAGGGCAACTGAGCAACTGATCTCCAGCTTGTCTACTCCCCTGAAGATGCCACAGCTTGAAGGCATCCCAGGAGGTCCTCTGTACACATGGCACCTGGGCAATAGACATCATAGTCTGGAGACCTCCTAGAGACTCTGTGACATGCAAGGGAACTGACCCAACAGACTGAAAGCCTCCCTGGAGTTCTGCTCTACACAGCAAAGCAGAAACTACATTTCATAGGCCACCCTGGAGAACATCTTCATACAGGACAGCAGCTCAACTGCTCCTATGAAGACCTAACCATCTGAAGGCCTCCCTGGAGGTCAACAGATCAGCAGCTTCTCTGCTCTTCTGAAGAGTCCCCCATTGGAAGGCCCCACAGGTAATTTGCAATAGCCAGGGCCTGCAAGCCTATCAGGAGGCCTGAAGTAACCCAGAGACAAAAGAGGCAGACTGCAAACAGAGTCACCCAGACCAGCAAATGCCAGAGAAAGCCAGATGATGAGAGGAAAGCTCAACACCATAAGCAACAGAAGTCAATATATGTGGTCATTATCAGAACGTTCTCCCACCACAGCAAGCCCTGAATATACCAACACACCTAATAATCAGGAAGTGACCTAAAAATCGTATCTCATGAAGTTAATCTTTAATCCTTTAAGGAGGATATAAAAAACTCACTGAAAGAAATGCAGGAAAACACAAGTAAACAGGTAGAAAGCCTTAAAGATGAAATAGATCCCTTAAAGAAATATAGGAAAACACAAACAAACAGGTGAAGGAATTGAATAAAGTGGTCCAAGACCTAAAAGTGGAAATAGAAACAAAAAAGAAAACACAAATAGAGGCAAACCTGGAAATAGAAAACCTAGGAAAGAGGTCAGGAACTACAGATGTAAGTATCACCAACAGAATACAAGAAATAGAAGAGAGAATTTCAGGTGTAGAAGATACCAAAGAAGAGATTGACACAACTGTCAAAAAAAATTTAAAATATAAAAACTCCTAGCCCAAAGCATCCAAAAAATTCAGGACATGATGAAAAGACCAAATCTAAAAATAATAGGAATAAAGAAGAATGAAGATTCCCCAGCTAAAAGGACCTAAAAATGTTTTCAATAAAATCATAGAAGAAAACTTCCTCAACCTAAAGAAAGATATGGCCATAAATGTACAAGAAGCCTATAGAATACCAAATAAATGGGACCAGAAAAGAAAATCCTCTTATCACATAATAATCAAAACACTAAATACACAGAAGAAAGAAAGAATATTAAAAGCTGCAAGGGAAAAGGGCCAAACAACATACAAAGGTAGACCTATCAAAACTACAACAGACTTCTCAACAGAGACTATGAAAGCCAGAAAAACCTGGTTAGAGGTTATACAGACTCTAAGAGAAAACAAATGGCAGCCCAGGCTACTATACCCACCAAAACACTCAATCAACATAGGAGAAAAGAAAATATTACAGGACAAAACCAAGTTCAAACAGTATTTATCTACCAATACAGCCCTACATAGGATCCTAGAAGGAAAACTCCAACACAAGGAAGGTGCCTACACCAAAGAAAGGACAAGGTATAAAGCATCTCACAACAAAGCCAAAAGCAGAGAACCACAAGCACATAAAGCCACCTACAGAAACAAATATATCAGAAACTAACAGTCATCAGTCTTTAATGTCTCTCAGTATTAATGAACTCAACTCACTTATAAAAAGCTAACAGACTAGATATGTACGCAAGATCCAGCATTTTGTTGCATACAAAAAAATATACCTCAATAACAAAGACAGACACTATCTCAGAGTAAAAAAATGAAAAAAGTTTGCCCAAAGAAAGGGTCCCAGGAAACAAGCTGGAGTTGCCATCCTAATATCCAATAAAATAAACTTTCAACCAAAAGTTATTTAGGGTGATGAGGAACAATACTTTATTCTTCAAAGGGAATATCCACCAAGAGAAAATCTCAATTCTGCACTTCTATGCCCAAATTCAAGGGCATCCAAATTCATAAAAAGAAACTTTACTAAAACTCAAAACACACATTGAACCCCACACAATAATAGTGGGTGATTTCAACACCCAATTCTCACCAATGGATAGGTCATTGAAACAGAAACTAAACAGAGAAACAGTGAAACTAATAGAAATTATAAACTAAATAGATTTAACTGATATCTACATAACATAAACTGATATCTACAGAACAATTGTTTTGTTCACCCTAAAACAAAAGAATACAGCTTCTTCTCAGCACCTAATAGAACCTTCTCCAAAATAGACCATATGATTGGTCACAAAACAACTCTTCACTGATACAAGAATACTGAAATAATGCCATGCATCCTATCAGATCACCAAGGCCTAAGGCTGGTCTTCAATAACAGCAAAAACAACAGAAAGCCCACATACATGTGGAAACTGAACAACTCTCTACTCAATGGTAACTTGGTCAAGGAAGAAATAAAGAAAGAAATTAGAGACTTGCTAGAATTCAATGAAAATGTTGATATATCATGCCCAAACTTATGGGACATAATAAAAGTAGGGCTAGGAGGAAAATTCATAGCTCTGAGTGCCCTGGTAAGGAAACTTGAGAAATCTCACACTAGCAACTTAACAGTACATCTGAGTGCTCTAGAACAAAAAGAAGCAAATTCATCCAAGAGGAGTAGTTGGCAAAAAAGAGTCAAACTCAGGGCAGATATCAACCAAATAGAAACAAAAAGAACAATACATAAAATAAGTAAAAGCAAAAACTGGTTCTTTAAGAGAGTCAACAAAATAGATAAATCTCTAGCCAAACTAACTAAAGGACCCAGAGGCAGTATCCAAATTAGCAAAATCAGAAATGAAAAGGGAGACATAAAAACAGAAATGGAGAATATTCAAAAAATCATCAGATCCTACGGCAAAAGCTTATACTCAATAAAACTTGAAAACATGGATGAAATGAATGGTTTTCTAGACTGATACCACATACCAAATTTAAAGCAAGAGCTGGTAAACTATCTAAATAGGACCATACCCCATAAGGAATCGAAGTCATTAAAAACCTCCCAACCAAAAAAAGGCCAGGGCCAAATGGATTTAGTGCAGAAATGTACCAGATCTTCAAAGAAGACCTGATACCAATATTCCTCAAACTATTCCATAAAATAGAAACAAAAGGAACACAACCTAATTCATTTTATGAAGCTACAATCACTCTGACACCTAGATCACACAAGGACCCAATCAAAAAAGAGAACATCAGAGCAATCTCGCTTATGAATATCAATGCAAAAATACTCAATAAAATTCTTGCAAACTGAATCCAAGAACACATCAAAATCATCTTTTACCATGATTAAGTATGCTTCATCCCGGGGATGCAAGGTTGGTTCAATATATGAAAATCCATTAACATAATCCACTATATAAACAAACTCATAAAAATCACATGATCATCTCCTTAGATGTAGAAAAAGCATTTGACAAAATGTAATACCTATTCATGTTAAAAATATTGGAGAGATCAGGAGTTCAAGGCCCATACCTAAACATAATAAAAGCAATTTACTGCAAACCAACAGCCAATAATTAATTAAATGGAGAGATACATGAAGTAATCCCACTAAAATTAGGGACAAGACAAGGATACCCACTCTCCCCATATCTATTCAATATAGTACTCAAAGGGCTAGCAAGAACAACAAGACAACAGAAGGAGATCAAGGGGATGCAAATTGGCAAAGAGGAAATAAAGGTATCACTATTTGCAGATGATATGATAGTATACATAAGCGACCACTAAATTCTACCAGAGAACTTCTCCAGCTGATAAAAACTTCAGCAAAGTGGCCAGATATAAAATTAACTGAAATAAATCAGTATAAATTTATTATACAAATAAAGGAAGGCTGATAAACAGGCTGAGAAAGAAATTAGGGAAACAACTCCCTTCACAACAGCCACAGATAATATAAAATACCTTGGGGTAATCTAACCAAACAAGTGAAAGACCTGTATGACAATAATTTCAAGTCTCTCAAGAAAGAAATTGAAGAAGATCTCAGAAAATGGAGAGATCTCCCAAGCTCATGGATTGGCAGAATTAATATAGTAAAATGGCCATCCTGCCAAAGGAAATCTACACACTTAATGCAATCCCCATCAAAATCCCAGCACAATTCTTCAAAGACATGGAAAGGGAAATTTTCAAATTTCCAAATTTCAAATTTTCAAATCTGCAAAAGCAAAAAGCCCAGAATAGTGAAAAAAATTCCTAACAATAAAAGAACAGCTGTTGGAATCACCCTCCCAGACCTCGACCTTTACTACAGATCAATAGTGGTAAAAACTGCATGGTATTGGTACAGAGACAGACACTTTGATCAATAGAATACAATTGAAGACCCACACACATACAGACACTTGATCTTCTGAAGAAGCCAAAAATATACAATGGAAAATAAGAAAGCATCTTTAATAAATGGTGCTGGTCTAATTATCTGTCTGTATGTAGAAAAATGAAAATATAGCCATATTTGTTACCTTGTAGAAAGCTCAACTCCAAGTGGATAAGGACCTCAACAAAAAATAGATAAACTGAATCTAATAGAAGAGAAAGTGGGAAAGACGCTTGAATTCATTGGCAAAGGGGGAAATTTCCTAAACAAAACTCCAATGGCTCAGGCTCTAAGATCAAGAATTGATAAATGGGACATCACAAAACTGGAAAGCTTCTGTAAGGCTAAAGATATAGTAAGACAAATTGGAAAATTATATATTGAGAGGAGAGAGGCTCTCAGGACTCAAAGTAAGGGACCTTAAATGAAAAGCCTTACAATGAGGAGATGGAACATATAAAGACCACCACAGCAGAAAGATATGGCATCAAATGAGGGATGGGGTTGTCACCCCACAGTCAAAACTCTGAACAGTAGTTGTTCCTGTCTGAAAGAACTGCAGGGATGGACAAGGAGAGGAGCCTGAGGAAAAGAAGGTCCAGTGGGATCCAGCTCAAGGGGAGGCCCTAAGGCTTGACGCTATTACTGAGGCTATGGAGAGCTCACATAAAAGGACTTATCATGACTGTTCTTCAAAAGACCCAACAAGCAACTGAAAGAGTCAGATGCAGATATTTGCACGCAACCAATTGACAGAAGCTACTGACCCCTGTGGTTGAATTAGGGAAAATCTGCAAGAAGCTAAGGAGGAGGGCGACCCTGTAGGAGGACCAGCATTTTTAACTAACCTAGACCTACAGATCTCTCAAACACTGGACCACCAACCAGGCAACATACAGCAACTAATATAAGGTGCCCAACACATATACATCAAGGACTGCAGGGCCTGAGTTCAATCAGAGATATACCTAACCCTCAAGATACTGGAGGCCCCAGGGAGTTTAGAGGTCTGGTGGGGTAGGGGGTGGAGGGTGGCAACATCCTCGTGGAAACAGGGGGCAGGAAGGAGGTATGGGATATGGAGCAGTCAGAGGGTTGACCGGGAGGGGAATAAAATCTGGAGTGTAAAAAAATAAAAATATAAATAAAAGATAAAAAACTTTGAAATCATTTGATTAAAAATTCAATGCATTTAGAAAAAGAAAATGCAATTTATATTTTTACTACACTATTGATGATTTTTGTGTCTCTCATTGCTATAGATGGTGTTTTCTCCAACCCAATTGTATATCACTAAATGCAAAGGAGAAATTTGATCAGTATTAATATATGATTTGAACAAAAAACCTGCAGAAAATCACTTTATAGCATGCTGAATTTCAATTTTTAATAAGTCATTGATAAGAATAGTGCTTAATACATTTCAATTGATTCCCTACCCATATTTTATACACACAACTAATATTTAAAAATAATATATTATACTCTTGACATTTCTACAGACAACTCATGAACTGGAGCCCATGATTTATTCACATCTGTTATAACACATTCAGATAATTTATTTGGAAGAAAGCAATCTGCATTAATCATTTATTAATTATTAATAAAATATAAGCATAGTATTAAGAAATGGTTGTTCAAAATAATCTTTTCTTCTTCAAGCCAAGGACTTATTTCCATACTGCATCTTACAAAGATTAATCACTTTTCCTTGTTTCCTTCCTTCTATCCTTCCTTCTATCCCTCCTTTCTTCCTTCCTTCCTCTCTCTCTCTCTCTCTCTCCCTTATAGATATTGAGCATATTTCAGATCAGGAGCATCATAACAAATTCATTTTTCCCAAACCTAGACTTCTGGATTCCAGCTATACAACAGTATAAATGTTACCTTAATATGTGTAATTGTGGTACTTTATTATAGCAGTTTTATAAAAATAATATAATATAATATTTTTTTCTGTCCTAGGTATGCTCATGAATATTTCTAAATGTCTTACTGGAAAAAGAAATCATTGTGTGATAAGGTCAGAGACTGTATAAATTATAATTCAAATGTCTGACATTCACTCTCTATGTTACAGTGTTTGGTAAATTTGTGCATGTGTCTATATCTAATAATATCTTCATTATATAACCTTGATAAGCTACACAAATTCTTTTGTTTAGTTTTATGTCTACATTTTAAGGAATAGTTTTTGATGCTAAAATAGTGTTGGCCCAATATTCTCTGCATCACTTACAGTTTTTACTAAGAGGAAGCAGCCTGGGTATGGAGAATGACTTAGATACATTATGGCATTTACTTCCACTGAGAATTCAACCTCATACAGTTAATGAAGTTAACATTACCAACTCAAAATTTCTTGCTTATTATAACTTTAAAAAGTAAAAGCTAATTACAATGATCAGAGAAATTAACTAAATATAATATAAAATTATTACATAACAATAGCTCAACACTGTTCTGTTTGAAACATCTTGTTGTGGCTTATTCATCAGTGAAATGGTTCAACATTTTTATTGGATATTTATTCTTTGTCAAATACTAAAGTAGGCATATACAGTTGAAGGTGAGAGATGAGTGAGCTCACTAGCTAATGGTATTTACCACAATTTGATATTCTATTCTACAATGTGAAAGAAGAGAATCAACTCTGATTTCCACAGGCCTAACACACACACACACACACACACACACACACACAAACACACACACAAACATACCTAAGATGTCAGTGATTGATTCCATTTTCATATAAATATATATATATATATTATATACATATTATATTATATATATATATATATATATATTATCAAACACACATAGGTATGTGTATGATCAAAAGTTAGAGAAGTGTGTTTCTTGGTTTTGTCAGTGCTCAGGATGGAAACCTGGATAGATACTCACTATAACTACTAAGCTATATTCTCAGTTACAGAAGAAATTCTGAACCGTGGTATATCATGATCTGGTCCCATAGCAGGTGGCCTACAAAATGAGTTTAATATGTTGAAGAGTAAAAGAAATGTTGCCACGACAGAGGACCACTACTCTAAATGGACAAGGAAGGAATTGTTGCTTCTGTTGTTGGGATAACAGGACACAAAAAGGATATAGCCCACTTACTAGCTCCTATCACAATTCACTCAGAGATTATCCAGGGCTAATGCTGCACATATCTCAGTCCCTGCCATAAGCCTTGTAAATGCCTACGGAAATAGGCATCAGCTCTGAAGCACCTCTTTTTGGAGCCATTCCACTGTTAGGAATGTTTCTTACTCTTCTTTAATAAGTCTATGCTCATTCTGCTCTCTACTTGCCTGGGTTCCCTTATCCATTTTGGACCTGAGACAAGTTCAGAAACTTTTGACTAAGGGTGGATTTTATGAATGTTGATCATCTGAGATTCTGGATCTCCAAGGTAAGCCTACAAAGAGATAAGAATCTTTCATCCTCAAAACAAAAACAAAACAAAAACAAAAAAACAAAACAAACAAAAAACCCAAGCAATGCTACAGGTGTGTCAGAATTAGAGATTGGATTAAATAAATACCATATAGTGAATTCAACATGGGGTTAAGCTATTAAAAGATCCTATATATTCACTCCTATAAAAGTCAGAGTGACTGAATGGAGGCCAATATTTTGTTTTAGCTACTTGGAATACCTCAAAGAAGGATTACTTTAGCACACACAGGCTTCCATTCTTTCACCCCTCTTTCTGACTCTGTCTCTGTCTCTCTCTTTCCATATTCAAGATCATCTATTATTTACACTTTGATATATATATATATATATTAGTTAAGATACATATAAATATATATGTAACATTTATATTTATATATGCAACATTTTGTGTCGTCTTTGGTGCCATTGTTCCTACCCTATTTCCCTAGTACTTGGATTCCTACAAAATATTATCTATTCTGAATTATAACACTTTGTAGTGTTGCATGTTTAACAATATAAAAGCAATTGCATTCAATGTTCTTGATGTGTATATATGTATTTCAAATTTTCCTACAGATAAACTACAAAATTCCTAATATCTCTGTCAATACAATTATGGACTGATATACTGTCCATCTACCTACAGAAACACTTGCCACTCTCCTTCCAGATTCTATGTACCCTTGCTTGTATGGAAATGATTAATAAGCATCCCTACTTTAACCTTCTTCTACCCATTTGTCTCCACTTGTCCTACTCACTATTGACTTTATAGGGTAAACCTTTCCCCTTGGTGACTGTTTTCTATATAACTGGTTAGTTATACATTATCATTTATTTTCATGTTATTTTCTATACTCCTTTGAACCTGTTTTACCCAACATGATAGATGATACTTT
>NW_022196905.1:236233507-236235701 GCF_008632895.1 Mastomys coucha
AGAAATCCACCTGCCTCTGCCTCCCAAGTGCTGGGATTAAAGGCGTGCGCCACCACGCCCGGCTAGATGATACTTTCTTAAAATAGCAATTGAATTATAAAATGGTCCAACATCATGACAGTCTACAAATGTGTCCAAATATATATATATATATATATATATATATATATATATATATATATATATATATATATATATATACATACATATACTTTACTGTCTGGCTTTTGTTTGTTTGTTTTGTGTGTTTTCTGTGGTAAAAGTATGCTAGTCCAAGTATTTTGAAGTTTCTCAAACTTCAAATTGGCTGAACCTTATCAAATTAGCATTTAAAATCTGCTACAATCTTTGAGATGAGCCTAGCAAATTAAACTTCGTCTTTGTACTTCTTATTTATGACAGTTTTCCATGATCCTTATTTTGGAAGACAATTGGTTCAGGTATTAAAACATGGCTATACATTATTTCTACTTTATCACAAGCATATTATCCTGATTTCTTCTGAAATAAAATATATTTATTCAATTGAATTAAGAAAAAGTCATTATTTGGCCTTTCATCTTATTTTAGTGGCTGTTTTTTGTTTGTTTGCTTTCATTTTGTTTTTTTTTTTTCTGTTTCATGCCCTGAGGTCATTTTATTTCTTCAAAGTTTTTATTTCTACTAAAATATTTATTGATAATTAACCCTATTCTCTCATTTTCCTATATTTTCACTCCCAGTTTTGAATTGAAGTAGTCTACTTGGCTCCAGTTATTTTTATTCTAACATCATGTGTATAGATATGTGTGTGTGTGTGTGTGTGTGTGTGTGTGTGTGTGTGTACATGTGTGTGTATACATGCATGTATATAAGTAGATTTGCACCTATGTGTATTCTATAGTGGTGATTCTGTAATATGTATAATGTGTAAACAATATATTTGCTATTAGAATCAACCTGTTTCTTTGTGTCATTCTGTTGCATTTATCCCTTTTTAGAACATTCTTAATTTTTGTTTGTTTATTTTTCTTTTGAGACAAGTTCTGCCTGTATAGCCTTGGCTAGAATTTATACATCCACTTGTCTCTTCTTCCAAAGGGATGGTATTAAAAGGCATGTGCAAACTTACCCAACTTATGAATATCACAAATGACAAGAAAAAATATTTTACTAGTACAAAAACAGGTATGATGGCAAAACTTCCAAATTTCATCATTCAAAATCTAATAAAAATTTCCAGAAGTATAACAAGCAGAAGTCCATAACCGATTATGATCAGAACATTTAAATAGTTAAAGCTGAACCAGACACAACAAAATATAGTTCTAGAGAATAAATAATGAAGCCCATGAACATAAAAAAATTTTCATAATGCAAGGAGGTATAGAAATATTTATTTATATTTATTGAATAACCTTATTGATTATTAAATAAAATTTACAATAATGAAATTTTATAAATAAAGGAAATTAAACTTGAATTGAATATTAAATCTTCATAAAAGATTGTTGATATTAAAAAATGGCAGTAGAAAATCTTTTCTATGTCTACATAGAAAAGATAATAATGCTAGATATGTGGCTCAGTCAGAAAAATGCTTTACATGAAAGCAAAAGGACTTGAGTTCAGATGCCAAGCAACCATATTAAAACCCAGTAGTGTTAGAACTAGAACACAGAAACAGAGTGATCCCTAGAACTCTCTAACCAACTTTTCTTGTACAGTCTGTGAGTTCCAAGTGCAGTGAAGGGTACTGTTTCAAAAATAAAGTGCGATACCTTTCAGTAACCTCTCATGGAGTCTCAATACAGAGAGACATCTGTATTAATTATTTTTTTGTTGCTTGATTAAGCCCCATGACCAAGGCAACTTCCTGAAGAAGGGGCTATTTGTGCTAATGGTTCCAAAGCGAAAGAGTCCCACTATGATAGTGGCAAACAGAAGGCACAGCAAGAGAAATGCAAGGCTGAGAGCCCAGGTCTTCAAACACAAGTACTATAAACAAAGAATGAACTAGAAGTAGCATAAAGTTCTTACACTCAAAGCCTTCCTCCACTGATAAACATTCTTTGAACTTTTATAAGAAAGGATCCTGGTTAGGAGACCAGAAATAGAAATTTACATGCTTCTTGTTTTTATTTGCCTGATTTTTTTTTTTATTTTAGATATTTTCTTTATTTACATGCGAATTTCTCCTTTCCCAGTTTCCCCT
>NW_022196905.1:236239225-236269330 GCF_008632895.1 Mastomys coucha
TTCTTCGTTAGGTCTTTGTGTGGTTTAGGTATGAGAGTAATAGTGGCTTCATAGAACGAATTGGGTATTTGCCTGATTTTTAAATCATCAAGTACTGGCAGGTCTGTATGAGGAGTCTAGTCCTTTTATTTTCTTTATTATTCTACATGAGTAGTTCATTATCTTGATTAGCAATATTGTAGTATGTCTTAGGTTATAAGAATGTAAGTCTCACAAATTTGTGGTTCTTATTTTAAATCTTCTAAAATTCTAGGTTTGCAGCTTTTCTATAAAATTTTTAAAAATTCAAATGTTTTCCATTTTATTTTAACAGGATTTGATTGAAATTGTGTTAAATCTATAATTAATTTTCAGGAGAATTGGCCCACCAATTTTGAGCCTCCTGGTGCTGTGAAGTGGAGCATTTCTCCATTAATTTAGTCAGTGTACTAGAATTGTACACAGAACGTCTAGGAAGGAAGCTCTTTACCTGGCAATGTGGTCCTCACAGAGGACCTCACAGCTGTGTCCTCACTCAAGGTTGAGAGCCCTGATGTGAGTGTATATTTACAACCATTTTCTTGTCGACGGCTTTTAGGCTGATCCAAAATCTCCTTTGTATTTGCTAAGCTTTTTCCATATAAGTCTTCTTCCTGGGGTTTATGTCTTACCACTCCTTACTCAATTCTTAATGATACTTAAATTAAATGCTTGTTTCTCTTATTTAATAATTTTACATCATCATAATCACCATCATTAACTTCTTCATCTTCATCATCATCATCACAGTCTTCACCATATCTTACATACTGTCAGTCTATTTTAGAAAATGTTCTCTTAAGACTTTCTGCTGCAATTAGTGAAATTACATTTTAGGAAAAACACCTTAATGAAAAAACTTTTAGGTCTTTAAAAAGGTTGCTAAGATAATGCCAATAGGTACTCTGCATAAAATAAATAATATATGAAAATAAGGTAAATGAGTTTCAACCCCATCCATATGACTTAGAAAACTGTAGACTAGGAATAATAGTTGCTTATCAGTTACAGAATATCACATAAAAAAATACCACAGATTAAGGAGTTAATGCAATAATGATTCTTTTGTTATTTATATCCTGGAAGTCTGAGGTAGTCATTGTATCAACTTGAATTTCCTCTATACATGTAATACCTGTGGTATCCTGCCCCTCTGTTCCATTGCGAGTTCCGGAAGCGAAAGATTACCTGTATTGCTTTTTTGATGGCTATTGCTATTATAGGATGGGGACATTAGCTTTATGACCTCATTTAAAATTAATTACCCCTTTAAATACCCTTTTCTCCAAATATAGTACAGTAGGTATTGTGAGCAGAGAGAGAAATACTATAATCTATATTAGTATAATACAAAATAAAACTAAATAATCAATATATGAATAAGGATTTATTTAGCCTAAAGAATAAAATACCTGACTTAGATATGAATTTAAAGAGTTAAGACAGCAAAACAATATTTGTCTTTCTCTCTGTGGTTTTAAACACTTAAACTGGCTTAAAAAGCACCTGAAGAAACATTTTACTTCTGAAAACATAAAACAAACAAGTTTAAAAATAAAAAACAAAACAAAACAAAACAAAACGAAACAGGCTACAGGTACCCATTCTTGTAATAGATGTTCCTCAGTGATATTCCTACATCAAACCTGTTTAAACTGAGGCTAGTATCCACTCTTCACTCTTCAATGTGGCAACACTAATCAAATACATGGATTTAAGTTTCAGTTAAGTAAAATTATATGAAACTAAAACATAGTTCTGCCATTGCTCTGGTCAAATTTCCAGTGCTCTGTGGCCTGTACCACAAAATGCAATGTATTTTCTAAGATTGAAGGAAAGGCCATGCAGTGACTGGCCTAACTTGGGGTCTATCCTGTGGGTGGGCACCAAATCCTGGCACTTTTACTGATGCCATATTGTGCTTGCCATCAGGGGCCTGGCATGGCTGACCTCTGATAGGCTCTACAAGCAGCTGAAAGAGACAGATGTAGATTCTTACAGCCGACCATTGGATTGAGGTTGGGGACCCCTGTGGAAGAGTTAGGGGAAGGATTAGAGGAGCTGAAGGAGATTGCAATCCCATAGGAAGAACAAGAGTATCAAAGAACCCGGACACCTCAGAGTACCCAGAGACTAAGTAAGCCTCCAACCAAACAGCATACATGGACTTGTCCGTGGCCGCCAGCACGTAAGTAGCACAGGACTGTCTTGTCTGGTCTCAGTGGGAGAGGATGTGCTTGATCCTGTAGAGACTTGATGCCCTAGTGAAGGGGGATGCTAGCTGCGGTGAGGTGGGGTGGGTTAGGGAGCACCTTCTCAGAAAGAAATGGGATGGGGTGGGGAATAGAGTGAAGAGCCCATGGCCAGGGGACAAAGAAGAGGAGCAACATTCGGAATGTAAGTAAATAAAATAATTTAATAAAAATTTATCAAAACTACAGATACAAATTTGAATCAGAAGCTCTCCTATTCCTGTAAGGATTTTCAGTCTTCCTAGAACCATCAGAAATTAAGCCACTGAGGGAGAGAGGATTGGTAATTGAACTGAGCCTGTCATTTCCCAACCAGAGTTACAGAAAATCAAGAGTTTTATTGAATTTTGGTTTTCTTATTTGAGAATTTGTTGGAAAATGTTGAGTGGTTCATATCAATTTTATATGTTTTGTAAACATCAAACAATCACCATGTGTTAGACATCAAATGAATTCAGCTTTATAGTTTTCATTCATTTTTCCACTTGTATCATTTTCTTTCTGAAAACATTTCCCATTTCTAACAATTCTATAAGAAATGGTGAACTGTTTTGGAAGGCTTAGAAGGTGCGTCATTGTGAGAGGAGGTCTATTGCTAAGGAGTGGGGAAGTGCTCTGAGGTTTAAAAACCCATTCCATGTGAACGCTTTGGTTGGAGTTTAGTCCCTGGGAGCTCTGAGGGTACTAGTTAGTTCATATTGTTGTTCATGCTAAGGGGCTGCAAACCCTTCAGCTCCTTGGGTCCTTTCTCTAACTCCTTCACTGGGGAGCCTGTACTCAGTCCAATGGTTGGCTGTGAGCCTCTAATTCTGTATTAGTCAGGTACTGTCAGAGCCTCTCATGGGACAGCTATATCAGGCTCCTGTCATCCAGCACTTGTTGGCATCCACAATAGTGTCTAGATTTGATGACTGAATATGGGTAGGATTCCCAGACATGGGGGAACTCATGGCTCCAGCAGCATATGTATAGCAGACGATGGCCAAGCCGGTCATCAATGGGAGGAGAGGATTTTGGCCCAGTGAAGTTTCTATGCCCCAGTGTAAGGGAATGCCAGGGCCAGGAAGTGGAAGAGGGTGGCATGGTGAGCAGGGGGAGGGGGGAGGGAACAGGGGATTGTTTTAGGTTTTTTTTTTTTTTACTTTTATTTTTTTCTTATTTTATTTTATTTTATTTTTCGTTTTCCTTTTGGAGAAGAACCTGGGAATGGAGATATTGTGAATAAAGAAAACAAATAATTAAAAAAAAATTCCAGGCCCAGTGTCTTTCTATCAGGACTTTAAGCTCTTAGCTACTGCTCCACCACCATGCCTGCCTGCTCACCTACATTATGACCATACAATAATCCTCTAGAATGGTAAGCATGGCCCCAATTAGGAGGTATGTCCTTGAGAAAGGAGGTCTGTTACTAAGGGATGTGGTGGGGTGGGGCTTTGAGGTTTAAAACCCACTCCAGCCCCAGTGTCTTTTGTAAGAGTTGCCTTGTTCATGGTGTTTTTTTTACAGAAAAACAACAGTAAATTGTAATTAACAATGAAATATTTACACTATAATTATACTGAAATTATTTGTCTTAATTAAAGTTTTACTGCTTTGAACAGACACCATGGCCAAGGCAAATTGGGGCTGGCTTACATGTTCCGAAGTTCAGTCCATAATCATCAAAACAGGAGCAGGACAGCATCCAGGTAGGCATGGTGCAGGAGGAGGTGAGAGTCCTACATCTTCATCTGAAGGCTGCTATGAAGAGACTGATATCCAGGAAGCTAGGACTAGAGTATTAAAGCCCACACCCACAAGGCCACACCTACTTCCAACAAGGCTACACCTTCTCCAACAAGGCCACACCTCCAAATAGTGTAACTCCATAGGCCAAGCATATACAAACCTTCATATTATTCATTTCAATTTTATTCTGAATTAGTTGAATCACATTCAGTGGAAAAACCTCTACTCTAAATGTTGTGACATCTCAAGATAGGATCCTCATTTCCCAATATTCAGTTTCTAAAAAACAGTATCAGGGCTGGAGAGATGGTTCAGCAGCTATGAGAAGGTGCTGCTATTTCAGAAGACTTGAGTTTGATTCCTAGCCTCAATTCTCGTGGCTTGAAACTGCCTATTTCTAGCTCCAAGATATTTGACAGCTCTGGTGTCTGAGGGTACCCATATATGTATACACTCACAGAGAAACACACACACACACACACGGTTAAAATAAACAATTAATTTAAAATAAACAAGTCCAATATTTCAATTTCTCTTCCATTGCATATACATTTTTCTAGAAATATCGTAGTAAAAAGAATATAAATTATATTAAAGAGCTAAGAAGCTTTGAAACTGAAAGGGTTCACATGCAAGCTTAAAGATCTTTTGGCTCTTGAATTATGCAGAATAGAAATTTAATAGGAAAGAATAATTTTGAAATGTGGGAGCATCCATTATTTGTTCAGGTGTGTGCAAGCTCATGTGCATATGTGCAAATGTGCATATAGTGGCTAGAGGTTACTCTTGAATGTCTCAGGTAAGGTTTTGTGTTCTTTATTTTGTAAAATAGGCTTTCACTGGAACCTAGGCCTGTACTGTTGGTTTTTTTTTTTTTTTGTGAACCTCAGGACCTACCTATCTCTACTTCCCCATCCTTGAAATACAACTATGACTCACTATACATAACTTTCACATGTAGGTTCCAGGGATCAAACTCAGATCCTCATGGTTGCATGTTAATCAGTTTAAAGGTTGTGTTATCTTCTCAGGATAGTATATTTAGAGAACTGTCATCTCTACAATATTTTAGAGCAGCATCTCCAACCTTGATTGTCTAGTGATGTTATCCAGAGAAGGTACAAGTAGATATGAGGGTTCTTGCACCTGAGATTATGACTCTACAAATCCCAGGAAAGCCTTGGTAGTTTTGTGACTATAGGAGATTCTAGTGAAAACAACAATGAAAGCCATTGCCTTATCAGATAGTCAATAGATTGCATATGGAGAAATAATGAATATTTTATAAGCTGTTGTATACATTCCTATTTATAAAATATTTTACTCATCAGACTATATAAAATTTGATATAATCCAGTCTTTTGTGTATGAAGGAGAAATGAATCCCATCAGAATACATAATGTACAGAAGCCAATGCATTGAACATGGGGATGGCAGATGAAGGGAAAAGTGTTTATCAAGAGTCTTATTTATAATAGACAGAATCTGAAAACAACTCAGATGTCCTTCAAATGAACAATGGATACAGAAAATGTGGTTAATTTATACAATGGAATACTACTCATCTATTAAAACAAACACTTCACAAATTTTGCAAGAAAATAGATGGAATTAGTAAATGTTGAGCAGAGACTGAAGGAAAGGACATCCAGAGACGACCCAACTGGGGAATCAATCCCACATGCAGACACCAAACCCAGATTAGCTTCATAATCTTGGATGCCAAGTAGTGCTTGCTGACAGGAGCCTGATACAACTGTCTTCTGAGAGGCTCTGCCAGATCCTGACAAATACAGATGCAGAGGTTCGCAGCCAACAATCAAACTGAACACAGAGACCCTAATGGAGGAGCTAGGGGAAGGATTGAAGAAGCTGAAGTGGAGGGGAGGCCCATGGTCCCATGAAGGCTTGATGCCCAGTGTAAAGGAATGCTAGGACAGTGAGGTGGGAGTGGGGAGGTGGGTGGGGGAGCCCCTCATTGAAGCAGGGTAAAGGGGTATGGGATAAGGGGTATGCAGAGGGGAAAGTGGAAAAGGGGATAACATTTAGAATATAAATAAAAAAATTAGTAAATAAAATAAAATTTAGGGTTCATACAAAAGGAAAGAAAAGAAAAGGAAAGGAAAGAAAAGAAAGGAAAAGAAAAGAAAAGAAAAGAAAAGAAAAGAAAAGAAAAGAAAAGAAAAGAAAAGGTCATCCTGGGTGAGGTAACCCAGACCCAAAAGGTCATACATGATATATGCTCACTAATAAGTGGATATTAACGAAAAAGCTCAGACTACCCATGATAAAACTCATAAGGCATATAAAGCTTAACAAGAAGGAATGTCAAAGTGTGGATGCTTCAATCTCACTTAGAAACTGGAACAAAATGATCCTGAGAGGCAGAGGGAAGGAGGGACCTTAGTGGGCGAGTGGGGGGAGAGGGAAAATAGGAGGGGTAGGATCAAGCCCAGAGAGCCAGGAGAGTGAATAGAAGTATGTACCAGTGGTGGAGTTGGGTAGAAACCATTAGAAAGTTCCAGATACCAAGGGTGCAAGAGGCTCCCAGGGCAGTGGGGATGACATTAACTGAAATGCCCAACAGTGGGTAAATAGATCCTGAAGAGAGCATCACCAACAGAGAGAAATGGCCCCCCAGTTAAGGGATGGGGCCACACACCCCTCTCAAAAATTTTAACCCAGAATTGTTCTTCTCTTAAAGAAATGCAGGAACAAAAAATTGCTGGTGCTAAGATGTGCTTGCAGACAGAAGCCTAGTATAGCTGTCCTTTGAGAAGGTCTGCCAGCATCTGACTAAGACAAATGCAGATACTGACAGCCTACCATTGAACCGAGCTTGGGCACACCAATGGAAGAGTTAGGGGAAGGACTGAAGAAGCTGAAGGGGATTGCAACCCCTTAGGAAAAAACAAGAGTATCAACTAACTGGACCCCTCAGAGGTAGAAGGGACTAAGCCACCAACCAAAGAGCATACGTAGGCCAGTCAGTGGCTCCCACTACATATGTAGCAGAGGATGGCCTTTTCTGCATCAGTGGGAGGGGATGTGCTTGGCCCTGTTGAGGCTTGATGTCCCAGAGAAGGAGCATGGTAGAGGGTTGAGGTAGGAGTGGGTGGATGGATGGGGTAACACCTTTTTAGAGCAAAGGGGAGGAGGTATGGTGGTGGGAGGGGAGAGTTCTTGGAGAGGAGACCAAGAAGGGGGACAACATTTTAAATGTAAATAAATAAAATAATTAATGAAATAAATAATTTTATAGAAGTTCAGGACTGGGATAAATATATATATTATGAATAAATTTATCTTATCTTCATTGAATCCCTTTTTGGTAGATGTTCTTATTTCCTCCATAATGGTATATATATATATATATATATATATATATATATATATATATATATGCAGGCATCATTATCAAACATGCAAACATAATATTGTCAACACTTCTTCAGAGTGTTTTTTTTTTCCTTAAGATCAGAGTAGTGTTAATATCATGTCTGCCAATGCAAAGGGAAGATCTCCCAAAAATCCCACAAAATCATCCTGTGACTGTAACCTAACATGCTTGTCAACTATCAGTTTCTGTGCTGTAGAGATGATTGTGTCAAATATGTTCAAGCACTACTCACCTCAAAGTGGTATATTTTAACAGCCAAACCAAAGGTAAAGGAGGAAACACTAAGGATCCTGGGGAAATTATTTCATGAAGAAGTCTCTATTGAACACCTCCAAGATTTTTTGTTTTCTGACCTTTGCTCATACTTCAAATCAATTTTCTGTCATTATATTTTCACTGTGCAGTCAAAATTGGGTTCTGACAAGACACTTGTTAGCTTCATAATCAGTGAATACTACCCTGCTTTTTCTCTCAGCCAACATGTTCATGAGTTACTCTTACATGCATGGTGTCTGAGACATATTCTCTATCACTTTCACTTAATATAGGGTTCATTTGGTTTTAGATAGTGTCTATTTTTCAGATAATTTTTTACTATTTGTAACTATGTATTTTATGCCTTATGACTATACAATCCATGTTAGAATAGGGAGCTAATTTTTTTGTTGTAGATTGATCATAATGTCCTGACCACTTAGGATTCGTTTGAGTTTTGTAGGCATAGATAATGGTTCAATGGATAAAATACATAAATAAAAATGGTGTATGTAGTACAAATATGCATACACAGACACACACACACACACACAGAATTCCCATTAGTGACTTATATTCAAATTGTTTATAGATTATATAGTAGTATATGGAAAAATGTTCATTTTTTCCTTTCTCCTTTCAAATATGACCCAAAATCAATTATAACATAAATTATTTAAAGAACAGAAGGCAATAGAAACATCTTTGCCCCAAAATAGTTGATATTGAATGATATCTATCAAATGTGGAAAATTACAGGTTCTATTATTAACAGATAATAGAATCTTTGTAAATTATTCAAAAGGAACCAGACAGTAACATGTGAAATTAGATATGAAATTGAGAAATTACCAGTTTTATTTTTTGTCATAATGGTAATATTATTTGTTTTAAAATAACCACTGAGCATGATGACTACATTATCTGATTTCTAGACATAAAAGGCATGACTAAATCTTCAAGAAAAACACAGTGATTGATTTATAAGCTCTATGTGAAATACATAATTTGAACTGTAAAAGTCAGATATTTGAAAATAGTTTCAAGACAATGACACATCTTTTATAAAAATAGGAATGACACACAACATGGGGACAGATCAAAAACTTGATCCTCATGAAGTAGGAAACACTTTTAACTGTGAAAATAATCTTAATTACTTTCCAAATGTCATTCATTCTGTGTAGTCATGCTATATTACCAAATGTGTCTATTACATTTATTTTTAGTAGGAAAACTAAAGAGCATATTGTTAGAAAATTGCACAATTTTAGTCAGAACAGACATGACTGTATTTTATGGTTAGGATTTGAAGGGCCTAGCAATAGAGGGAAATGTTAACCTGTGCTAGGCAGAGTCTGGTTCAGTTAAGCAATGTACACATAATAAATTAATGTGTGTTTGTGAATAAAACATTCAGTAAAAGTCAGGTGGAAACTGCTTATAGAAAAATGACTTAACTTATTACACATCAACAGCTGTCTAAGTTCTAATTGATTGTATTAACAATTCTGACTTGTAAGATAAATGTTTCATAATTGTATTATTTTCCTTTCTCAGAACTGATAATCAGCTATATGATAAGAATACACTTAAAGAGACACAGATTTAGTCAGTCTATTAATATTACAAATTGAAACAAAACAGCTTTTGGATATTTTCTGTAGTACTAGTAATGTCAATAGAATAAATTCATCTCAAAATGGACTGCCAAAGTTCCACTCTTACCATCATGTACACAAGATCCAAAACAAAGACCAGGACTAGAACATTTCTTAAGAATGTTGAGTTATTTTAGCATCTTAGTTTTTTTTCTTTTTAATTACATTTTACTATTTAAAATAAATTTTAAATTTAATGTATTTGGACATATTTAACTTCCCTCCAGAGTCCTTCCTGATGTTCTCCCATTTCTAGACCCTCCACTTTAGTTTCTTTATAAAACAGAAGAAAAACTACAATGTAGAAAACAGAGTAAATCACCACCCAAAAAGAAAGAAGCAAAATCAAAACATAACCTCACCAAATTGTAACAAAATAAATGCACACACACACACACACACACACACACACACACACACACACACACACACCAAACAGCAACCAAAACAGACCTGTGGATTCCATTATCTATTGGTCAACTATACCTGAACATGTGGCTTGCCCTCCAATGGTTGATGTACCTAGTGTTACTCCATTGGAGAAAACTGTTTTTCTTTTTTTCCAGCAAATATAAATGACAGTTCAGTTGACAAGCTTTAACCTTGTGGCTAGGTTTTGATTTTGCAACCCTAATCAAACTTGACTAGGAACTTGAATTTTGTAAAGCCATTGGTGGAAACTTGGTTGGAACAAATAATATAAGAACAAATGATGTAATGATCAGGTTGACATGTAAATTCACTAATGTGAAACAATGTTGGCATTTTGCAATGTTAATTTACACAACATTTTCTGAGGTTTGTGTTACTGTCCAAGAACCTTGGAATATAAGGAATAGTAGTGTGATTTTGGTTAAGTAATCAAATTTAAATTTTATGAAGTACATTTTTATTATCAATGTATTTGAAGTACTCCCTTTAATAATTAAAAAAATGTATGTTTTTTAAAATGTTCAACAATAATTACATAGGTGTTTTGCTAGCATGCATGTATGTATTTTACATGTCAAGTGTGTATGGAGTCAGAGAGGTTGGCCATCAGGTATCCTAGGACTTTAGGTACATGTGGTTGTGTGCTGCCACATGGGTGCTGGGAATCAAACCTAGGCTTTCTGGAAGAGTAGCCAGTGCTCTTAACTATTGAGCCATTTCTCAAGTCAGATAACTTCATTAATTTTTAATGAACCAAATTAATCTTTTTGATGATTACCATGTATCCTGCCCTTTCCAGAACCAAGTATTTCTGGGGAAATAATCAATAGCTTTGTATTTAATAATTCTTCCAAATGTACGGGTATAGTAGTTTAATTTTAATTTAAAAGTATCACCACATTTAAATAAACTGTTTCATATAAAATTATTAGCAGTAGTCATTCAAACATTTAATGTTTATTTGTTATTTTCCTTTAGAGAATAAAATCACTCTAAATATTCTGGATGTGTTGGAACTTCTCTTGTAGATCAAGCTGGCCTTGAACTCAGAGATCTGCTCTCCTCTGCCTCCTGAGTGCTGGAATTAAAGGCATATGCCATCATGCCCATCTCAAACATATACACTTTTTATGTACAGTAAAAGTGCTAAAGGCAATGCTTAGTTAAACAAAGTATTTGCTTTAAGATAACCTTTAAGTTAAAAACTTACTAACCCTTCTTCAATATGATATATAGATTTTTATTAAGTTTACAAATCCCTAAGCATTTATTCCACTAGCATGTATGTATCCATACATAGGGACTGAAAGAAAACAAATAATAAAATGGATCCTTCAGTAATAGAACAAGAAAGCTTATGGAAGCAGACAGAAAATACTATTACTTAGAGCTGTGCTGGAGACCAGTGTTGCTTTCTGAGAAGTCGGGAGGCTGACACATACGTAGGTATATACAGAACCAGAGAGTATTTGCTTTACAGTGGAGATTATTTGGGCTGTTTCAGTATACTCACCATGAAGAAAGAAAAGAAGAGAGAGATATTTGTTCTATGTTCTATAATGTACAGCATGTGCTAGTGTCAGAAGTAGGAAGCAGGAGAGAAGAAAGAGAAGGAAAGGTGGGATGCCAGGTGCTGATTCTACAGTGAACGGATTGTGGCTGGGAAGCAGGGATCCATGAGTAGTTCATACACCATGCTGAAGGGCCTGCTGTTCATCTTCAAGACAAAGGAGAGTTATTGAAATTTGAAAAGTAAATTAGTTCTTTAAGACTGAGTAAAAATCGATTCCTAACACCCAATGTATAGAGCCCCAGGTAGGACAAACACAGGTGATAGTATCAAGTGAAATCTTCTGTCGTGAGTTTTATCAGTAAATTAAATGAAAAAAGCCTTATTTGCTTGTGTGGATTAAAAATATATAATAGGGGGGTGGCAAGATGGCTCCATGGGTAAGAGTACTGACTGCTCTTCCAAAGGTCCTGAGTTCAAATCCTAGCAACCACACGGTGGCTCACAACCATCCATAATGAGATCTGACACCCTCTTCTGGTGTACTTATTTATAATAATAAATAAACCTTTGGGCTGCAGAGAGCAGGGACGACCACTTGTTGGGAAAATTCAATTCCCAACAACTACATGAAAGCTTACAGTATACTCATATTCATTAAATGAATAAATCTTTAAAAAATGTATAATAATAATATTAATAATAATAATAATAATAAAAAATTGTTTGAACCATTCTGTAGAAGGTAAGAATCAAAAGAAGTTTTACTGATCTCTTGCAATGTACATCACAAGATGCTAGAACTTGCTACAAAAATAATGAACAAGAATCCAGTATACTTCTTCCTGCTTTAACCACATACTGTGGTTGCAAATGTTAAATGAAATATTTTTAGGCTGTTCTTAAATATATTTCTCTCACAGTAACCTTAACAGTTTTTTTTTACCATTTTCTTCTGTTTTACTTAGCAAATAAATCTGTGGCTTGTTTATTATATATACATATGAATATATATACATATATAATGTATAATATAATATATATGTATATCAGTTTCATAAAATGTATGATTACATTGAATTTTATCATATGCAATTGCATTTTCCTGCTCCAATAATTCCTGGATATCCACTAGGTCCTTACATTCTCAACTTCATATACTTTAAATATATATATATATATATATATTTAATAAATATATATATATATACTTTAATTTTTATGTTCTCAGTTTATTTGACATTGTCTATATGGACATGAGTGTGGTACCATATAGAGAAGAGGCCATAAATATACAGGAAATCTATTCTTTATCCTCTAACATTAGTTAAATAAAACACTTGGATTAATTAATTATAACACACTTGAAGCCCTAAACAGTTGTCATTTTCTTCTCTTACTTCAATGCATAACCCAGTATCCAGTAAATACTATATAACAAATAAATGCATCATTAATTAGTTGATGGGAACAAGAAGGCAATTAAAAACTTACAAGATGGTTTTTAACAAAATGAATTTATTAAATGACTAGAAATAATTCATTATTCCAATAATTTAATGTATGGATTTGATCAATTAACTTCCTTCTTAAAAGCTTATTTTTTCATAATTTTAATTTATGATTGCTTCACATAGCATCAAGGGCATAATGTGAAAGTTTGGAGAAAGTATAATACTGTATAAACTGTATTAATTCCTTGGAATTTCTCCAAATGATTAGCTACAGTCCATCTAGCACCACATTGAGATCTGATAATAATGACTCAAAATATGTTTTTGCCCTTAATGAGTCTAGAATTTAAAATCCATCTATGTTTAAGTCCCCAGAGAGTTTATCAAGTATGGTGTTTGATACAGGATCCAAAATACTACTTGTCGCAACAATTTTCTTTCTGAGGGATTATAGAGGAAAGCCAGTTTTCCTTTTCACGTGCTATGGACCATAATGTAGTGCTATCTGCCCCTGTAGTTTGATTGTTTGATAAACTAAAGGAATATCAATTACCATCTCTCTCACTAATGACTATACATAAATGGTATTGTGTTTGAGCCCATAATTTGTAATCATTAAAATGACCATTGTACAATTGAATGTGTACTTCTATTTTTACAATGACCATATGATAAATATTCTGAAATGTTGGTGTTCATAGGAAGCAGACATAAATATAAGTGCACACAAATCTTAAATCTATTAGGTGTAGGATCCAGAGAAGTTTGGAGCATCTTCAACATAGAATGAAAGCTTGGCTGTAGCTCTGATTACAGAGAAAACCAAAGGTTGGGTCTCCATGTCAGTATGACCCTTAGACTGTAGCACAATTGTGATGTTGTTCCCTGGAAGTCAAAGGTGAGTGCAAAAGTTAAAACAGTTCTACATGTTGCCATATGGCCTGTTGGTTACCGTGCCATTGTGTCTTTGGCTCTGAGGGTCCACATGAAGCTTCAGTTCAGTGCAAACGTGGCAGAAATTCTAAGAGCTAACAGGGAACACCTATCTACTTCATTATACCTATCATCCCTCTACTTCAGATGTCACAGTAGGGACTCACTGCCATTTATTTATGTGTTGTATTTGCTCTCCTTTTGTACTCAAAAGTTTGGAACCCATGATGTTACTTTACAAATTGTTATATAAAAAATATAGTTTTAAGGACCATCCTGAAAGTTTATAAATGACACCACATTTTTAAAAAAGAAATTCAGAAGATAATCATAGATGCATAGTTTAAATGCCCATTCTATGTTTCTATCCACTACAGGCTAATAATGCTATTGACTTTAGTACTCATGACGTTGTGGACCACATATTGATAGCATTATTTTATGAGAAGCTGTGTTTCTTTTTCTTTATTGGAGATTCACTTTACACCTGGCCCATTGCCCTGTTCCTGGGCTCCCCCCAACCCTCGCCCACAATCCTTCATGCTATCCCCCTCTCCCCTTCTCTTCTGAGTGGGTGGAGGCCCCCCTCGTTAACCCACTATCCTGGTACATCAAGTCTGCGGGACTAGGTGCATCCTCTCCCACTGAGGCCAGACAAGGCAGCCAAGTTAGAACATATCCCATTGACAGGCAACAGTTTTGAGGATAGCATGTGCTCCAGGTAAAGGTGAGTTTCTATTATCACTTTGTATCATTTCCTTGACAGAACAAAACAGGAAATTCAGTTTCCAACATAGTAGCATTCAAGAATATGAATTCAATTCTTCTGTGACTTAGCATTTGCCTTTCTCTGTTGCCTGACTAGGCTCAATGCCAGATCTCTTCTTAAGTTCTCTTGGTCTCTGTTCATTCCCTTGGCTTGTTCATTCATTCAGTTCTGTCCTGGGCAGTGGTAGGTGAACATATGGAGGATCCTGCCTTGGGATAATCGGGAAGAACAGCAACAGCAGGCACACTGGTGGGAAGCAGTGTCTTGTTTGTTAAAATCAACCCACTTTCCACAGAAGTGGCCGCAGGCAAAGGAACCCTGCAGCTAACCATGTCAAGGAACATGGAGTGTCCCAGACCTTCACCCAGATTGTCATTTCAGATTGGAAGAGAAACTATGCCTAGGGAATGTCACTGCAAACATTGATGGTTCTTGGTAATTAATCAACAGCTTCAGGGAAGGCACCAGGCTGTTGCAAGAGTGAGTGAAGATAATACTTTACATGAGTATAAAAGAAAATAGAATGATGCTCAGTAAAGATGATAGGCTCTCTAGGGGTAGAAGTCTTTTAACATGTAGAAAAAAAATGAATTCTGCTATTGCTCTGTCATAAAAGTAGAAATGTTCTCAGACAGAGTTGGGTCTTGTCTTCTATGGTAGAATAAACTACTAGAAATATGATTCTGATAAATACTTATCCATGTGACCTTCTATCAGGTGCTATTCACATATCCCATCTCCACTAATCTAAGCCTGCTTTCTTTCGTCTCAAACTTCACATCTTTTGAATTAATACCCATATCACTTCATTTTAGTTGAATTGTGGTTGCTAAAGAGCTCTCTAAATTAGAGTGTAAGGCAAGTATGCTTTATCTACTCCTCAAACATTGTTTTGTTTTATATACCTTTTATTATCTGTATGTACCAATGCAAGTTATGATATGCTTTGGACCACCCAGTGCACCCAAGGACTAGACCACTAACCAAGGAGTATACAGAGAGAGATTCACGGATCCAGGTACATATGTAGCCAAGGATGGTCTTGTCTAACATCAGTGGGAGGGTCCTGTGAAAGTCTGATGCCCCAACGTAGGTGGATGTTGGAGCAGTGGGGCGGGAGAGGGCAACTGGGTGGGGGAGCACCCTCATAGAGGCAAAAGGGAGGGAGAAGAGGACAGATGTGAGATGGGAGGTTTGTGGAGGGGTAACCAGGAAGTGGGATATCATTTGAGATGTAAAATATGGAGTAATTAATAATAAAAATAAAAGGAGTGCTGAGGTCAAGCACCAAGGAACTGTAGTAACTTTGCCATCTCTCTGCTTTGTATATAATAGTCTACAGGCATCTGTGCTGTCGTAGTATCCCCAGCAGATTTTTTCCTGCATATATTCTACCTTTGTATTCTCCAGTTGATTTCTCTAGAGTTTTATTGTACTCTTGAGTCTTTGTGGGCCAGGTTGTTGCAATGGTCAATACCTCATTGTTTTCATAAGAGGACATAAGCTGGTCACTCCTATTCTGTCAATATTCTACATCATTTATAGTTTTTACTTCTTCTTTCTCATTCTCTCCTTCCCTATCCAACTACTAACCAACTTCTTGTCCCTGTAGAGTTTTCTGCTCTGCACAGTTCATGGAAGTGTGGTCATATAGAATATTAGAATTTGCCTTTTCATCCCTGGTTTGCTTACTTTGCTCATTGATTCTTACATTTCTCTTGATTGAATTATGTACTGATATTTAATTCTTTTGATGACTAAATAGCTTGAAATACATTTTGGACCCTCCGTATTTTGTAAATACATTAATTTTATTCATTTGTTGTTGGATAATGGGTATGTTTTCATCCTTTTTTGTATTAGGTATAAAACAGCATGAAACACTGTACATAACTTTAATAGGAATGTTTGTTTTGCTTCATACCACATGGAGAAATACCTAGGAAGAAAAATAATAATATCTTTTACTAGTTGTTTATTTAACTGTTTATGAAACTTTCGGTACATTTTTTAAATTGGCTGTACTATATTTCACTTTCAAAAATAGTGCCTTCATGTCTTGACCGTCCCACTTCCTGTCTAACGCATTACTGAGCAGTTGTTTTTTTTTTTTTATTGTACACATAGTTTTGTTTCACAAACAATAATAAGGTACATCTTGCTATACACTTCCTGGCTATTTGTATGTGTTCTGCGGGAAAGTGACCTTTTTTGCATGCATCTCTTAGTAGTCAATTAAAATCTTCATGTAGTTTCTATATAAAATTATATATATACATATATATTCCAAATATTTTCTCTATTTTTGTGTTGCTTTTCTAATTTTATTTATAGTGACCTTTTGTGAATAAACATTGATAATTTTATATAATCAACTGTAGTTATTTATAAAAAGTGTTGTTCTTTTTAAAACGTATCTCTCTTCACTGCAAAACACTATAGTGTGAAGATTTATGTTTCTACTTTAAGAGGTTATAATTGTTTAATCTCTTACTTTTAGACCTTTATCCCATTTTGAATTAATTCATCATATCTGAGAGACAAAAATAAAAAAGTTATAGGATGCATATGGGAATATTTTATAACATTTTTGTTTTCTTTTCTTTTGAGATAAGATTTGTCTATGCAGTCCAATGTGCCCTCACACTTCTCTTCCTCTGACTAGTTTTCTAAGTGTTAGGTTTATAGCCTATGCCACCAGGACCAGCCTAAAATACAAAATGAGTTCAGATCAGTCTGTGCAATTTAGGGAGACAACAATTCAAATTAAAAAGTAAGAAGATGTAGAAGGCATAGGTCTCTCCTGGAGCATTTGTTTAGAATATGTGGTATCTTCCTGGATTTGAAGTACATTAGTAAAAAGCAAATAAATAAGTTCTTCTTTAATGTCATGTATCTCTGTGTGAATCAACCTTTTAACATGATTTTGAGGAATATGCATAATATGAAATTTATATTATAGGAGACCGAAGAGAAAAGAACAAAGAAATGAGAAGAAGCAGAAAGCAGTAGACAATGATATTGTGTGACATGGAAATTTTGGAAAATATTTTGGAATAAATGACTAGGTTCAACTGGAATACTGCTGTGCTGTGAAATAACTTGAAAGTAAATATAATTTGTGATAAAAGGTTGCTCAATTAATAAGATCTCCTTAATTTCCTTTATAAGACTCATTACTTTTGGGATGTTTCTATTAGGATTTTCATTTGCTAGTCTATCTTTAAAAGAAAGAGCATATTGGGCTGCATTAGAACACATAAAAAATAAGATTTATTAGAGTTATCAGTATCTATCTGGAGAAGGATCTCTATGTATTTATTATAATTTAAATTTTTTATATTATTAGTTGAGAATGACAGTACTATCCATATCAATTGCATTTATTTAGAGTAAAATTTAATTTTCTGTAGCATAATTTCTAGTGCTATTCTTTTTCTTCTTGATCACTTCCTCTATTTTATTATTTTTGTTTTATGATTTCATTAGAAATAGGGTACAAACACTGGATTTTATCAAGGGCCTCTCAGTTTTATGTTTATTGTCTAGTTAAAAGACCGGACCACCTTCTTGCTTTGGGTCTTTGGCAAGAGCAAAGCATATCATGACATGAAAACTTGGCAGCGTATGCAGGTTACATCATGACACAGAAAGCAGAGGGGAAACAAGAAATCTAAATTTCATTTCATGAGCAAACATCTACAACTTAATGGCTTCCCATAAGTCCTCACTTATCAAGGATTCTACCATTCCTAGGAGTAAGCCTACCTTTGGAAAATAGTTACCCAAACTCTATGAAGAATTCAATGAAAGCGAGCAATTATAAAGTCTTAAAAGTTAGGGTTAAAGATATGTATGACATATGGAGAATCATTATGGACTAAGAAGCATGAAACAGCCATTATTATTCAGAGATATGAGCAAACAGATTAATATGAGGAGAATTGCAAGTACAGCAGGAGAATGTAAATGGGGGCACTTTGAAGCAGGACCTCATCCACAATCTAAACCTAGATTCAGGGTCCAAATACAGTGATGTGCATCTACCTACACTCCCTTTTCCGACTGGATGAACACAGTGGACCTGTAGAAGGTAATGAGATCTTTGTTATACAGTTCATGTAGATCACTATTTTGGTCACCTGAAAGACTGATAAAGGTTAGTGAGCTACGTCACGTAACACATTATACTTGTGTAATAGAGCCTTAACTATCATCTGCCAGATAAGTCAGGTTTTTCTAGGCAGGAAGCTGACATTACAAGAGACACTCCAAATTATATGCAGTAACCACAAAGACAGAGATAAAGAGATGTGAGGTGTGTATGTGTGTTTGTGAGAGAGAGACAGATACAGAGACAGGGAGAGAGAGAGGCAGAGAGACAGAGAGAGACAGAGAGACAGAGAGACAGAGAGAGAGAGAGGGAGAGAGAGAGAGAGAGAGAGAGAGAGACAGAGACAGAGACAGAGAGAGAGAGGCAGAGAGACAGAGAGAGACAGAGAGACAGAGAGAGACAGAGAGAGAGAGAGAGAGAGAGAGAGAGAGAGACAGAGACAGAGACAGAGACAGAGACAGAGAGAGAGAGGATGTGAAATCTGTTTGGGATTACTATTTTATAAATACAATGTTATCTGTTTTACAAAGAACATTGGAGCTCTAAAATTTTATTTACTTTTCAAATGTTTGCCATTTTTCTAGTTTAGTTTACTATATGAACTGGAATGTGTTTTTAATAAGTAACTTAGACTGTACTCAAACAACAAATCCAATGTTATATAATATGGGGTGATTATTTAACTAACTTTACTTCTACAAGAAGATGAGTCATCCCTTGTCATTAAGCAAGATTAAAATTGAACTTTAAGATAGTTTTAAACTATATATATATAAAATATATATCATATATGTAATAAATTATCCAAAGAATAATCATTCTACTATATGCTGCTGATAAAATATTTGCTTGGAGATCAACTTCATTGGAAAGCTTTCTAAATAGTAGGCTTGTTCTTCCTTTTAGAAGATTAATATCTTTAAGCATTAAGCACAAGTAAAAGCCTTCATTCATTAGAATAGTTTAAAAAATGTTAAAGACATCATGTGTTAACATGTATGTTAACATGACCATAATTAAAGCACTCGAGAGACTGAGGCAGGAAGACTAGGTGTCCGAAACTAACAACTGGCCAGCCTGGACTCCATAGTCAGATCCTATCTCAAAAGAGAGAATGTTTACAGATTGGAGTGTGCAGTACTCCATAAACCTATATACATGCTAATAAACGATGGTTGGTACTAAGAAAAGAAATCAAAGAGGCAAAAAAAGAACCTCACTGTGTTCAGTGGAGCTGAATGAATACAACAAAGAAGATTGACTGTTAAGTAGACAGAGCTCTGACCTTTCAGAGGGACTGTCAGTCACATTCAAAGTCATACTGGAATGCTGTCCTGGGACTCTGGATGAGGCTTTATCCAAGCCCACCCACAGTGAACTGACCATGTGTATATAAACAAAGCATGTTTCTTTTCTTGGTTTAGGGCTTACCTGAAATCTGAAATTTTGTTAAACTGAATAAACAAAATAATAACAAAAGTAACACAATGGAAGTTTCTAGTTACTGTATTAGGAACACATTTTTGATGAAGATCGGCAATGAGTGCATGGTTGGCTTTTATACATGCCTTGACAATTTTTGTGTCACTTATATTGGAAAAAATTTAGGATACATGCAAATGTAGTTGGTTCTGATTCATCAGAAGCACTCTTGTGTGCCTACAGGGACCTTGCAAAATGTCTGCTTATGATAAACTACTCCGAGCATAAGAAGTTTTCAAATGCTGAGTTGTGATCAGCTATAAAAGCTATGAATGTTAATATCTCTGTAAAAAAAAAACAAAAACAAAAAAACAACAGGAGTGAGAAGTATCTGTTCCCTCCCACACTCCACACTCAGCTGTCGAATTATCATAGCATAACACAATATTATATGCTGATAATTATCTGATGAATTTTGTATGTATAAAGAAGAATGGAGGTAAATTCCATTTAATTAAAAACATATCTCTCCATGCAGGTTTGGGGAGATGAAATGATTAGCCCCTTATGAAACACCTGGCCTAGGACAGATAAACAATAAATAATAGTTACTTTTGAAAGATTCTTTCCAGTGCTCAGCATATTCATGCATCCTGCAGAGACTTTCAAAGCCTTTGAAATTTTTCATTTTCTCTAACAGAAAATAAGGAGAGTAATTCCTCTTCCACAGCAACAATGAAAATTTTGATTGAAAAGTGTCAACTACCTAGTATAATGTAATGCATGTAGAATCATTCAATACAATTTTTATGTAAATCTACAGTAGATGTAAATGATTATTTAAATAAAATATGAGGAAGTTAATAAGTGAAAGATATGAATATATACAGACATTGCTACCAGTTACAAATACTCAATTGAAAAATATATGTCTCAGAACATGTCAACAAGAATTAACCTAAGAAGCCATTGATTCCTATTAAAATTAATCTATACCTGACATAGTTTCTATTCTTGGAAAAATCAGGCAACCACTACGATGGTAATATTGATGGTATATGTCCACGTTTGTGTATGACAGACAATTGCAAACTTTGCCACTTTGCTGCTAAGATCAACAAAAATAGAATCCCAAATCAGCCTGTGACATGGGAGCAGCTGTAGTGTGAGCTATTTCTAAGTGTTCTGAGAGGATCACTAATTAAAACTGTACAAATTATCTAGGAGTTTATTGAAATCCATCTCCTACACACCTGCATCTGAGAAAGGCACTGATCTTGCATAAGGCAATAATTTTAAAATAAAATGTAGTTTGATTGAAATCGCTAGCCACACTATATATAATTACTACATAGCATTCTAATAGATTATGACTGTTGTTTGGATATTTCCAGGGATATAGCACAATAGAACCTTTTAAATCTTTTTATAAATAAAAGGGTGATCATTAGAATTCTTTTTTATCTGTTAAGTGTATAGCATATATTTATACAAAAAAATAGTTTCCTTCCTCAATGTAAATATAAAACCATGTACTTACAAGATCTCGACACTTTGCATTTTATACATTTGCATTTAATACAATATGGATTATTATTTGTTGGATTACCTTTCCACAATAATGCCCCCGCTGAATTATGTGCAAATAAAAGCCCCAAATTAAATAACCTAGAACATCAAAAAGTGAGTTTCTATATTTTTCTCCTGAAGAATACAGCTGACTGTGTGGAAAGTATTTAAAATTTGGCTAACAGCTTTGGTATAAAAAATGAGCAAAAGAATCAGACATTTGATGCAAGAGTTTTGCCCCCACAATGGAATTTAAGATGGGGAAAGTGTTTGATTCAACTTAGCTCGGCCCACCTCTTTATGGTGCATTTTTCCCTGGGCTCACCAAAGGCTATTTGATTGGTACATTTATTGATTGGACATTAAAGACAAGAGTGTTTTCTGGTTAGGTTTTTAGTAATGCCCCATGCCTGGGATGAGTTCACTTGATCATTTTAAGGGACTAGCAGAGCAGCAGAGACAGTAAGTGGTAGAATCATCTGACCAAAGGTTTTTTGTTTGTTTGTTTGTTTGTTTGTTTTTTCCAAAGAAATGCAAGGAGGAAAGCAGAGTGTGTTAGATAGATTTACCTTCTACTATTTCTGACCCTATATTTATTTTCTCTGTTACACTGGGACATTTATCAAATATCTCTCAGGCTCAGTTCTTTCAATTGTATCTACAGCATTATCAATATTTGATGTGAATTACTGGGTCTTCATATATTTGTACCATGTATACCTATGTTTCTCTCTCTCTCTCTTTCTCTTTCTCTCTCTCTCCTCTCCTCTCCTGTCCTCTCTTTCTTCAGAACACTTACAATAAATAAAATGAAACTCACATTACATTTCAAAAACTACTTGATTCTCTGTCGCTACACCATATTGAAATATATAAATAGCATTACAAATTAAAAGATCTAGAAAATTAAGTGTATTCATTTTCAGTATAGGACCTTTACAGTTCAAGTAGGCTTCTAAGTCACTGTTATATTAGACACATGTATCTTCATCACAAGGAATTCTATTCATAGTGATTCTTTTTTTTAAAGATTTATTTTATTTATTTATTTTATGAGTCTGAGTACATCGTAGCTGTACATATGGTCGTGAGCCATCATGTGTGTGACTGCTGGGAATTGAACTCATGACCTCTGCCATCCTGGTCTCTCCAGCTGCTCCTGCACGCTGGCTCTGGCCAGCTCACTCTGGCCCTACTCACTTGAGCATAATTCACCGTAGCTGTCTTCAGACGCACCAGAAGAGGGCGTCAGATCTCATTATGGGTGGTTGTGAGTCACCATGTGGTTGTTGGGATCCGAATTCAGGACCTTCAGAATAGTCATCTCGTCAGCCCCATAGCAATATTTTATCCTTTTCCAGTTTTTAACCTTGCCTTCAAAAAGATTAAAATATTCAAAATTTACTCTTCTCCAACAAATTTTTCAAAAGCAACTTCTAACATTCTTTCTGCCAGGAAATTAAACTTAAATATTAATAGAGTCTCTCATTATCTGTTAAACTCAAAACTCAATGTCTATGGCATATAAGACAGTCATAACTACTGTGATGAATTCAATTATTTACTAATTATCCCCACTATGTATTTTGTTTCGCCTATAAGTACTGTTTCTTATAGTTTGTAGTTTGTGCAATGAAGATAATATCTCAAGCTTCCCTTGGTGTTGATAGATTCCACAGTGAGAAGAAGGGGAAGAGTCAGTGCCTCGTACTGACAGATACTGCTTTATTTTAAAAAAACTTTGGAGGGGGTTCTGGGTTTTGAACAATGTATATAATGGACAGAAGAGAAAGGACAACATTTAAGAACTAACATTTGTCAAGTATCTTCCAGGTCCTGGAAAGATGCTGGCATTATGTAAGCATTTTATTCAAGCTATGGGTCATAAGGTTGTTACAACTGCTTTTTGTAAATGAAGAAATAAACCAACATTGTAAATGAGATTTTTAAAAATTTCTATTTCAAGCAGAGTATCATTTAATATACCAAAACTCTACTTTGTGGGTGTGTGTGTGTGTGTGATTTTGCACTTTGCAACATGGCAGAATATTTTGGCCACTGTATATGACATTGCTTTGATGCAAAAGTAAGTGCAGGAGGATGATAGTACAAGACAGTGACTTATGTATTGATAGCAGGATTGATATAGATATTTGCAACACAAACATGATATGATAAATATTTATGATACTGCATATGTTGTTCAGATTCATTTAACCACTTCAAAATATATGGGCATTTAAGACATTGTGTTGTACAATATTTATAACATGAAAAGAATAAAGAACAAAAACATTAAAGTGTAAGTGAAGCCTGCAATGTAGTTTCATAAAGCTAAAAATTAAGATGGTAGAAGCAACGTAATCACAAATAGTCAAATAGTTGGGTATAATTCTTCAATGTTTTTCTTCAAAATTTGAGAATGTTAATACAGGCAAAAATAAAAAAATATATTAACAACTGAAAAAATAATGAGGTTCCAGTTCCTGCAATTATATGATTAACATGTTTCCAAGTACAGTTTCCATACTGCAGGGAATATATGCCTATCATTTGAAAGATTCCAAGTAATTAAAAAGATCAAGTACGTTAAGAACTATCTATCTTTATTTCTGTTTTAGAAAACTATTTTTTCATATATGAAGTAAATTTTACAAGATTTCTTACGGAGTTTCACAAACTTTTCAGTGAATAGCTGGGCACCAAACACTTAATCCTATTTCATGTCACAGAGATGATCAAGAATATTATTATTCTTCTACAATGTTCTGTAATGTCTATTCTCTTACATTAATTTCATATTTGGTAGCACATATCTTCTAAAGAGAGGTGGCTGCAGTTCTATATCTTATGCATAATCTCAAATCCTTCTCCTGGCTCCACTTCAGAGTTTTCTGTTGTTTGTATCTATGGACCATCGTCTTCCTTTGTACTGCATCTGAGGCATTATTAGAGCCTACATCTAGGTCTCCTAAAAGCCTCTAGGTACATCAAAAGAAAAAAAACAAGTTTTACATTCTTTTCAGTATTTGTTGGTAAGCAACTAAGAAGCTATCACTTATGAAGTCAAGGACTTCAGGGTATATTAGCCCAAATTAATACGTGTTAATAGGCTGCTTTTCTTGGCTTGATTTTATTTTCTTATTTTTGGACAGCATCACATGTAATATAATGTGTCTTTGAATGCTCTGTGACTCTGTTACATATAGATTGTCTTGCCACGCACCCACACAAACAACTGCTGAGATTACAAGCATATGCTCTGCTTACCAGCTAATGGCATTGTGATCAAAGAAATATACAGAAGTTACTTTGCTGCATGAAGTGATGTTATTGTCACCCTGAGGTCAAATGTATGCATATGTCACATGGAAGCCAAAAATCTTAATTATATTACAAATACCACAAAGATTTCCATAGCCATCTCACAGCCACCATTTTCCCCAAAGCAGCCAGGGATGGTAATCATGCTAGCAAGATGTATTTAGTATGTCAATTGTTTCTTCTATATAAAACCATTAATTTCCTATCTTAAAATGATGAAAACCGTATAAAGCAATATGTCTCACTTTAATACAATTATTTCTATATAGTTCAACTACTTCAGCAACTTCACTATGATCAAATGGCCAAGAGTATCCTTTTCTTTACCTTTAGTCCACGCCATCAATACTTGTAGAAGAGAACTACCCTGAATTAAATGTCCAGGGCTGGGTGAAAATCAAGAAGGCCAGGGGCAAACAGCTGTAAGGAATACAGTTATCTAAATTAAACAAACATTAGCAAGGAATTGTAGAGAAAGTTGAACAACTGCCTTGTGCTCTTAGCTGGTAGAAATCATCTGAAATCATCTTTTTAGAAACAGAAAAGATAGAATACAGGAAGTAATATGTACCCTTTGGGGTGAAGTGAAAGGAACTAGCAAGTTTAAGTCATTAGCTAAAAAGTGTCGGATAGCCCTAGAACCACACAGGCATCTAGCATAGGCTAGGTTTGTGTGGAATCCTTAAGAGGAACATCTGTGTTTGCTTTAGACTGGTTAGTTCCTTGACTTGACATTAAATGGCATTTCCTAATCTCTCTACTACCCATGCCTGTTTAAAAGGCAATATTAATAATTCCTCTATCAATAATCAGAAGAAGACTTTCTTGTATCTTACTGTAGCTATGGCTTTTAACAAGGGATATTGTTGATGAAAAAAAATCACTTCAAGCTTCCCAGTAAGCTTTCCAAATGTGGACTGGTTTTCTTAGGTTTTGTCATTTTCTCTCAAATGCTAAAATAAAATTAGATCCAACTGCCCAAGCCATAAGATGGAAAAACTATGGATTACAATGTATGCAATTCGAAGCATATAAAACAAGGAATTTCTGATAAATGTACATTTTCATAAATATCTTCTAAAATGCTAGTCATTGTGATTTTAATTTACATTTAACTCTTGTAACCCTCACAGAAATACAGAGGAACTGGAAATATCAACCTTATCTTTTAAAAAAGAAATAAAGTCAGGATTTTAGAAGAATTCCTCCTATAAACAAAGCACAAGGAGCTCAACGGAGGAAGCGCTGCATGTTTTCACCTTCTACCCAAACAAACTGCTAATGAGTTGTGTTCAGAGTTAAAATTTATTGTATGTGTTATGTTTTCCCCTTAATATGAACTTGAAAACAATTTAGATCTGCTTTTTATCAAGTTAATTCAATTTCTTTATAATATTTCAAACTTAAATGGTAATTTGGCAAGAAAAGACATATTTTTAAAATTTTTAAATTTTGAGTGTTTTGTGTGTGTGTGTTCCTCCATGTACACAGGTGTGTTATATGAGTGGCTACTTCTTAAGAAGACCTAAACAACTTTTGTTGTGGTTTTGAATATGTGCTTTTACCCATAAAGAAAACCCATTGTTTTAGGTATTTTATCAATGAGCACTCAGCAATAGGAATATCAAAACAAATACATTTCAAATTTTTATAGAAAACTTAGTAAAAATTGATCAAGAAAGTAAGGATGTGGAAATTTGGTCTTGTTTAATTTTTAATATTTTATCTGCAGGAACAGTAGTATATCTTATTTATTTTATTTATATCTATTTATCTTATTTGCTTACCTCAATTGGATCAATTGCAAAGCAGAAATTTTCTAAGTCAGAAATCTGATTTTTCTTACTTCCTAAATATTTTCCCTTTCTGAACATTAAAAGTTCTCCAATTTTAACATTCTTATAAAGAAGTCAGAAAAAAGTTTTATTGAAGTGTTCCATTGTTATAGGTATGGAGTGGGAAGGAAAGGATCGAGATGACAGACTTTCCGTGCTTAGAGTTTTTAAGCCAACCTGCAAATTATGAGGCAGGGTCCACTCTAATGCCAAGTAAAATGTGCACTATCAATTATTTTACCTAAGTGATGGGCCATTTGTAGAGAGGAGAGGGAAAAATGAATTTGTGAAACAGGGAGAGAAAAAAGAAACAAAATCTGCTTTTCTTTATTTTCTTTTAAATATTCTTAGGAAGATCGCTGATCTTTACATAACATTGCAGATTCATGGAATTATATATCTTTCATACTTCATGAAAAGATATATACTTGTGTATTTATCATGATATTAGAATTGCCTGCAAATAAAAGCATAAACATGAAGTACGATTCTTAATAATCACTATAATTGATTCTTGTTTCTGATATTTTCTATATCCTAAACATACTCTCAAAACAATATAAGAACAAAAAATCCCCTTACAATTAATTTTGAAATGAACTTCGTGTCTTGCAGGCCATTTGAGGGTAGACAATCTTTTGTTTAAATAAACTAATCAATGTCACTGCCCCCAAAACATTGGAGATGTCATGTGAACAGTATGGCTTACTCCTCTGCAAAAACTAAATCACATGCTTATTCTATTATTATTGTAGCAAACCCACTTTTCAAGAACCTGCAAGCCTGGGCATCATTTATATGGAACTTAATTAGAAAACAGTTGGGAATTTGGAGGCATTCTTAATTTAAATCAATTAAAGGGAAAGATGTCAGCTTCGGTTTGAGTTTGCTTATCTTTCCCATCGCAGCTGCACTGAAGAGATCTGTCTTCCGCAATCTCACTGCCTTTCCCATGCCTTATGCCATAGTGCACTGTGTGTAAATCTAGGAATCCATGGTGGCAATTAGTTTCTGAGAATCCTGCCAGGGCTAGGAGAAGGAGTGGTGACAGGTGACACCCAGGAGTCTATACTGACAATGCTTTGATGGACACTTTCATTCACAAATGACATATCTCTAGTGGGCGGGGCCAGCCAACTCTTTACTCTAGCCCTATTTCTGTTCCAAATGAAGAACTCTCCTTCCTCCCTCACCCATGCCCTGAATCCTACCATGTCACAGTTAATCTGGTTATTAGATGGGAAAAGCATGTCACATAGTGACTATTTAAGGAGCACAGTCTATTCTCAGAGCTGATCATTACGGGCCCTTTACCTCTCCATTGCTAAAATAAGGTTCCCAGTGGTATCTGTCACCTACCCAAATTTGGAGCTAGTTTTAAATGTGTGCTCCCTCTACAAATATCTTATGTAGAACTAGGTTCTGTATAGTAATTTTATCTGTTTCTGTCCTATAGAAATCATCATTATCTGCCATGCAATTGGGGCAGAAATACACACATGCATATACACTTCAAAATTGAAATTGGGGCACATGATTTATTAACTTAAGGTTAACATATATATCTGCATTATGTCTGAGGTTGTGGTCCATGAAACAAAAACCAAGTCTTAATCATCTTTATTTCCTCAATGTGCAACTTACTCTTAATTTATACAACTGATTATTGCTTTAGTGTATAAATAACCCTTAATTTATGACATTGGCTTTATGTATTCATTTCAAAACCTAAAAGTCTTGCATTATTCTAATTACAATGGTGTTGGAGTTTTCTAAGTGATGAAAAGTATTCAACATCTTCCTTGTGTTCAAAAATAATAGAGAAATGTTACTATTAGATGCACTTTGAGTACTTAGAATGTAGTGTATTAAATATTAGTTGATCAGTAATAATTTTAGGATCAGGAAATAGAGAGTATAGTCATGATCATTATGCAGGATACTTAATGTACTACTTAGGAAGAAAACTTAGGTGACTCAATTCAAGATTTCTTTATCTACAAACAAGTTAGGGTAAAGATATTCCTAACATAATTATGGTGATAATATTTGTTTAGATTTGTCAAATTATTTTGCATGTATTTATGTCTTCTATCAGAGTTTCTGTAGTTCAAATTTCAAGAATTGCCTTTTTGCAAATCTTCCATTGGTTTAGTGTGCCTAATTGACTACCATATAAAATGACGGAACCAAAAAAAAAAAAAAAATTCCCCAAGAAAACAACCAACCAAACAAACAAAACAAATAAAACAGTCCCTTGGCTCCTTGATACTATCTTCAGATGTTTGAGTCTCAGTTGCCTGTAGTTTATGTGGGAGGGCAGACACAGCCGTTGACAAGCACAAGATAATAAGGGGCCCTGATCCAATAAAGACTGCCCAAGCAATCCTTAATTCTGTGTTTAATTTTCCTGTGCTTCAAAGTAATCTTGAGCACTTTTAAAATGAACATGTCTAAGCTCGCTTCCAGATATTCTGATTCAATGCTCTTGGATTCCAGCCCAGAAATGCTCATTTTAAACCACCATCACTTGTCACTTATATATATATATATATAGGTGTCTCAAGAGCCCCACATGGAGAAAATGCCACTTTCTGTTGTCTGTCACATGGAGAACCTCTCTGTCTTTCCCCATCCCTGCCCTCACTAATGACAGTGGCCATTCTCCCTTTTCTCTGGAGGAACAGGTTGAATGATTAGTGTTAGGTTAACTCGGGCAACCTTGGGAAAACAGTGGAATGGGACTACGTGTGTGATTTTTGAATCTAATTCCACAGAAGGTTTGTGGAATTCCTATTCTTCTGACTGCCACTTACCAAAGTTCACACCTGGCTCCATGCAGCATCTCTACTGAACCTGCCTTTAACAATTTATCTTTCAGAAAGATCCCTTGGAACACTTTTGGACACATTGAAGAGGAAAAAGAAGAAAACAGTGGGAAAGAGGAGAAAGACAGGGAAGACAAAGTAAAAGGAGGTGGAAGAAAATGTGAGACAGAGAAAGGGGAGAAGAAAGAAAAGGAAGAGATGGAGGAAGAGAAGCACCAGGAGGAGGAACTATTTCTTTCAGTAGTGTGCAGTCTGTTCCTAGCTATTCGGATCGAATGGATATTCTATTTCTTTTGAGGAGAAACTAAATAAGATTTTGTGAATCTAGTATATATAACTGTATTTTAAGACTTATAGGAAATATTCCTTCTCAACAAGTGTTTTGGAATATATTTGGAAAGGTCTATTTTTAGCAAACATTTTTGTAAACCTGCCACAGGCCAGCCTATCTGGGCCTCCCTCAACCTGCCGGAGAAACGGGGGTCCTAGTCAGGTCAACAAGGCATAGGCGAAGCAGAGACGACACATGAAATATAAAATCTAAATGTATTTCTTAGAAATGGCATCAGACTTTTACAGTCATTGTAAAAGAGAGATGGT
>NW_022196905.1:236269995-236274026 GCF_008632895.1 Mastomys coucha
TATCCTTTATCAGGATTTTATCCCCGATATTTTGGATGTGACTGGAGTAGACGAGTGTGCGTAGCATAAACCAAGAATAGTGTTCAATTAAGAGCTGTTGGTTACCTACTCAGAGTTGATTATAGACTCCAGTCAATGAAATACTAAGCATGTTCTCTCAAAACCATTACATTCTAAGTGAGAGCAGAAGAGTTATGAGAATGAAAAGTAGTCTCAGATGGTATAATTTTAGAAACTTATAATTATGATAAATTAATAAACAAAACCTGTAGGGAATAGTTCCTGCCATGGGAGTAATCATGGAGTCTGTAGATGGGATGGTAAAGGTAAAACTAGTGAAATGAGTGAATTTCAAAAAATGTCTGAAACAAAAAGAGGCACCAGAGGATATCATAGCCAAAAATGCAAAAAACAAAACCAAAAAAAAAAAAAAAACTGAGCTGAAAGTGCATGATTGATTTCAACAAAGTAAACAATTAACTTAAAAAGTAAACACTTATATTAGTATTATTTTCATTCTGAACAGGTCCAGTGCTTCGTACTGAGAACATTAGTTTACAAAATTAGACTATTCTTACTATCATATCACTCAAAATTCTACAGAGAGAGAGAGAGAGAGAGAGAGAGAGAGAGAGAGAGAGAGAGAGAGAGAGAGAGGGAGGGAGGGAGGGAGGAAGGGAGGGAGGGAGATAGATTTGCTGCAGGCTCCACCTGTGTGCAGAGGAGATTGCAAAGGCTGTTGTTCTGTCTGCTACAGATTACAAATCAGGCTCAGTAGTCAGCCCCTGGTGGCTCTGTGTCCCTTGGTTTTAACATCCTTAAAATTGCTAAGAAGGCACCTGTCCCATGTTAGCATCCTTCCAAGTCCAAGTCATCCTGTGAAAAGAAATACAATAGTCCTAACAGAAACAACAAACATAGAGACAAAAGAATATTAGTCCTCTTTTTTCCTTGAGAAAAAATAAATAAACGGATGATGGACACAGTAGCCTCTCTGAGCCTGAGTCCAACCCTGATTGAGACATCAAGGTCCCCCTACTGGGTCCTGGAATGTCTTCCAGCTCAGTGTGGCCATGACATGCCAGCCCCTCTTTCTAGTTATATTGACCATGTTTAGGCCCCTTCTCAAAACTTACAGATGTGGCACCACCCAGTTTACGAACAGACTAAGACACAGGAACGGAATTACCCTAGCGCCATGCAGCACCACAGGGAACAGAATCATCTCAGCACCAGACAAACATATGGACAGACTCAGACAGGAATTACATGTGTCAAGACACTTCAGGTTGGTAGTACTGGAAGTCTTCTGGTTCCTGACAAATGCACCAAAATGGTGTGCCCATTTTAAGAACACCAAATGACCACCAAGGAGCCTATTCCAATGCCATCGCACTAGAGTTTTGATTCAAGCTGAAGCTTGGGCCACACTGCTGTCTCTGATGCAGCAGGACAGTATAGTGAGGCCCTGAGTCCAGTTTCAAGCAAGCATTTATAGAGGTGAGCAAACATGTAAGGGAGTTTCTAGCGTGGCACATCTGATTGGGGAGACTAGTATGGAATTTGGATGTCCTTTAAAATAATTGGCTGGTGCTGGGAACCAAAACATAACTTCTGATTTCCTCCTGATTGGTGGTTGTTAGGAAGTGAAGTACCAGGGGCAGGCTTGTAATCTGGAGGCACGGGTTTGTTGTGGAACAACATGGAGACTGGTGCTAGACGTAGGTGTGTTGGGGAGTAACCAAGGAACTGGTGCTAGGTGCCAGCTAGTAACAACTTCAGCCTTATTTCCGGTTCTCTAAGATGGAGCCTAAACACAAGGTCTGTTCTCTCAATATAGTATATTCAAATTTAACCCTCATTATAGTTAATCATGGAGCAAGAACCGGTTTGGGATTTGATTTACTATCTTTTTGACATGTTTTCAAATTTTCCCTACTTGCTACTTACAAGACATCTTTACTTTATCAGTTTTCTTCTATTTTATTTGTATTGCTATTTCTTTTCTACTGCCATGAGGAAACACCATAGCCAAAAGCAACTTGGACAAGAGACAGGTCATTTGGCTCACACAGATGGAATCCTAGTCCTTTAAGGGATGCCAAGATGGGAATTCAATCAAAGTAGAAACCTGGAGGTAGGAACTGATGCACAGGTCATAGATGACTGGGTTGTTGTCAACATTCTTGTCTCTGAGACTCCAACAGAATAGTCCACAGAATTCTCAATCTTTACTAGGTTTTCTATTGAAAAATTCTAAATTTCTTTCTTAAACCTCCCCAAACCATATGGTCAGATCTGTTATAACAACACCCCCACTCTTCTGGTACCAATTTTTTAAAAAATCACACCACCAGGTGTCCATTTTTTTTTTAATTAATCCCATGGCATCTGCAGAATGCTGGAATGCCATTAGAAGTTATGGCCTAGCCTAAACCTGGGTCAGCATCAAATGATCCAATCAAATAAATTCCTCCCAGTTGTTCCCAGCTGCTTGGAGATGCCAGTACTATGGGACAATCACCAAGACCAATGCAAATACTAGGCGAATTGATTGTGAGGTTTTGGAGGGAAGTTTGAAAGTCACATAAAAACTGAGGTGTAGTTTCACCAATAGCCTCTCCTTGCTTTCTTTTTAGATTCCAGCCTTGTCACACAGTGTCAGTTCTCAACTGCTTTCCATGTCTCCTTCATGCCTTCAAAACATTACCAGTTGGGTGACTCATGAACAACAAATTAAGATGTTCAACTTTAGTCACACAATGAACACAGCTTCTGTGTGACAACTCTCAGGAAACACTTCTCAAAAGACTTTACCTCAGTGCTTCTGATTCCTTAATCAGTGATAATTTATCTATTCTAGCTGATCAGCATCCATTGTCCCAGCAAACCAGATTTTATTTCAGTATTTCTGGAATCTTGTAATCCCAGTTAATTCATCCCCTGAGAAGTTCACAAGCCATACCCCCATAATTTCCATTCCTCTTGGTGTTTATTCCATGGTAACAGCATCTCTGAGCATCAGGACACAACTGCAAGGATTTTTTTTCTCAACTGGAACATTTGATGTTGACCCAGATTCAGGGTGAATCACATCTTTTAATGGCAATCTATATAAAGTATACTGAAGAAAAAAGCACTGGAATTTTGTCTGCTTACTCTCACTTTCAATTGCAAGGTCATATGTTCTTCTGCTTGGGCATTCCTTCATTGTTTGTAGAGCCTCAGTCTTTATGATTCTGATGTATACTGAAGATCAGCTGAGATAAACTTCATCTTCAATATCAACCAGAAACTTTTTGATCACTTATTGTATGGCTACCATAAATTTCATTTCTATAACATTAAAGTACTAATAGAACATTTAAGAGAATTGTCAAATAAATCAAACTATTTACTAGTTTATATTAGATATTTTCTTTATTTACATGTAAACTTCTCCATTCCTAGTTTCCCCTCCAAAAAACAAAGAAACAAACAAAAACAACAAAAACAAACCCCTGTTGCCTCCCCCCTCCCCATGCCTGCCACCCCACCCTCTCCCACTTACTGGCCCTGGCATTCCCCTACACTGGGGCACAGAACTTTCACAGGGCCAAGCTCTTCTCCTCCTATTGATGATCAAATTGCAATCCTTTACTATACACATGCTGCCAGAACAATCAGACCCCTCCATGTGCAGTCCTTGGTTGGTGGTTTGTAGCCCTCAGTCTTCTCGCCGGGAAGAAGACACGCGGACACTAGGTTCCTTCTGCAGCAACCAATGTTTTATTGTCTCCATCCATAGGGAAAAAAGGGGTCGAGCCCAAAATCCGCACTGCTTATATACACCACAGTGCAGTGTATCTGCCCACAGCGTGGCGTGTCTGCTCATGATTGGCTGTTCGCTCATTACCCTATATAACGCCCCGGGATGGGCCGTGACATGGCGTCCTTTTCACTCCATGCACATGCGCAAACAGCTGTCCACTAGGAGTTAACAGCGGAAGTAGGTGCCATCCCGCCATGGCGAATGCTTCACGGCTCCCCAC
>NW_022196905.1:236274336-236274993 GCF_008632895.1 Mastomys coucha
ATCCAGGAACCAAATCCTTCTATAAACGACAGATCCGGACATGTGCAGACAGGTCAGGATCTGAGTCCTGAAGGGCTGGTCATGATCCGTGCTCCTTCGCCTCAGTTCTTCTTGTTAGCCTCTCTGGTATCCAAATCAGGTTATCTTCTTCCTGTGGAAAAACACAAACGGCTCCCCTGGATCTTATTAAAATAGGATCCGGGCCTTTCCATTGACGGGTCAAAATATCTTTCCATTTTACCATCTCCTTTGGCCGGTCAGGTTCTGAGCAATGACGATCGGCAGCTGTATGCCTGTCATCATCCAAATTTAAAAAATTAAGAGAAAAGAGTACTATAGAGATAGTTACTCTTGGCACCGAGGGCAAAGCCTCCTCAATACCCCCTTTTTGTTTTATTAAATATGACTTGAGCGTACGGTGGGCTTGCTCTATGATGCCTTGTCCTTGAGGCAAGACCTTCTATTGATATCTTTTATCAGGTTCAAGATGATTAACAGCGGGCAGGGTGAATGCAAACCTTTGTCTATCCTGGAGGCACGGAGCGATGGAAAAAAAGCAATCCTTAATATCTAATATCAAGATTCTCCTTTGTTTAGGTGCCATGGACCAGGATTTCTCTGTGTAGCCCTGGCTGTCTTGGAACTCACTCTGTAGAC
>NW_022196905.1:236279014-236298956 GCF_008632895.1 Mastomys coucha
TTCTTAAAAGGGGGAACCAAATACCCACAGAAGGAGTTGCAGAGATTAACTATGGAGCAGAGACTGATATATTTAGGCAAGCCAGCCTAAATATAGCTATCTCCTGTGAGCCTCTGACAGTAGTACCTGACTAATACAGATGTAGAGGCTCACAAACATCTATTGATCTGAGTACAGGGTCTCCAGTGAAGGAGTTAGAGGAAGGACCAATGGAGCTGAGGGGTTTGCAGCCCCTTAGGACGAACAACTATGAACTAACTGTTTCTACATCTTAAAATATAATCTTTTTAAAAAATTTTATGAATGAGTGTTTGTATTAGAATATGTAGTGTGTGTGTGTTTGAGAGATTGATGATTCAAATGATTTATGATAAAAGGATGGAAGAAAGACAGGAAGGAGAAATGAGAGAAAATATACCTGCTTTTCTGCTTATATAACATACACTTGAAGATTTTTGTTTATTTTTGTGACAAAAACCTATCATTTATTTTAACTTTAAACTCGATAAAATTTTCCAAATCAGGTAGGGACGGTAGGAGGAGTTAGAGGCCAAAGGATCATGAGTTTGAAGTCACTCTGAACTACTATTCTACAATGGGAGCTTGTATCTCAGCAACAACAGTCAATCTCTTTGTAGTAGATGACAATAATCCTTTATCCTTTGCAATTCAGTTTCTACTATATCTAGAGAAAAATCTATTTTATCTAGAGATTAAATGCTATTTAATTTCTTTCTTAAGGGGATAAAGATTACACAAAATTCTTTTCAAAGAGTTCTTTTTATTACCTGGAGCTAATTTTCAAAGGCATGTCTAAAGATTGTAAATACGTCTTGGGATTGGTATTTATTAAAATATCTACACAAATCCATTATGACTTGTTTTTATAATGCTCTCTCTTTTAAAAAAAATGACACATATGTACATTTATCTACACATATGTCTAGGTAGCACTGACATGCCTTGTGCCCATGGCAGTTAGAAGAGGGTGTTGAATCTCTTGGAATAGGAGTTAACAGACTATTGTGAACTGCCTTGTTAGTGCCAAGAAATAAACCCATTTCCTTTTGAAGAGCCACCAGTCTTAACCACTAAGCTATCTTACCAGTCCTTAACAATTCTGTATTTTATTAATTATCAATCTTATCAACTACATTATATACCAATCATTAGAGACTTATTTTAAGAAGAAGCCATAATTTCCTTGCAACACGGGGCTATATACATGACACTGTGTAAGGATTTTCTATTTGTGATGTGCAAAAGACACTAGTGAATATTTAGCTCACAACTAGTAAGAGAAATGGAATAAAATTCTCTCTTTGTTATTTTGTATTTGAATTAGCTTTTTTCAATTTCCACAAACCTGAAGTTTATTATATCTCTCAGTGTGATAAGGCTCCATTGTCCAGTATATTTATTATTTCATTAGATTGCTATTTTTTGTGTGATTTTTGTATTATTTGGTAAATCCCTCCAGAAGAGTAACAAAGCTTTTCTATCTGATTTCTGGAACTACTTATAAAAAAGTAGCAGTTAATTTTATTTTAGATAAGAAACACCAAATATCATTTTTTAAACTACAAAAAAGACAAAACAGGAGGTGCTTTCACACATTTTAGATGAAAAAAGTAGTCCAGTTTTAGTAGTAACAAGTGCATGCAGGTATATTTAGAACTTTGGAGTGCAAATTGAGTTGCTTCTTTTTTAAAGTAATATGCATTTTTTGAGTTATGAACTAGTTCGGGCATATTATAAGATAAAACTTGTCATCAAGATTCTAAAGAAATGTGTGAGAAACACATAATCAAAATTTTTAAAAATAAGACTGCTTTAAATCAATAGAGATAATAATATAGCATTTCAAAATATGCATAGTTTTAGTTCATGACTTCAGTAAAGTACATTGTCTTTGTAGTTTAATGAATCTGTTTTTAATCAGAATAAAAAAATGAGAAAATAGAATTTATAAAATGTTGAACTTCTTATGGGTGTGATTAATGACAAAAATAATCCATGTATCAGTAAAGTATGAAATTTAAACTTACAACAATATAAAAGGTTTTTCTTATTCTATTTATTCACTTTTTCAAATCTATCTATTCTATTATGGTAGACTCATGACTTACTAATTCATTATAGTATGAATTCATTATATCTTTTAATACTTAGAAGGTTCTAGAATGAGGCATTTGTGAATTAACTCATTTTCTAAAACATCCCTATCATCTTTATGACATATGTTACTTTGTAACTTGAGTATCATTGTAATATTTTATAGAGAACACAGAGTTTTACTAAAGTACATTTCCACTAATGTACTATTAACCTTGTATTACCATCACCATACATTTATCATGTAATATATATTACAAATATCATAATAATTCTATACAATAAATTGATCTTTACAAAGAACAAAAGGATGATAGATACTGAGTAGATACTCATGTTCTTATAATTCCTATACCCTTTATGGCTTAGTGTAGATGTATAACATGTATGTGTGATTTTGCTTCTCTTCATTGACATTTTGTTCCCTCTTGCTCATGGCTTGTGAGAATTGTAAAGATCTGGCCTCTGATTCTTTGCTTTATAAATTTAGTTTCCTGTGATACTAGGTTTGATCAAATTACCATAGTCTTGACCTCTGCTCTAGGTTATATAAAGTCAACAGAACCTCCAAGTTTGCTCTTTATTAATCACATCTATTATGCACCCCTGCAAGAAAGCATCATTTTCTAAGTTCTGTTTGCCTTCTGGTGAATGAGGCCTTCACTTCTCGTGTGCTTCTACATTTGTGCCAAGCCATTCTCTCTCATGTATGTATATATTAGTAACATGACAAAATGATGACTCTGGGGCGTTCTTATTCTAATCTACAAAAATTTTCCTCTGCAGCCCACTCCTTTCGGCTTTATTACCCTATGCACTTATTTCACCTTTGGATGCTTATGATTACCTCAACTTGAAGTAAAAGATTTCTGTACAGGTATCATGGACCTAGAAGTATACATGCCATCTAACCCTGAAATAAGGACAGTAGAAACAGTGTGTCAATCATATATACTCCACACAATCTTGGGAATTGAATTTGAGAATGATGTTACCAACTTCTATTGTTAACAGCTAGGCTTACACTACCTGAAATGTCCAATGACTCTTCATCGTCACGTCAAGATGCCACTGGATTCTCAGCATAGCAACATGGGATCTTGATTTTTATATGTAAGCTGTATCCATGTACTGACAATTGGTAATTCATTGTCAAGTAACAATGAGTGTCTTCCAGTCAAGGAATCTTATTTACAAGTTCAGAATTAGAAAGATATGGCAATGTTTTGTTGAAGCTATAAATGGTTCATTTACTATTGAATCTGAGTCTCAAAAGTGGTACCAAAGTATTCAGATGCAGCCTCCTTTCTTATGAGTCAAGGATATGGGTTAATTCTAGCTGGGTTTGCTCTCATAGTACATATAGTATATATGTATATAGTATATATGTAGTATCCAGTAGGCCATAGACATGAGGAATCACAGAGATCACCCACCTCAAGGTTTTGTGTTCAATACTGTTAGATGTTCAGGTCAATTATTTCACAGATTTTGCATGCTGTTTTGTGGAAAATTACAGATTTGACAACAGTTATTTCATAATAATATTGGCTTTCACTTAAAAATATGGTTAGATATTCATGATTTTGAGATTTAATGGAAAATGTATCATTATTAAGCAAATTTTGGAATGTATAACTAGCTAGAAAAAATTCATCAGTGTGAATTAACAACAAAGAAATTTCCTATTCCTTCAAGTTTCTAGAGTAATATGTTGGGGAGAATAAGAATAAAGAAGAAGATCTAGTGAGAATTGAGAAAAAGAATGAAGAATGAACCATACTTTAATAGATTATTCCCTGGATATAGAGAATTTTTCTATATTTTTCATATGTGACTTTAAAGTTCATGATTCTCAAGATTACAAAATATCTGGCATTTAATTTAGAATGAGTTCCTCCCATTTTTCTGGATATTATTGCCACAATAAAAGCAAGAAACATAAAAACATAACAGGTTACCATTGAGCATGGCTCAAGGTATGAAATACAGGCACTTTGCAGAGTGTCCGTGCACAGTGGGTCCTTAATAAAGAACATTCCTCCCTCGATTACTCTGATTACCTCTTTCATTTCTTCAAGTTTCTCTGTGTCGATTTGTACAAACAGGGGTTATTTTACCAAGTAGCTGGTTTCTATTTTGTTTTGTCATTTTCTTTTTTCCATTTCCTCACTCTGGGAGGCTATAAACCGTGCTGTGTCCATAAGTAAATAAAGAAATCCTCGGCTTTCCAACAAAGAATATATTCTGCCAAACAAGCTGCACTTACATGGAGTGTCAGGATTTCAAAGCCTCCCCAAGGAGTCCAGCAAACATATCTAAGGAAAGGTAACAGAGTGATTATGACTCCTTTTCAAGGCAGCAAGAGCATTCTTCCAAAAGAAAGTCAGGCTGTGTAAAGAGTCACTTGCTTATCCAACAGGACCTTTAGAGACAGGAAAAAATGCACACAAAAATAAAGCATCGTTAGCTCAAGACATGGATGTTTAGTTGAGAGCTATGATTTATTTTTAAAACTATATTTTAGTAACACAAGATAACATAAGCCTTCTGATTATATTCAGCCCATATGAAAGTAATATGGTTTAGTTTGTTGAAAGTAAAGATGCTGCGAATTGTATACAATGAAAGTAAATATTCAATTACTAGTTTTGTGAACTTGAGAAAACATTTGTTGATGTTTCCAAACCTCAGTTTCTAAAACTGTTCATTATATATTCCTTCTAGGATTGCCTAAAAATCAAGAAAATGTACACAAAAAAGACATAGTTTGACTTTGTAATCCTCTACTATACACATGCTGCCAGAACAATCAGTCCCACCATGTGTACTCCTTGGTTGGTGGTTTAGTCCCTGGGAGCTCTGAGGGAACTAATTAGTTCATATTGTTGTTCGTCCTAAGGGGCTGCAAACCCTTCAGCTCATTTGGTCCTTGTTTTCTGTAGATAACTTTGGAAAATTTGTACATAATGTGCAGAAAAAAATTAAAAAGTTTTTAATATTGGGTCATAAATATGTTTAGAATTGTGTAGAGCAAGATCTTATAGATCTAAACAAATACAGCCAACTTTGATTGGTATCATTTTGTTAGCTTTCATTTTCACTTATTTACTTTTTTCATTTAACTTTTAATTTATTTATTCATCACTGAAAAATAGAAGTGGGAGGGCACACACATCCTAATGTAAGCATATGCAAAAAAATTCACACTAGTACTATGACCATATTGACAAATAGAATCAAGTTGTTATACTGGTTTTATAGAGTGTTTTGCTTTGTTTTGTTCTTTTTGTATCAGTGTTTTGAGGTAGATTCTTGCTAAATATGATAGGCTGCCCTTTAATTTTCTATGTAATCCATGGAGGCCTCAAACTTGTGATTCTGCTGAATTAATATCTCTAATGTTGAACCTAAGAGTATATAACAAGCTAATATTACAAGTACTTATGTAATTTTAAGTTTAAAATGCTTGGAAAAGAGTGGGTATACAATACTCAATCAATGTTCTTATTACTATGAGTTAAAAGGTTGCACATATTAGCATTAATACTTAAAGAGTTTTATGAAGTAAAATAATTGTCATTAGTATATCTATGCTATTTCTGTTGTTAAATTATAACTCAGTGCAATGCCTCAGCACTTTTCTATAGCCCTAAGTAAATTCTAATTTTTCTATTTATACTATTGTTTTATTATTGTTCAAGAAGCCTAAGACTTTATTTAAGGAATTATCTATGGAGCCTCTTTTATTGATATTTTTGCCTCTACAAAACTTTATAAAAGACTCTACAATTTACCTTATCTCTTTTTCTGGAGTGTGCCAGAAAGGAGAATTTATTACAGATATTTGTATAACCTCAAGTTCATGTGTCATTTGTAACTAGACCATTAAGTGGTGAATATAGTTGAGAATGCATAAGTGATAAAGCCCTTTATATCATAGCAAATCCTGTATTTTAGAACATTTAAATAAATCATTTCAGTTGTAATACATATTTATTAACTTTAAAGTCAACCAATTTTGTGTTCTATGAACCAATGATGTAGCCATAATGTTTTGACTACTTAATCTTTTCAGTGGCTCTTAAAGATAAGAGCTATAGTAATATTTTGTTTATATATACAGGAACTATGCCCTAGATGTATAATGAGGCTCAGAATTTTGTTCAAAATTTGGATTTTAAGTCTCATCTCTCTGGTTTACATGTTTTTTTAGCAACAGTACCATTACAAACTTCTGCAATGAGAAAAAGCCCCATGTCATTTTAACGGTTAAGCACTTGAAATGTGGTAAAGGAGAATAACTGATTTTAATTTTATTATTATTTTAAAGTTAATATTTATTTGAGTTCATGACTAGCATATGATAGAGTCCAGTTATAGATCAAGGATGTAGCAAATATTGTGACCTTCTGGGTATTGTTCCCATGTCTCATTTGGCTTTGGGTCAGAGATTAGTGCAACCCTTGTAAAAAGTTCATGATGATGTTAGGTGTAGAGATGATAGATTGTTGAAGAGTTCATAGCTCTGCTAAGAAGTCTAGATTCTGCTTTGTGTTTGTTCAATCCTAACTGGGTACTTCACATTTTCATTATAAAACAAAACAAAACAAAACAAAACAAAAAAACTTTGTGTGTTAACCGTTAACCTTATCTTTGGCTTATTTCAAGCCCTTCCACTCAGTTTAGGCAAAAAAAAAGAAAGAAAGAAAGAAAGAAAGAAAGAAAGAAAGAAAGAAAGAAAGAAAGAAAGAAAGAAAAAAGAAAGGTGCTGTTGCCTGCGTGGGTGGACATCTTACCCTACCTGTCCTTGGGGGTTGGAGGTTAAGTGGTGCAGAATCAAAGACACAGACTCCAGGAGCAGGTGAGAAACACTGCAGCAAGCTCTCTGAACACTATTTTATGTTCCTTTAACACCCTCCACCAGTGCCCCATTGGTCCCAAGAAAGCATCTCTTCTAATCAGCAGTTCCTGATTGTACCCACAATCGTTGGTCTCTCAGGCAGTTCTCAATTTGGTCCTCCTGTAGGAGGTGCTTTTGTGGCTGAGTGCCCCTGGTGTATATGTAGAGGCGGCTCCACCTTTCCTGCTACAAGGTGCCAGCAAGAAAACATCCAGTGATTGGCATTTAGACTCCTTTGCTTCATTTGAGACTTATGGCTTCTAAAGTGAGAGCATCTTAAGCAAGTCATTCAGTCCCTATAGGTCTTCTATTCCTCATGTGTAGAATAACCGCATTTCCTACGAAACAGTGTTAGAAGAGTAGCAGAGGATAGTCCTTGAATATCAGATTTCTCAGTGTCTGTCAGGCTATCTTAGTTACCTTTCTGTTGCTGGAATAAAATCCTTGAACAGAAGCGACATAATGGCGGGAGGTTGACTTCAGTTCATAGTTCAATGCATAGAAAAGGCAGGAGGATCGCGAAGCAGTTGGTGATAAGTTGATAGTCAGGAAGAAGAGAACAATTAATTTCTGTGCTTACTGCATTCTGTATATGTATTCCAGTATCCCAGTCCACAGAATCCTGACATCTACAACAGATGAATCTTCTCACCTAAATTACCATAATCAAGGCAGTTCTTTCCGGGCATACCTAGGCTAATTTATCCCTCACAGGCGTTCCTTGGGGCGGGTTTATTCTAAATCCTGTTAGTTGAAAGTGCTAACCAGCACACAGGTAGATTATGATAAACAAATATTAGTTGTGTGTTGTTATTTTTCTTCACATTTTCCCAATTTTAATCTTCTTTTTGTCTCTCCAAACAATGTGACATCTTAGGAACTGTTCACATCTTCAGACATTTACTAAGACTATGACTCCATAACGCTTAAAAACCATGGTTCAAGACTTCATGACTTACTAGGTTATTAAGTTGAAAAAGAATGTAAAGAGAAATAAAGACTCATATAGAACCTTGAAGAAAGAAACAGCCTCTTAGGAAATAATGGCTACCCATTGCTGGGATTTAGATCAGTGACAAACAGCTGCCATGCATACTTAGCATAACAAAGTAGACCTGGCCTCCAGGTTCTTCCAGCATCCCTCAATCCTTACCTGGTATATCCAGACCTCCAGCCTGAATTTTCCAGCCTAGGAACTAGGATTCCCCTCTCCCAGAGGCTCTTTTCTATATAATCCTGACATTTTGGTCTCTCCCTTCTTTCTTCTCTCTTGTCTGTCAATGCTCCCACTTTCTCTTTCTCTTGTAGCTCTCCTCTGTCTTCCTCATGGTGACATCCCTGTCCTCATTCTTTAGGACCAGTGAACCTGAGAGTGGCTTTCCAATAAACCTGCCTTTAGATACTCAAGTCTATCTTGAATTGGCTAATTTCATCAGCAGGGAAATAACAAATCACCAATCAGTTTGTAGAGATATGAAAACATCTGAGAGAAATAAAGTATGAGATGTTATTCTATTCATTAATAATTTATGCTTTAACGTGTACTTCTAGCAAATTATTGTGACAATGAGTTTTCCTTCCCAAGAGGGGTGTGTTTTCACTTGCTTTGTTCAATATACTGACATATTTCCCCATGAAACTGTTTTCTTGACCTATGCCTGTTCCTGATGTCTTGGGGAATTAAAAAGAGTCCTGTCATGAGGTATACCTTTTGGATTGGCTCACTTAGTAAGCATTTAATCCAATGTGTTCTAGCCAACTGTGAGCATGAAGGTTTTTGTCTACTTTAAAGACTTTGTCTTATTTCTCATTGGAAGTATGCATTGTTAGTCTGCTTAGTCTTTTATTTAAGTATACCAATACCATCATTTTTGTGAACAAAATTAAGACTCTATTCTGAGGATATCACGCTCTTCTCCCTCCCTTTTGGAATTGGTTTCCTCATCCATTTCTCTTCGACTATAACTAGCCACCCCTCCCCTCCTTGTACTCTCAGAGAATAGGTGTGATTTTTTCACTTGGATTAAAAAAGCTTCATCTTAGCATAATTCTAAGGTAGAGTGGTAGTAGGACAATGTCTCTGAAGGTATAGTGTTCCAATGCAAGACAGAGTAGGGGTGGGCAGGAAAATTGTCACTGTCACTGTTCAGTTTATCTGAATATCAAGTCACTTCTGGAGTTATTGCTATCGCATTTGGGAGTATTTGCCTGAACTGTGGGGGCTGCTTCACTGAATCATTTTGTGCCAGAAGAGACTATTTAAAATTGTCCCTGCAGCTCTGTCTTCGGGCTGGAGTCGGTTATTAGCACTGATGATAAGGAAGGGTGCAGACATGTCAAGACATTGGTTACCCTCAGGATAAGCATAGATGGAGGCTCTCAGAGGAAACAACAGAATGGAAAGGGGAAGTGCTCCTTGTCACCGCTAGCATTTATGGTTACCAGCAAAGGATCACTGTAAGCTGTTTCCAGCTCAGGCAATTGGAAAGATGGTAGCTCCTGCATTGGTGACTGTTGAACTTGCCTGTCATTTGCAGGGACTCTCTTGAGGTCCACATTCATAGTAGACTTACTTATGTAGATAAGTGGGATTGCTTCATGTGCATGGAATCCTCAAAGTCAGATATATTGAGTTGAAGAATTAATACTACTTCACTTTTAGATATCTGCTATATGCTTCCATAACACACACACACACACACACACACACACACATACACACACACACAATCGTGAATGTTTTGATACTACTAGTCATGAAATCTGTATCATTTTGTGTAGAGATGTGGAGGTATGGAGTTTCATTTGTCATAAAAGCTTTTTAAATCGAAGAAAAATTAAGGTTGACAATTGTACATTAAAAATGTAAAATCAATATGTATTAATCACTTTCTCTGATATCTAAAATATGACACAGGCAATGACTAGGGGATTGGATTATGTAATACCATCATGTGCCCTTCTAATATTTTTAGCTACTCCTAAAGAAAATAGACCAAACAACACCCTCTCATAAAAGGAAAGACCCAATTCTACAAGCATGTTTATTATACAATAATAAAAAAGTAAGTGCTGTTACATTAGCAACTTGCAAACCCTAGTTCTATTCTCTTTTTTATGCAAAAATCAAAATATCCCTTTTCTGTGTAACAAGAAAGAACTAAGCACATTTTGGATGCAAGTGTTATTGCAAACTTCCCCCCTCCCTTTTTTTTTCCCCAAGTGTTCTAAACTTTGTCAGGAGCCATGAAGTCATTCGCAAAGCACTTTTCTTAATATTTAAATTCCCTTTGAGGTTTAAGAGAAATTTAACCCACATGTTTCTAATTCATTTGCACTCTGTTCATAAAAACTGTTCTTCAATTTGATCTCATTGTGGTCCAGGGGCATTAAAAAGCTTTCAAATGAGCCTTCCTTCTTGAATTGAAATCCAGATGTTGTGTTTTGTCAGTTCTAAGCAAATTTGAAATTTGAAGAAAAAAAAGTCTTGGCCATAAATGGGAAAGCACAGATGGTTCTGGAACTTGATGAGGAAAAAAATGCCAATAATAGGAATCCTCTTAAAAATATAAGGAGCTATATTATTTGTAAGATTTCATTACATGGATGAACAACATTGTGCTCATTTAAAGATGGTGGAACCTTGCACAGGGGAGGAACTGAGTGATGTGGGTCCAAGCTGTGAGTGAGATTGAGCCAGGAATAAACCCTCCAAAAGTTCCTTTAAACCATTTATAAAGTGTGATTAAAATAAGTAAATAGTAGGAGGGCGGGAAGGATGGAATCAAATGCTAGAGCCATATGGTAGCACTGTCAAGGGTAGAAAAATAAGGTTATTTTTCTCATTTGAAATGTTTCTTCACATTAGTCACAAAAAAAGGGAGAGAAACGATGTTGAATATAGAGCAATACAAGGCAGCATATTCACCTTCTAAATAATTGTATTCCTGGCTTTTCCCAAACACCCCACTCTTCAGAATTCACATTAAATACTGAATGTATAGCACTTAAGGCAATATGTGGAGAAAATTGGTCTTCTTACATATGAAAGCTGTTAATACACTTGCATTTCTTCTTCTTTCTACCAATATGTTAATCTGTACAAATGTAAACACATCCCTAACTGACAACTAGTAATCTTAGTCTCTTCAGATTACAGACTGTTAATTTCTCTGCCTGAACTACATCTGCATAAGCAGTGTACATTGATCAACCAATTATGTACCTGGCTCTGGTAATATCCTCTTAGCATTTTTTTTATGGAAAAGAAAAGCATAAAAATGACATTAGGGACCACCTATGCTTAATGTAACTTCTTTATTCATCTCTTTCTTACTAACCAGTATCAGTAGATGGCTGTGGTTGTTTCTCCTCTAGAAATTCCTTTAGAATAAGTAAACCTGAATTCTAATTCCTGTTCTTTAATCCGACATATGGATCATATGTTGCTTCTCCTCTGGTCAGGCCTTTTGTCTCTGATATGAGTGTAAGGTCTTTTTAGCAAGCAGGAAAGAGAGGCAGTGGTGGGGTGGAGGTGGTTGGGCATTAGCTATGTTACATATGCCTGAACATTTCACAGTGAAACCTGATTCCTTCTATGGTAGCCAAAGTTAATAAAAATAAATGTATAAGGTAGAAAGTAGTAAGCTGTATTGTACACCTGTTCTTTTCCTACTTCCCATCTTTCCTGCATACAGTGAGCTACTGGAAGATGTTGCTTACAAAATCATGGAAAATTTTATTTATTCATAATTTTATCTTATTTTTTAAAATAGTTCTAAAGTATTCCCATAGGGTTGTTTTAAACTTCTTTCCACTAGATCTTTGGAAAACACTAAATAAATTTATGACACATAAAACATACAACTTTTAAAGGATTTATGAATTTCTATGTACTGAGACTCCCATTAAGTTTCCTAGCCCCTTCTCCGTGTTTTTCAGCTTTGCTCTCTATGACAGTTGCATGTTGACCTGCTCCCATGTTGATGTTGAAAGCCTTGGTTCTGGTTTAAATTTTGCATCCTTCTAGACTAAGCCTCAAATCTTTTTCTTTTTAATTAAAAAAAGAAAGAAAACATTTACTTAAAATATTATTACATCATTTCCTTTTATTTTCTCACTCCAACCCCTCTGGTACCCTCCCCACTGCCTCTCAGATTCATTGCCTCATTCAAGTTTGCTTAGCGTTGCTTGTTTTTAATATGATTTCAGGGCCAAACACTTGGTGTTGGATAAGAAATGATGGGGTTCACCAATAAGAAAGACAACCACCTCTTCTCTCATCGATCATCTGTTGACTGTAGTTCTTTGTCCAAGGATAGGGTTCCTTGAGATCCACACTTCTTCATTAGTAGAACCAGTTTTTTTCCAATATAAATAAGCACGGGACATCTATGTGCATTAGTCATGACTCACTGAACCTCCAGGGCAGCATCTTTTTTTTAACTGGATATTTTATTTATTTACATTTCAAATGTTATCCCCTTTCCTAGTTTCCCCCATCCTCAGGAACCCCTTATCCCATCTCTCCTCCCCTTGCTTCAATGAGAGTGGTTCCCAACCCAGCCACTCCCACCTCCCCACCCTGACATCCCCCTACACTGGGGCATAGAGCCTTCCCAGGACAGGTCTCTCCTTCTGTTGATGCCAGGTAAGGCCATCCTCTGCTACACATGCATCTGGGGTCATGGGGTCCCTCCATGTGTACTCTTTGGTTGGTGGTTTAGTCCCTGGGGGTTCTGGTTCATTGATAGTGTTGTTTTTCCAATGGGGTTGCAAATCCCTTTAGCTCCTTCAGTCCTTTCCCTAACTCCTCCATTAAAGTCCTCTTGCTTTGTCCAATGCTTGTCTTCGACCACCCACCTCTGTATTTGTAATGCTCTGGCAGACCCTCTCAAGAAACAGTTACATCAGGCTCCTGTCAGCAAGCATTTGTCAGCATCTGCAATAGTGTCTGGGTTTGGTGAGGGCAAATGGGATGGATCCCCAGGTGGGTCAGGAGGGAAGAGGCTGGAGGGGAGGAACTGGGAGGCATAGGGTGAGGGGAAATCAGGATATACCATATAAGGAAAAAAAATATACATTCTTTTCAAGTAACAAGGAGTGGTGGATAAAAGGTAATGGTAGTCACTGCAGTTTTGGGGTGTTAAAAAAAAGTAGGACAGGATGCCCTGATTAGAACTCACAAAAAGACTTCCTTACTATCTGGAGCAGCTTCCCACTTCTGCTAGGCTGAAAAGAAAGAAACGCGAGACCCTAAGGAGGAGAAGAAAGTCTGAGCCCTTACTGATAGTGAGAGTGAGTAACCTCCCAGAATGAGCCATACCTGAAGTGTTTAATTCACACAAAGCAATCCATCCTCCCTCTTGGGTAAGCTACTGTGGAACCTTTGCTTTTTAGCGACGTGCTTCCTGTCCTATTAATATGTAACAACCCCTAGAGAACTGCATCCTTGAATTGCGTAATACAATACTTATGTGCAATTATTTTTCTTCTTGTTATTGTTAGTACTATGACTACTATTTGGAGATGAAACTAACAATCGTTTTATTGCTAGTAGCATTCTTTTTCATCCGAAGCAGGCTTGGAATCGTTTATTTTGATCTTCAGTCTTAGCCCCCAGCTCCCACAGTGCAGACAGACCTAGGTAACAACTCTATTCAAAGAAAGGAGCACACTTCGCTCCTTGCATATGCCCAGCAGGTCTATTAAGTGACTGTGATTTCTCAACCATTCACAGTTACTACATGTTGCTTACAATTGTGTTTCAACACATCCTTCACACTTTTTATTTCCTCTCCCTAATTTTCTCTCTGCAAACTGACTCAGTCTTTAATGCTAGGGAAGCCTGATAGATTCCCTGGCTTCTTGGTGAGCTTTACCGCCTCTGCCAGGTAATTTGTGATGCTTGCATTTTCACTGGAGACTGGATCCCAGCATATATCATGAGTTTTCACAAATGAGCAGAGTAGTACAAAAATTTAAATGGATTTTGATCCCAACCTGGGAAACAGATAATGATAAGGGTATAAGGGAACTACTTTTCCACACAAAGGAAGGAAGGATGAGGACACCTTGGAAGAAAGAATTGCCTTCTGTTATGCGTCAGTTCTGAAATCAAAGATCTTGATATGATCTTCATCTCAGTGTTTTTTAGGATTATGTGTCTACAGATATGTAGTACCTACATAGAAGAGTTTCTACAGGTTGTAGTGAGAGTTTGGGATTATTGAAACAACAACAACAAAAAAAGAAAAACCAAACAAAAGCCCAAGTTATGTTATATAAATATGCTTTTGTTTTAATCCTAGATATGGGATATGAGGCTGCTTCAGATTATCCACAGCAGTTGACTATTTGCCTCTTGGGTGTTCTGGCAGGAGTGTGATTCTGCCATCTGCATATAGTTTAATTCTGAGGATTCTGGCAAATGTATAAAGGCCAGAGCCCCCAGAAGGCCAGGGGTGGGGATGGGGATGGGGACGGGAAGTAGGGGTGGGAGTGGGGTATAAGGCATAGGGGTTAGGATGTAGATGGTGCTGAAGATGGAATGGGGCTGGGACTCAGGCTGAGGCTGGGGCTTGAAGTGGGTAGGGTTCTGAAGAAGAAGAGGCAGCTGCTCCTGGTTGCTCTTGTGGCTTGTCAAGTGGTTGTAAGCAAAGACCCAAGAAGTTGGAGATGTCCTAACTATGAAGGTTGGACTTGCCCCAAGGAACCCACTGCCCCTAATCACACCTCCTTTGCTCTCTAACTATATCTTTCCTGGTGTTGAAATGTTGGAAAGAATAAGGCTTGGAGGTAGAGAGAATAGAATGAAATAAAATTGGTAAAAACAAAATTGCACCAACCATCCTTAGCTTTGCTCTTGTGGCAGGAGGGGAGTTATAGGAGACAATTAAAAAGACTAACATTATGAAAGAAGCCAGTGGGAAGAGAGACAAGAATCCCTTCCCCATCAGGGCTATATACAAGAAATAGAATAGAATATCCCATGCCCTCAGAAAACCTGAGATAAACTCAGGAAAGATGAATGCTATGTCACTGACCTATAGTGTGTCATGAGACTCAGAACTTTGTGAGCACATTTCTTTTCTTGAACTCACCAGCCGACTACAATTCTTGAATGTACTGTTCCCTTCTTTAAAAAGAAAAAAAGAACCTGTCTCTTCTGGTTTTACCATGAGTCCTGGTCCCTCCCTTTATTTCTACTGGGGAGCAATAATTTGATGTCTATAAAAGGCACACAAGGATTCAAATTCGTTCTATGACATTATGATGAAACTCCACAAGCAGTAACTAGTGAGTATATAAATTTCTCTAATACCAATTAAGGAAAGTTTCTGTGGATGCATTTGTGCAAAAATGTAGTTTCCCCTCAATTAAGGTTTCTTAAACACAGAAATGAGGTTGCCTAAATCTTATCACCAAAACAAAGCATATTTGAAAACTAAGAATTAAGTTTGGAGAAAAGGACTATAAGTCAATCAAGAACCACAGCTGGTCTTCATTGGGGCATTTTCATGGTAATAATCTAAGACTATTAATATGACACCAGAGTTTTGCTGCCACCCTCATCCCCTTTGAACCTACTCTTTCACCAGGAGTGAACTTCAGCCAATTATCTGAAAATGTCTACACTTGCATACTTATATTTTGCTCTCCTCACTGCTCACTGGCTGACCTGAACATCTAACCTTCTGATATGATTATATGCCAGAAAACTATACACACACACACATACACACAAACTCACATTAAATATAGGTACTTCCTGAAAATGGAGATTTCCCTCATTCCTACTGCTCCATACCAGTGATGGAAGTTTAAATACAACTGGCCTCCTAACCTTTGTATACCCACCATCACTTTCCCTACTGTCCTAATAGCTAGTTGTCCCTTCTAAATAATGTGCAGTATACAGAGAATAGCATTGTAGATCCTTAGAGATGGAAGATAGTATTAACAGGTTCTTTTGCAGTACTCTGTGCATCCTTAAGACATTTTGTTGGTGACAGTGTTCATCATAGATAGCAACCAGCCTCCTTTCTCCATCTCCATCAGTAGATGCTCTGATATAAGTTTTTGTTGGAAAAAAATGTATATGTCTTGTACTTCCCCAAGAATAGCATGTTAATAAAATATTTCTGGCATTTTAAAGAATTGTTTGATATAAAAATAGTCTTTATTGTCAATTCTGCTTGTGATTTAACAAGAGGGAAGCAATATACTGCATCTTATTCATGAACGGGAATTTGGGCAGACATATATCCATGTATATGCTACAAAAAAGGTAAACATCAACCCAAATGTGTGCATGTACATAGAGTATGTTTTTTGAGCTTCTGTTTGTTTGTGTTTCTAGGCAAAAAAATCAATTAATTTCACAGGGATATAGTACTCGGTCTTTTAAAAAACCAAACGGCTTAATCAATGGTGCTCTAAAGAGATGACACTCAGTGGCTCAAACGGGGAATATAATAGAAGGGGTTATAGCAGTGCACTTAGCCCCTAAAATGTTCAAATATTTCTGATATTCAATTGTATGGTCAATTTCAAAGTAACCACTCTTATCCATCAACACCACTAACCAACTATTTCTTTAAAACCTGATATTTGTCCATCCACTGGTGACACTTAAATTTCTTAATGTTTCCATTTTAAGTGAAAATCAATACTTGTGAAATTATCTATCTATCATGATTATCTTTTTGTTGTTGTGTGACTATGGGGAGTAAATAATTGAGATTTTTAAAAATGTATAAAAAGAGCCGCTGGAGAGATGCCTCCGCAGTTTAAGGCACTTGGTTTTCTTTCAAAGAACTAGAGTTTGGATCCTGCACATATACCAGGCACTCCTAAATGCTGTTAACTCTAGCTTCTGGGGAATCTGATACCCTTTTCTGATCTCTGCAGGAATTGATAAACATGCACATGTATAAATACACACAAACACACACAAATAAAAATATTTGAAACAAATGTAATGACAAGTTATAATATGAGCTGAAGGTGCCTGTCCATTACCACTGAATCACTCAGCTTTGTATAAATTTTATGAAGTTAAGTAAACAAAAGACAAGTTAATGGACTTCTGGTAACAGTTTCACAGACTGCAGCTACAGTGTAAAGTATAATTATGGAATTTCTAATAAGTTCTGTCATTTGTCCATTGTCTTGGAATATCATATTTTAACATATCATAGTCCTGTTTGCCTGGATGTAAGTTAGGGTAAGAAACTATCACTCATTGCTATGTTTCCTATTATCTTGACTATTTTTGGTGTCTAGACATCTTTACAATTTAGGAAAGTTGATGGCATTTCTAGGGCACATCACTCTAAAAAGATGACAACAATCAGTCTGCCAAATCTAGAAAAATCAAACATTTATTTTAAATCATATCAAAGTAGTCTAGAGAGCTTCCCCTCATCTTTCTTCTCATTAAAATGATTAAACATTGCTTTGCTCAATAAGGTTTTATTAACTCTTCAAGAATTTTTCTTTCTTTTTATCTATTTCCCCTTTTATTGATAATTAAATCCTTTTATCATCCAATATATCTTCACTCCAGTTTTTGTTCCCTCTGCTGTTCCCAATTGCTTCCCACCTCTATTCCCCTCCAGATTCATTTCCTTTCTGTCTCTCCTTAGAAAAGAACTGTCTTCTAAGAAATAACAACCAAACATGACAAAATAAAATGTAATCAAAAGAGGCAAAAACTATGATATCATAGTTGGACATGGCAACCCTACAAGAGGAGCAGAGTTCCAAATGCAGGCAAGAGAATCAGTGACCCACTTGTTCTCACAGTTAGGAGTTCCATAAAAATACTAAGCTAATAGCTATAATGTATATGCAGATGACTGGTACAGACCTGTGTAGGCCCTGGCCTCTGTTTGTTGCTTCAGTCTCTGTGAGCTTATATGCAGTTACTTAATTGATTCAGAGGATCTTGGAATCCTGGTGTCCTCCACCACCTCTGGCTCTTACACTCTCTTTGCCTCTTTGTCCATGATGTTTTTTTGTTGAGAGCTCTTGGTGCCACTTCTAAGAATTTGGCATTTGTCACTGGGCTTGGACAAGGAAGTAGGCTCAGATATGAATATTAGAAACAGTGACCATGGAGCTTTCCTTAATACTTTGCTGAAGTTCTACTTATGTGATCTCTTTGCTTACTACTTTACTTAATTATTCCCTTGTGCAATCCTTTTGATTACTGCTTTACTTAATTGCTATCTTATATAATCTTGTTTACTACTTCACTTGATTATTTTGTCTTTGATCTAAAAACTGACCATGGTTTTGGATATACCTAGAATGATTTAAAAGCAAATTGAAGAGAAATAAAGCTGTTTCTCCCCCAGTATAGGATGGAGTCATGTTATAATTTTGTCTAACTGTTTTTTATTCTTTTTCAATGCACATTCCCTCATTTGAGACCCTGTTGACTAACTGAGCTGGCTTGGTCATTTTATGAATTCTGAAGGAAGGGATTTGATTAAAACAACCCATTTAGACACTCTTTACACTACTAATGTCTGGCTGTGGGTCTCTGCATCTGTCCACATCTTGTGTGAGAGGAGACCTTTTCTGTAGATTACTCGATAAGGTGCTGAGCTATGAGTATAGCAAATGCCATTAATAACAATTTTAATCATCTCAACTAGCCATCATTTGTTACTAGGTGAGACTTCCAGGCATGGGGCAAGGTTGCCTTCAATTGAATTGTTGACTAAAGAGGTCCCATAGGAATTTCTAAACATTCCTGGCTTTTGCATGGACAAAGGGCTGCTTTCTACAAACTGAAATTAGGACCCCATTGCCTGGGAAAGCACCCACACAACTCACTGAAAAAGTTGAGTTGGTACTTACATGGAGCCTTCACTCCCACATTATAGACTTTTTTCATCTAGGAAGGTACTCTACAGGCTATCAACAAAGAATCATGAACACCAAAATTCCTTAAAACATTCGGTCTACAATCTATCCTACTTGCAAGCTATGCGAGGGCAATGGTGGCACAGAACTTGTGGGAGTAACCAACCAGTGTCGAATTGAACTTAAGTCCCACTCTATGAGAAGAAGCACAAACTCAACACTGAGTAACCAAAAAACCAGAGGCTAGAGAGCTCAGAGACCTAGCACAAAACAAAACCCTACTGTTAAAAAATAAATAAAAATTATTTGAGAATTTCATCCAATGTATTTTGGTCATGTTCATCCCTCATCACCATCTTCTTCAAGGTTTACATGCCTCATTCTATAGACAGCCTTTCCATGTGTAGCCTTGGTTGCCCTGAAACTCACTCTATAGACAAGACTGGCCTCAAACTCAGAGATCCACCTTCTTCTGCCTTCCAAGTGCTAGGATTAGGGGCATCCAGCACCACTGTCCAGAGACTTTATTCATTTAAATCTCTCTCTCTCTCTCTCTCTCTCTCTCTCTCTCTCTCTCTCTCTGTTCTTCTCCTTTCTCTCACCAAGCAACTATGAATTTTCATAACTTCTCAGTTCATCGACTAGCTGTTTGTATCCATCTCCCACATTCTGAAAAGTTATTTGTCTCAAGATTCCAAAGATCTTTATCATGCTGACACAAACTCTGTGTGCCCACATTTACAGCTTCTCTATTGTTTCTGAAAAAGTCTTCATTATACTCATTCCCCACCTCTAGCTCTTTTGCTAAAGTTCTTAATGGTAGTTCATTTTGGTCACAACCACAACTCATAGTTGCCAGTGTAAAGTTCCCATGTGGTAACTTACCAAAGACAAGTCTTGGCATGGAGAGGGCTTCTGAGAGAAGGGGCATCTGGAGCTTTGAAAATAAGACTTGAAGTCAAATCATAAATCCAGTTGAAAGCCTGTGTTCTCGCTCTATGTCCTGCTTGTGTGTGTGTGTGTGTGTGTGTCTGAGAGAGAGAGAGA
>NW_022196905.1:236298966-236322214 GCF_008632895.1 Mastomys coucha
GAGAGAGAGGGAGAGAGAGAGAGAGAGAGAGGAAGAGAGAGAGGGAGAGGAAGAGAGAGAGAGATCTCCAAGTAGTTCTTTGGTTTTTGTTTGTTTGTTTGTTTGTTTTTTGTTTTTTGAGACAGGGTTTGTCTGTATAGTCCTAGCTATCCTGGAACTCACTCTGTTGACCAGGCTGGCCTCGAACTCAGAAACCCACCTGCCTCTGCCTCCCAAGTGCTGGGATTAAAGGTGTGCGCCACCACCGCCCAGCTAGTTCTTTGTTTTTATCCTAAAAATTTCTCTGGATAGCTCATCTCCTGCATAATACAGGTCTAGTCTTTTACTTATCAACCCAGTCATTTACTCCAACTTTCCTTTTGATTAACTTATGAATCAGCATCCCTTGACCTGAGCCTTTTGATTCTTAAGAGACATCAATCATATATTTTTTTCATAACATTGCAAAAGAATTCAGAGGTCTGTCTGCCTTTATTAAGCATAGAATATAAACTAGTTGTGTGGGACTCTGCCCTGAAATCACCATTTTCACCATGACTGAGCCTAACCTTTCTCTGTCTTAGGCTGATCTTGAACTCAGGAATCTATCTCTTTTTATAAGCATAAACAAAAAAACTTAGCTGGGTAGGAACTTTTGTTCATCTCACGACTCTGTAAATCTCTTTATCTTCTTCCTTAGTAATTTTCTAACAAGCTGGCTCATGGTACAGCTGCTTTTGTTCTTTTAGATTCCTGAAGCCCCTTGTGTAATTCATATTTCATTCTTGTATTTTGCATAGTTGAGAAATTATATATTTTCAAACTCATGTACTTACAGCTCTTTTCCCATAGTCTTAAGGGCTGTCCTGAAGGCACAAGTGTTTATCATTCTGCTTAGACACAGCCACACCCTCAACTCCTGAACTATTATTTTCAAGTATACTGGAGTAACTAACTTTAACATGGAAGTCATTCCACTGCTAGTTCTGGTTCCAGAAAATATGTACATTGTTACACAAACAAGCCATATGCCCACAGCCGCTGTCAATACTCATGGAGGCTCACACTGGAGCCCTGTCCCAGGGGCAGGAACCATGTCTCTCTGTCCCCAGCAAGTTGATGCTTGGCTCAGTAGTCACACTAGCTATCTTTGTAAAATAACATATTTATTCATGAGTGCGTTTCTGTAATTTGACATAGTGTAAAATTGTTTGTTAACTACTTTTTTTTTTAATTTTCTTATTGGATATTCTCTTTATTTATATTTCAAATGTTATTCTCTTTCCCACTTTCATCTCTCCTAGAAACACTCTATCACATCCTCCCTCCCCCTACTTCTTTGAGGGTGTTTCTTCACCCATCCAGCCACTACCACCTTCCTCTGCTACATACACAGATGGAGCAATGTGTACTCCTTTGTTGATGGCTTAGTCCCTGGGAGTTCTGTGGGGTCTAGTTGGTTGATATTGTTATTTTTCTTAAGGACTTGCAAACCCCTTCAGCTCTTTTAGTCCTTTCTCTAAGTCCTCTATATTGGGGACCCTATGCTCAGTCCAATGGTTGGCTATGAACTTCTGCCTCTGTATTTGTAAGGCTCTGGCAGGGCCTCTCAAGAGACAGCCATAATAGGCTTCTTTCAGCATGAATTCTTGGCATCCACAATAGTGTCTGTGTTTGGTACCTGTGTAAAATCATCCAGTGGAAAGAAAGACAGCATTTTTAACAAATGGTGCTGGTTCAACTAGCTGTCAGCATGTAGAAAAATGCAAATCAATCGATCCATTCTTATCTCCTTATACAAAGTGGATCGAGGAACTCCACATAAAACCAGATATACTAAAACTTACAGAGGAGAAAGTAGGGAACACTTTCTCCTCAAACTCATGGGCACGGAAAAAATTGCTGAACAGAATCCCAATGGCTTACGCTGTAAGATCAAGAATCAACAAATGAGACCTCATTAAATTGCAAAGCTTCTGTAAGGCAAAGGAGACTGTCAATAGGACAAAAAGGCAACCAACAGATTGGGAAAAGATTTTTAACAATCCTACATTTGATAGGGGGTTAATATCCATTATATACAAAGAACTCAAGAAGTTAAACTCCAGAGATCCAAATAATCCTATTTAAAAATGGGGTACAGTGCTAAACAAAGAATTTTTAACTGAGGAATATAGAATAGCCAAGAAGCATCTAAAGAAATGTTCAACATCCTTAGTCATCAGGGAAATGCAAATCAAAACAACCCTGAGACTCCACCTCACACTAGTCAGATTGGCTAAAATAAAAAACTCAGGTGACAGCTGATGCTGGCAAGGATGTGGAGAAAGAGGAACACACTCCTCCATTGCTGATGGGATTGCAAGCTGGTACACCCACTCTGGAAATCAGTTTGGTGGTTCCTCAGAAAATTGGACAGAGTACTACCTGAGGACCCAGCCATACCACTCTTGGGCATATACCCAGAAGATGCGCCAACATGTAAGAAGGACACATGTTCTACTATGTTCATAGCAACTTTATTTATAATATCCAGGAGCTAGAAACAACCCAGATGTCCTTCAACAGAGGAATAGATACAGAAAATGTGGTACATTTACATAGTGGAGTACTACTAAGCCATTAAAAATGATGAATCCATGAAATTCTTAGGCAAAAATGGATAGAACTAGAAAATACCATCCTGAGTGAGGTAACCTAATTGCAAAAGAACACACATGGTAAGCACTTGCTGATAAGTGGATATTAGCCCCAAAGCTCCAAATAACCCATATACAACTCTCAGACCACATGAAGCTCCTTAAGAAGGAAGAACAAAGTATGGGTGCTTTGGTCCTTAGAAGGAGAACAAAATACTCACAGGAGCAAATATGGAGATAAAGTATAGAGCAGAGACTGAAGGAAAGGCCACCCAGAGACTGTCCCACCTGGGGATTTATCCCATATATAGTTACCAAACCCAGGCACTGGTTTTTTTTTAATAATATTAATTCCAGTCTTGTCAAATAGATATAATCCCATTCAACAATTAGCCTACATGTCTGAAAAGCACAATTAAAACTTCAGTAAAAGGTCCGAAAATATGGATATGAATAAAAAGTCCCCAAATGCATAGACAATAGAAATACAACTTTTCTCCATGTTCTGGTTAGTGTGGCACTAGTAAATGTGTGCTGTGGAGGAAGAGTGGTCTACTCATGCTTCCTGAAATAATGTCTTTTCAGAACACATAGCCTCTCCTTTTACCATTTAATTCAGTCAGCTTCCTTAATGATTTGGTTGCATATGTTTCAGATTTCTCTGAAGTTTTTCAGAGAACAATTCTGTAAAAAACAGCACTCCATTATTCATGGTGTGACTTAGATATAATACGGCCTCTCAGAATACCCAAGTGTTGAATGTTCTGCTTCTAGCTACTGAGAGAAATGTATCCTGAAGAATCTGCCATAGTCAATGACGTCATCACTCAATGGATTTGTAATGGCATTACTGAGAGGAGGGGTCTAACAGAAAGAAGAATATTATTACAGTATCATCTACAGTTTGTTCTTGGACCTTCTCATTGTCTAAGCTCCTGGCTACTCTGAAGATGGTGATTTCAGTCACATAATCCTTCCATGTTCAACCTTGCCACAGAACTAACAACACAGGATCAAGGACAGTGCCTCAGAGTGAAACTTCTGAAACTGACACCAAATAGCATCCTTTAAATTTCTGTGCTCAGGTGTTCGTCACAGAAACATATCAATATATTTTTCAGTCAGTTTTATGCATATACTTTATGGTATGCTCATCACTTCCACAGTCAGAATAATACATAATCTTCTCTCTATTTCCTTTGCCACTGTACAAGCTCAATCAGATTCTGTGTTTGGAACCCTTGCCAAAGGGGGAAAAAAAAAGAGCATTCATTATCTGCAGCAGAGAAAGGGAAAATGTAAATCAATGTGTCATTTCTTTGCCAGTGACTTTCCAAAGGTTAGCCAATCTGGCCTCCATCTCTGATCAGTGCCACACCCCTTGGCCACATGTCTTCAAGCTCCCTGTCTTCTGACAGGCACAGCCGTTCTTCTGTTTCTAGCTTGGCTGACTCTCCTCATTCATGGTTTTAAGTGAAATCTCATGTCCTCAGAGAAGTCTTTAGTAATTATGCCGTGTTATTTCAGACATCCTGCACTTTCCATTAATCCTGTTTCTGTATTGTGGAAAGTACTTACTTTCCACAATAGTTTATAGGTCTAATAACTGCTTGAGAGAGTATAGAGATTACCCCAAACACAGTGACTACTATGTACAGAACACACAAATATACTGTATTGTTAATGTACTGCTAGGCTAAATGCCCTATCAATTTTTTAAATTATACATTAGCTACAGTATAGAACAAACATAATCTCCTAGTGATTGCTGAGAAAAACAAAAAAAAAAAGATCTTAGGTGCAGCACTAATTGGAAAACACATTGTTTATTGGAATATTTTTACTTTTCTTTCTTGTATCATTGAACCTGAATCCAATCTGTTTCCACTGTAGGCTATGTTTACTAGAAACAAACTACATTCAGCTATGGCTAACCTGTCTTTGAGCATATGCTGTAGGCTGTCTTTTACCAGAGCAGTGGGCACCAAGCTGTGAGACTAAACTTTTATCATCCTCTCTATAAATCAAGATGAAAACTGTAGACTTCCTCCTGTGGGCCTCACACTGGCTATCGGAAAACAAAAAGGTAGAATACTTAGAGCATAAAAAGCAATTCCAAAAACAATTATTTGGCATTAGCGGTGCACCATTCAGCAGCTTGGGCTTTCTTGTTGCTGTTCTATATGTAATTTCTTTTTATTCTTTTCTTTTCTATCTATGTATTTATTTATTTATTTATTTATTTATTTATTTATTTATGGATGATGAAGAATAAGGAAGCATACAACTGCATGCATCAGGCTAAAGCTGTACTACTACTTTAACATCTCTCTGGTACCAACTAGATCTTAATTTTCCTCCTATTATTTTGTATGTTTACATGCATTCAGTTTTATTTTTAAAGTAAGTAGAAACCCTTCCTAAGACAAGTATGAGATTATATTTCCCACATGTTTATATTCTTTTCATTATTTGTTTATTTTTAGAATATTACAAATGAGTGCCTGCCAAAATAAAATGACATTTATTTCACATGTGGGAAATAGAAAGAAATGAGATGAAGTACACACTGGGACCCAAACCAAACTTCTTATTTTTTTTTTTACACACAAAGAACCCAAATTCTAATGTCAAAAGCCACTAAGAATTCATGCACCTTTTGCTACAACATCAGGCCATTAAAAATAAAACTAGTTCAATACAGTCTCTGTGTCATAGATCAACAAAATAATATCTAGTGTTTATTACATTTAATAGATAAACATTCAAATAAATATGCACTTTTCTGATAATTGTGCTTTTAAAATAGCTATTTTTAGCAGTAAAATGAATTTTTAATTGAATTTAAAACAATTGATACAAGACTGGACTTAATCCAAGTGTAAAATAAAAATTAGTTATGTTTCATGTTACCAACCTCTATGCACATTAATGTAATTTAAATGCTGTTTAAGTATAAGCTTATATCTACTCCATTTTAATGTTGGATGGATGTAGATACTAATTATGACAATTACAGTGAATTGTCACATTACAATGATGCCTTCAGTTTTCCTACCACTTTTTGAAGATTTTCACAGACATCCACATGTTCTGTCTCCCTTTATTTCTCTTCATTCTTTGATGCCAAATATAAAAAACAATAGATTGTTAGAATTCAAGAAACTGGCTTTTAATTAATTTTATAATCTTCCTACATTCTGACTGATTAGCTGTTTGTGTGAGTGTGTGCCCTTTCTTCAGGGTGTCATCATGCCTAGGTTTCTCCAAACAGAAAATGAACATCATTCTCTAGTCATCCATCCATGCCCTATAATAGAAACACCATGAAATGGAATGTTTATGTATCCAACAGAAGTAGTATGGCAGAAACTCAGGCAGTATTTTCATGTGATTCTTCATAGCTACTTGAGACATTTCCTGAGTTAGTTCTTGGTAGAGATTCAATGTTGAGATGATGGACTTTACTTTTTAACATGAGACAAAAAATCCATAACAATCCTTCAATAAATAGAACATATGATATTTTACTAATATGTAGCTTCAAAGGGAAAAAAAACACGAAATTTTGACTGCTTTTGGGCAGAGTACCCTCAAAGAGGTAGGGAGAGGAGAAGGGAATAGGGGATTTGTGGAGGGGAAACTTGGAAAGGGAATAACATTTGAAATGTAAATAAATGAAAAAGAAAATTTACAAAAGTGCGTGCTTCTATGGAACATAAATATAAAATATACTAGGTAAAAATGTAAGACAAATTTTGTTGAACAATACATTTATATCAAATACTATGCAACTGTTGTCCAAGGGATATTGTCTATAAAATATAAAGTTTCAGGGTGAATTTAAATTCAATTAAACAGGAAAGAATCTTAAAATATGTATCTTTCATTCAATATTTGTGACTGAAATACACTAATTTTTGTTTGCTTTTGTTTATCTGAATTTCAAATTTAATTAAGTATCATGCAGATTCTTTTTTAATTGGATATTTGCTTTATTTACATTTTAAATGTTATCCCTTTCCCTGCACCGCCCCCCAAAACTCCCTATCCTACCCACCTCCCCCTGCTTCTGTGAGCGTGTTTTCCCACCTACCCACCCACTCCTGCCTCCCCACCCTTGCCTTCCCCTATACTGGAGCATGAGGTTCTTTTTAATATTTTATTTATTAATTTCATTCTCACAGAATGCAATGAATGTTAATTCTGCCCCGCATAAAATAGGTAGTAAAGATGGGATCCTTAGAATTATTCGCATATCTTAGAACTTTGAGTAAACAAGTGTCAAAGGCAGAAACTATACCAAGACATGTTTCTCTGCAATCACAGAATTTGTCTTAACATGCCTTTTTACCCCATAAGTGGAAGAATTCGTATATTTCATTGATCAGACTTTGGTATAGACTCAATGTTCAACACTTAGAAATCCAAGCAATGTTAAAGGGTCTAAATAAGTTGTATTTACAAATACGTGTGACAATAATACTTGGGCAACAAGAGGTCATGCATTATTTTTAGTTCTTTGTTTTCTGTTTCTGTGTTTATAAATGGAAGAAGAATTAATTCCACTTTATAGTTGTAGGAGATCATTCTATTATGATCATGGTAAAGATGGTATGGCAGGAGGAAGGGCAGGGATGGTTCAAGAACAGGTGATATTAGATCCTTACTCATGAAGAACCAACCAACCTCCCTGTCTATCAAGGACACCATGGCATTTGGATATAGGATGGGCAATGTTATGATCTATCAGCAGGTAGATTTTTCTGAACACATCAATCAATGGGAAAGGTAACATTTAATTTCATTCTTCTTCCTACCCAGAAATCTGCACTGCTGTAAATATTGTGTCCGAAGAGAAAGCAACACTCTCTTTGATTTCTACATGATGACATCAAACATATTCTCTCAGTACGTTCACAGGCCTAGAGCTCATTTACAGTCTCCTGTGACACTTGCCCTGATTCTTTAGCAGCATGTATCATTTTTGTGGAGGAGGGTAGTTGAAGAGGCTGGGCATCAGTCCTTCAAAATAACACTGCTCAGACTTCACACAGCCATGAATGACCATCCTCTGTCTCTAGATTCTTTAAAGTAAAAGAAAAATGGAGTTTGTTCACAGTTAAATTGATGACAGTGACAGCCATTAAAGCTATTTGTTACTATTTTCCCATTTGAAAGAGAATGGATATTAATACTATAGCAAGGAAGATACATTCTAGAGCTCCTACCTTCAGGGCATTGCTCTGCAGTGTATTACTGATCCTACTGAGTTTTTCAGGGGACAAGAAAAGAATACTGTTCTATTTTTAATTTTAAACTTTTAAGCAGAAGGCCATCAAGAATAATCTGCTCAGTAAACATTTGGTCTTGAGTCTTAGCATTTCTCTTCGCTCAGCAAACATGATCACAAATGTTAAACAGGAGAGAAAAACCAATGGCATGTGTGTTTTACCAAGCAATTCCTTTGCCAAGAATATATTTAGAATTTTTTTCTGATGCATTTGAGGAAAGAAATTATAAACATAGTTAAATGACAGGGCAGACAGGCTTAAAGCAAGAACTTTCTAGGTGTCTAGGCACAAGTTTAAGGGCCAGCTGTTATTATTTACTGGTTATATGACCTTGGACATATTGCTTGTATGTTATAAATAATCATGAGTTCCATAAAACCAATGACAATAATAATGTTGGCTTGCACAATTGTTTTTATATTTCTCTAAGTCCTGAAGTGCATCTTGAGGTGTTTAGTGAGTGCTGTTATAGGAATGACGTTTATTTTTAATATGAGAATCTGAGACATTTGTTGTTAGTCATTAGAACTAAATGAATCCTGTGATAACATATTTTATTATCAAAATATATGCATGTAAGGAACCTGGGGTGGAAGATTTGGTTTTTAGGAAAAAATTCTTTATTGTGGATATATTTCCAGATTTGATAGTCTGTATTGTTAGCAAGAAATTCCATTGCCAATTTATTAAATCTTATTTAACATATCTATTTTTTCCATCATTTAAAACACAATGGTTGCATCTCTATTACTATGTGCTTGATATAAGTCTGATATAGTGAAGAGATCAAACAGAAGGGTGTGGAAACACAGTAAGGGAAGAGAAAAAGAATGTCAACTTGTAGTTCCTTGTTACCGTACATGAAGCAATATATTTTATCCCATTACATTTTATTTGTGTCACTTCCATTCTGCTCTCAGTATGAAGAGACAAGGTTAATATAGTTTCCAGCAAAGACCTGACAGCTATTCTGTTGATTAGTTTGGTGTTACATTTGAGCAGCACTCCTGCAGCCCAGAATGGTGAAGAATGACTTAGCTGAAAGGAACAGGCAATGCTCCCTGCAGAGAAAAGGCCAGGGGTTCTGAAGACTAGAGTGTGGAGCCGCTACTCGAACACATATGCACTGGTAAATGCTCTGGAAAGTCCCACGTTAGAGTACAGCTCCCTAAAGAGAAAATGATCTTTCGCCTCTATAACAAAGCCTGAAGCGGTAGAGAAGCAGAAGGGAATCTTGCGGTGCACTTGAGTTTGGATGCTGTGTTCTTCAGGACTGGCTGCACTAGAGCAGTGAATGAGATGGGTCACGCCGTAAAAATAACACTTTTCACAAAATGTACCAAATTTCCTTTGAAAGAAATATACCCTCTCTCAAGAACTCAGTGACCAAAGTTAACCTCGTATCGCATCCCTACATTCTGTAGAAAGTTGCACATTTTTATATACCCTAGAAGTTCTAAAGAAGTTGAAAAAAAAAAAAAACAGAGTAGCACAATACAAGGGTCTGTTGGATGAAAAAATATTGGAACTTCCTATTTAATTCTTTTCCTAAGATTTTTGGTTTTGAATATACATTTCAGAATGTGTATTCTTGTTTAAACAAAATACTTTGAGTTTGTATGAAGTATTACTATTTTACATATAATTCTACAATTTAAAGGTGGGAATGTTCTATCTATTTATCTAGATATAACTAACCATGTTCATTTATATAGTATTTATTTAATTAATATGTATCAAAACATTGTGACATCTGACATAATAATTATGATTGTTTAGGTCAATTTAAATATTTTGCAATTAAAAGTTATATTTAGTATGATTGCTTATGATTATGTGTAAAAGTATTTTAAAAAAAGAAACGCATGTATATAAGTTATAGGCTAAGCCTATCCAGTACAATCAGTTGTACTGGATACTAGTGAATTTAATATTTCCATTCTTCCAATCGTGTATATGCCAAGAAGAAGTGAAAGTGAACTTTACCCACTGTCTTCTTATCCTCCATTTGATGAGTTTCTGATAAACTGGAACTGATCATATTTTTTTCATCCATTGATGTACATGTAGACTATTTTCCATACATTTCCTGTGGTAGTAACAGAGTGATATATATATATATATATATATATATATATATATATATATACATACATATGTGTGTGTGTGTGCAGGCAGTTTTTTACTTTTTACTTCTGAAATCATTTCTATTGCTTTTTCCAGAATCACAATAGTTGGATCATAGACCGTTAATAATTACAATAAAGATTTAAAAACTGGAAAAGAACAAGTAAGAGATATTTGATTAGTTATCTGGATACTTTATCAAGATATTGTCCAGATGGAAAAATCACAGGACAAATGCTTAGCCCCATGTACCATTAGAGAACTAAATGCTCACCTAATAATGAGATACACTAGATTTGTATAATAATGGCTAAAGCATCAACACTGTAATAACCAATAGATGTGAGGAGGTAGAGAAAGAGTAAATTGTTTTCTTTGTTAATAGAGAAAGAAAACAAGATGTCCTCAGCAGTTTCTTAATATGCTAAATAGTCTCAGTACATGACATCCAACTGGATCTCTAAGGAGTTACTCCAAAGAGACAGATCTGTGCAAAAATCTGAGCAAGACTATACTTATTATACTCATTTACAATCTTCCCAACTTAGAAAGAGCAAAAATGTTTTCAATTTGTGAGGAGACAAATAAACTGGCATATTACATTAAAGAATATCACACCACACCCATAGTGAGCAACGAAGTAGTGAAAAGACAGTCTATATATATGCTCACTACTAAAAGAAAGAAACCATCCAGGAAGTCCTAATTAATAAATAATTCCAGCTTTATGCCATTCTTAAAGAGGTTAAAGAATGGCTGCCAACATTTTGATGAATCAGTGAACAACAGAAGTTCAAAACCATGAAGCCTAAAAAAATAAAAAATAAATAAAATATAATAAAATAAAAAGAGCATGAAACCACGCTATATTACATTATAGAAATATATCTAAATACAGAGACGCAAGCGATGTAAAAAATGAACTCTGGGGACCAACAGAAAGACCATGCCTGAGATAAACCTCACCTTGGATTACAGGACCTGGTTTACAGAGTAAGCCTGAAACAACCCACAGTCAGGCATCACAGGGCCTGGATGGAGAGCACATAGCTGAATGACACCCCCCCCATCCAGTGCATGAACAGGGCATAGCACTCCTGAGATTACCCCACACACCCAGATGCCTAGGTGCCACTAAAATGAGCAAGTAAGTAGTAGAAAGATGGAGGAGAGGCAGAAGGATGTATGTACAATGAAGGGAGGAAGAACTTGAGACTCACAGCCTGAGTGAGTGGCCAGCAGTGCCACGTGGGGCCAAGGTGAAGTCCTGGCCTGTGCTGCCACAGAGGGCCATGTTTTGGTCCATGGCCCAGCAGCAGCACCTGTTCCTTTACCAGAAAAGTTCAGGTTGCCATGGTTTGGACTGCCAACTGGAGCCATGTTGCTGTCTAAGTACTATGCAGAGCTGATCCCACCCATCTCCTGGGCATACTAGGGTGGTAGCTCCAAGGCATGATAGCAAGAGAGCTGGGCCTGCCCCTCATCAAAGAAGCAGAGTAGAGCTGGCCCTGGGTGCTAGGGTGGCAGGTAAACCGGCCCTGAGGGTGTGAGCACAGGAGAGCTGACCCTGCTATTCTTCTGCCTTGCAGTGGCAAAGGCAAGAGAGAGATACCTTCCCCCTCTCATCCCTTGCCACCTACAACAAAGGGAAGAGCTAGTCCTGCCCCCTCATAGGCTGCAGTACCTAGGCAGGCAGATCCTTCACCTTGCTTGTGCAGCACCATAGACCTAACCCTTGATGACAGGGCTTTGAAGACCTGCCCTGGGGGCAGTGAGCACAGGGGAGCTGGTCCTGCAACTTTTCTGCAGTGTGGTAGCTTGGATGAGGAAAAGAATTTCTCCCTACCTGTCCCTTCCCCACATAGGGCAGCCTGGAGACCTGGCCAAATCAAGAGAGCCAGAAGTGCTAGCCCTCCCCCTCACCAGTTGCAAATCTGGGAAAAGAAGACCTCTTCAGCACAGTAGATCTGGCCCTGGTGGTAGGGGTGGCAGATGAGCCAGTCCCAAGGGCGTGAGAGCAGGAGGGTTTGCCCAGCCTCTCCTGGCTGCACCACTCAGGAGAGTAGGTCCTGTGCCTTGCCTGGATTCAATTGAGCTACCCTGAGGGTATGAGAGCAGGAGAACTGGCTCTGCCTTTTGGTCTGAAGCATTAAGTGAGCTGGAGAGTTCATCCTGTTGTGGATGAGGAAGAGCTGGCACACTGACCAACTCAGCTACCACCCAGGCCCAGATCAAGGGTTTTGAATTGGCCCACCCCAACACCTATCCCATATATGAATTGCTAGAGTACAAAAGGAGCTGGTCCTACAGATCCAAAGCAGGAGGATCTTCGTAATTCAGGATAACAGCAAGATATTTGAGAGTAGTCCTGGTGAGGACTTAATAGTGATAGTGTAGCAGGAGTCAAGAGACCTCAAATAAACCAATGACTCATTACAATGAACATTTGCAAGTAAAGAATTGTGGACAAAGGGTAGGTATACTGTATAACATATTGTCATACACTACAGCTTGCAGAATGAGATATTGTCTTCTTCTGTGGGGAGGTTGTAAGGGTGGAGGGTAGGTATGAAGGTAAAAGGAGATGACTAGGATACAGGTGTGTGATGTGAAATCACAAAGAAACAATAAAAAGACTTTGGAACTTCTACATATAAGACGGTTTTCAGGTGCTAAAAATAGATAACAGATAACAGATGTGTTAATTATCCATATTTTATTATTATATAACATCACATTTATGTGGGCAAAACCACAACCTACTCTATTGATAATTACAATTACTGTATGTTAATTAAAAATTTTAAAATCAGGGTTTAATTAGGGTTGTAGTTTAGTGGTAAATATGTAAATATGTAAATATTAAATATGTATCTAGTGGCACAGTGCATTGAATTCAATCTAGAGCACTATATATATGCATATGTATACATATATATGTATGTGTGTCTATGTATACATGTAAATGTATGTAGATGTACATATAAATGTATATATATGTGTGTACACATATAAGTATACAAATATATGTACATGTGTGTATGTATATGTGTATATCTGAGTATTGTATATATGTATATATATATTTGTGTATATGTACATATGTGTATATATGTATATATGTAGGTATGTATATATGTATATATGCATGTATATGTATGTATGTGTGTATGCATGAGATATGTATATATAATGTATATATATATGTTGTGTATATATATTTTTGAATACTGTATATACTATATATAATGTATAATGTTGCAGAAAATATTAAAAAGACCACCCCTCTTATTCTCCTATCCTGTTGGACCACCACTTCAGTACTGGTACTGACCAGCCCCATCACTATGTCCTGGCGGGGTCCTGCTATCCTCCTCCTCCTAGCAAGATCATCTCATTTACATGCAGTGCTCCACACATCCCACAATCAGTCATCTACCGCCTAGTTACCCAGTAGAAACATGACTCTTAAGGCTTAATTATCTAATCAGGTTTATATATCAATAAGATCACAATTTGATCACAATTTACAAGATGCCAATACAATAATTTCAGAGCCAAATGATAAAGATAATGTTTTAATCCAATTATTATTATTATTATTATTATTATTATTATTATTATTATTATTATTATTATTGGTTGTTTGATACAGGGTTTCTCTGTATAGCCCTGGCTGTCCTGGAACTCTGTAGACCAGGCTGGCCTTGAACTCAGAAATTTGCCTGCCTCTACTTCCCAAATGCTGGGATTAAAAACACATGCCACAATCACCAGATCACCAGACTTAATCCAATTATTCTAACCTTGTAAAAAATCTTATCTACTTGTTCGTTTTTTATTAAATATTTTTTCTATTTATATTTCAAATGTTATCCCCTTTCCTGGTTTCCCCTCTGAAAACACCCTATCCTCTACCCCCTCCCCATGCTTCTGTGAGGGTGTTTCCTGACCCACCCACTCCTGCTTCCCCATCCTGGCATTCCCCTACACTGAAGTATTGAGCTTTCACGGGACCCAGAGCCTCTTCTCCCATTGATGTCTGACAAGACCATTCTCTGCTACATATGCAGCTGGAGCCATGGGTCCCTCCATGTGTATTCTTTGGTTGGTGGATTAGTCCCTGGGAACTCTGGGGGTTTGGTTGGTTGATATTGTTGTTCTTCCTATGGGCATGCAAACCCTTTCAGCTCCTTCAGTCCTTTCTCTAACTCCTCCATTGGGGATCCCATGCTCAGTCCAATAGTTGGATTCAAGCATCTGTCTCTGTATTTGTCAGGCTTTGGCAGTGCCTCTCAGGAGACAGCTATACCAGGCTCCTGTCAGCAAGCACTTTTTGGCATCTACAAGAGTGTCTGGATTTGGATGGATCCCCAGGAGGAGTAGTCTCTGGATGGCCTTTCCTTCAGTCTCTGCTCCACATTTTGTCTCCGTATTTCCTCCCTTGAGTATTCTGTTTCCCTTTCTAAGAAGGACTGAAGCATCCACACATTGGTCTTCCTTCTTCTTGAGTTTTATATGGTCAGTGAATTGTATCTTGGGTATTCCTAGCTTTGGGGCTAATAACTACTTATCAGTGAGTGCATTCCATGTGTGTTCTTTTGAGACTGGGTTACCTTACTTAGGATGATATTTTCTAGTTCCATCCATTTGCCTAAGAATTTCATTAAGTCATTGTTTTTAATAGGTGAGTAGTACTCCATTGTGTAAACATACCATATTTTCTGTATCCATTCCTCTTTTGAAGGACATCTGGGTTCTTTCCAGGTTCTGGCTCTTATAAGGCTGCTATGAACATAGTGGAGCATGTGTCCTTATTATATGTTGGAGCATCTTTTTGGGTATATGCACAGGAGTGGTATTGAAGTGGTCCATTTATTTTTCAGTGATTCATGCTTCAAATAAGAAATCCTTTAGAAGTTCAACTTTTCATAACTTTTCATGTAAGTTTCTTCATATAACACCTTTTGACAAGACTTCTGCTCAAATCTTCCTTGGCCCCTCCTATCTGACCTCTCTCCCCATACCAAGTTCTTGTTCTTTCTTATCGACTCTCTCTGGAAAAGTAAAGATTAAAACAAAACCAAACAACAACCAAGAGACTAAACCAGCAAAGTTCAAAGGTAAAGCAAGATTCAAACTAAATTGTTGATAAACAGCAAATTAAAACATGAAAAGTTGGCTTAATATTAGTGGTGGTCTCAGTTCTGTTCAGGTGATTGATGGACAAGGAAAGATTAGAATATAACAAATAGATTTACAGATATGTATGCTTCTTCCACACACGTCCTAAGATAAAACTCTGGGATCAAGGACAACAAGAGAATACCAGTCACAAGACAGAAATGGTACAGCAACTAAGACTCTGGCAGAAAGATTATGATAGAAATACAGAATACTCAAGAAGACATGATTATTTAATTGAATTGTATAAATCACAATAAAATTACCCCTTTAGTTTTCACTTTGTGTCAATTTCAACTCATTTCGAAGGTACTGAATTAACAGATCTATCCGCATATTTTCAAGAAAACTATAACTTGTCACAGACAGTTGTGGAGGAATATAAACATAATACTTTCAGTTTTGAGTATTTATTATTTGACAAACACCTGTCATGGAAGAATTTATTTAATCTGTTTAGCTAGGACTCTTAATCTTGTAAAGTATATGTCATTATAGACTTGGGTTCCCAAATTGGAAACCATGACACAGGCATTATGGATGATGTTTCAGACTCAGAACACATCCAAACAGGGCCAGACTCACATTTGTGTTTGAGTTATTTCAAAGTCCATGATAGTAATAATTATATTGAAAGGGAAAATGAGCAAAGTAAGAAATGGGATACCCAGGAAGATACTAAATATAGTGAGGCAGACTCCAGCATCTAGTGGAAAGAATAATAGCAAGCATAGATTCTGCCAAGAGGAGACTTTCAAATGGAAATTCAAACAATGTAAAAGTCTTAAGAGGCCATTAGGTATGAAGCAATTGGTTGAATTTGACATTCAAATTCATATATAAAGAAACACATATTTTCTATGTCAGAAACCATAAAGTCATCTCCCTGTTAGCATATCACAAACCCATCTTCTAAATAAGGGGAAAATAATGAGATTCCATAAGGGAACAGCTGTTCAGAATTAATTCATGCACGTGCTATCTTGAAAATAGAAAAAAAATCATGAAAAGGGAGCTCTGGGCAAAGTTCTACAATTACCCTTTATATGTAAAAGTAATTTTACATTTTTTTGCACAAAGTGAGCGCATTTGATCTTGTGGCAGAGATCTAAAGCTGAAAAAGAAACTAATTAAAACAAAAAGGTTGCTCAGGGTTGAGACTTACTGCTCCACACAACCACGCAAGTCAGACTTGAACTGCTGGAATCCTGCTAAACTCTGTGCTCATTGCCTTTTAAGGGAAATCATCATTTTAATTCTTGAAATGAATTCATGTACTGTTTCTTGATATAAAAACCTCCAGCACATAGATGTTTTAAAATCAGTGCATTATTTTATCACACAAAAGAAGGGTTACCTTCATTAGTTTAGGTGGAAAATTTCTCAATAACCATAATGATGAATCATTTTTCTCTTCTGAGAGATTGAAAAAATATTTTAAAGGTGGGTGCTGTAATTTTACAGGAAAATAAGAGATCTTTTTAAATGATAATTCCAGCTTATTACCATTTGAACAGCCTTTCTAACAACGAAGGGAAAATGTATCTTCATCTCTTACTTCATAAATTTACTGTTGCCAACACTATGCCTATACATTTAAAATAGAATGAAATTTCTTAAGTGTTAACTGAATAATGAAAGCCTGTGTCTTCAGTATAAAATATCTCCAGAAATTAAAAGTGGGTTGTGGCTTGTCTTTTAGAACTATTCCACAAATTTCCAGCTCTGGGTTTGGTTTCACTGAAGTAAGAAAACAAATTTAAGATGAAATGTGGAAGACAAATAATAAGTGGGTTATGAGAAAAAGATAAAAAAAAATGTCTTGAATCCTAATCTATTAAGGGGGAATGGCAAAAAAGCTGACATGTAAAGTCTATGTAGTTGGGTATCATTAAAAAAAAAAGAATGTGAAACACCTAAAGCCAGTGAGAATGGAATAATTCCAAACCATCAGGTTTAGTTGAGACTATTGTGGAGGAACGCTGCTAAAATACAGACCAGGACACCAATGAAAGGAAATGTCATAGGTCTAGCTGCAGGGCATGCTCACAAGTCCAATAGTCAATGCTGTTAACTGAATTATTCAGTTCTTATGAAATTTCAGAAGAAAACTGGAAGCTGTAAAACGTTGTAATGATTGTCCACTGTTCTTAGAAGAAAAGTATATTCTTGTAATCCACAATGAGTCATAACTGCTGCAAACCCTGTTTCCTTAAATGTTCTGTAACTGAATTTGCATGAAAACTACAGGTTAGACTTGTAAAGTGAAGATGACCTAGGAGGGAGCAGATTAGTTCACCAACAAATTCCTTTGAGTAGGGGATATTCACCAGCTATTTCCATCATTCTTTAGTGGATTTTTTTTTAAATTGAAGTTGGAATTCTCTGAGGGAAAATAATATAAGCACAAACTGTTTTAGTACATGTGGTCATAATTGCCTTTGAGTGATGAAAGAAATTCATTCTTATGTTACATTTTTTGGACACTTGGAGTGAGAGTTTCAATTCCAGCTATTCTTCACATTTTATAAATTTGAGGTGATGGCCATAAATGTACATAAATATCCAAATGTCCATGAGTACAGATATGCCTCTAGTGTGCTACCTGTAAACTTCTACGCAATTGCTTTATTTATTTATTTTATCAGTAATTTATGTTCTATACATTTAATGTACATAGCAAAATCTAGGGAAATATTTAAGATAATTAAAATGTATTGGGAATGGGGCAGACCTACTAAAATGGGAGAAAGGGCGTAGATGACAATATCAAAAGTGGTGAGCTTGCAAACAACTCAGAACTTTAATGTAATGGAGACTAAAGAGTGAGTGATGGCTGCAAACATCTGCCTCTGTATTGGTTTGTCTCTGACAGAGCCTCTCAGGAGACAGCCATATCAGGCTTCTGTTAACAAGCACTTCCCTGCATCCGCAATAGCTCCCGGGTTTGGGGACTATATATGGGATGGATCCTCAGATGAGGCAGCCTACCATTGGACGTAGCATGGGAGTTGGAGAAGGGTGTTGAGGAGTTGAGGGTGTATGCACCAACATGGGGAGAGCAATAGTGTCAACTGGCCAGACCCCCGTGGAGCTCATGGACACTGGAACACCAACCAAAGAGTACACATGGAGGGACCCATGGCTCCGGCAGTATATGTGGCAGAGAATGGCCTTGTTGGACATCAGTGGGAGGAGCGGCCCTTGGGCCTGAGGGGTTTAGATGCCCCAGTGTATAGGAATGCCAGGGCAGGAAGGTGGGAGTGGGTGGGTGGGTAGGGCGGACCCTCATAGAAACAGAGGGAAGGGGAGGGGATAGTGGGTTTCCAGAGGGGAGACTTGGAAATAGGATAACATCTGTGATGTAAATAAAGAAAATATCTAATAAAAAAATCTGGCTTTCGAGTAATGTTTAACAACATAAAAATGTTAATAATAAATGATAAAATAAAGTGTGACAAAAACCTAAAAATAAAAAAAGAAGAAGAAGAAGAAAGAAAAGAGTGAGTGATGGCAATAAGTATACCTGACAACTGTGTGGTAACACCTAATGAAGAGGCAGTTATGACCACACTGTGATTCACATTTCTGTTGTGCAGGACAACTCCAAACACCAAGCAAGAGCATGCGCAGGAAGAGTTGATGGAATTATGAATTTTAAGAGTGCAAACCATAAAATGTTCAAATGTTAATTGAAAGGGAGTGAATGGATAGATTTCATTAGCAGAGGGAAATAGAGCAGAAAGTTAGGGATGAATGGGGATGGCTGGAATGGGAATCAAGGGGGGAATACACACAGAGTTAGCTAAAAATCAAGGGGCATCTGAGTAGTAGGATGCAAACTTAATGGAGTAGAAACTTCCCAAAAATGTACATGAAGGTCATCTAAGTAAAATTGCCAAATAATGGGGAAGACAGAGTCCTAATTGCCCATCTATCTTTAAACAAAGCTTCCAATACCAGGATTGGGTATACCTAATTGAGTTGTTGGCCAAAGGAACTGCACTAAAACACCCAATCCACCCAGGGTGATGACAAGACTATATATTGTTCTACATAAACTGAAAGCAAGGCCCAATTGCTGAAGACAAATGTATGACTTATTAAACATAAAGATGTCAGACTGGTACCTGCATGGCATCCTCATGCCCATTTTTAAGTATCATTATGATAGAAACATTCTCTGCATACTGTCAAAAGGGAAATGTAGACATTGAGTCATCCACAACAACTTTAGCTAAAACAGTTACTGCCTGTAAAGCATACCGTGGCAATGGTGGCACAGTTTTCTATATAACATATAGCTAAATTGACTTATGGCCTACTCTACAAGATGGAACCCATGCCTCACACTGTTTTGTTGATGAAGAACCTGAGATTAGATACCCAGAGACCTAGAGTAAAAAACAAATAAATAATACCTGTCTACAATAGAAAAAAAAGAGCAATAATATAATTACTTCTAATGTTATTTAGCTACAAGCCTAGATTTGTCTTATGCAGCCATCAGGAAATTACCTTCCTCCTGTGGCAACTGGGAGCAAATATAGAGACCTACAAATAGACAATACACAGAGAAACCTTGGATAAGGCATTATGAAGATAGACCTAAATGGAATGTCTCTATGAAATCCCTCCCATCAGATCTCAGGGAACTCTGTGGAAGTGGAGGAAGAAAGATTGTAAGAGTCAGAGGAGATAGAGGATACCAAAAAAAAGAAGGCCAAGTCACATAGCAAACCTCACATGAACTCAAAGAGACTTCTGCAGCATGCACAGGACCTGCACAAGTGCACCAGGCCCTCTGTATTTATACTATAGCCTTAAATTTAGTGTTTTTATTTAATGCCTGAATATGTAAATAAGGAGGTCTGTGATTGTTGTGCCTTCTCTGAGGCTATTATTTTGTTGGTTTTTCTTGTCCAATATGATGTGATAGCTTTCTATATCTTATTATTTTTTATTTTGTTGTAATTTTAAGAAATAAATGAGTGAACAAATTAGTACTTGAAAACTTATCCACTAGCATAAATGTTAACAATTGTCATTTAACCCGCTAGGAGAGGGAAAATCACTTTTCTTCAATGGAGTGACATTGGATATCTCAAAAATTCTAGGACAGGCTTCATAGTCAAGATTAGCTGAACAATGTATAATGGACTTCACATTTTTGTGCATGCTTTTATTTGGTTATAGTAGAAACTATGGTGTGCTTTGTAGTTGTTGTTGTTTATTTGGGGTTTTAAGAGTCACATTTTGTTTTGGAGAAGTTTCTGTTGTATTAGGTTTTTGTTTATTTATTTATTTTTTTTGAGAAAGAAATCTTAAAGTTGGGTGGGTAGGGAGGAGGAGAGGATTGGAAGGACTTGGGGAAGGGAAGTATATAATCAAAATATATTTAAATTTAAAATTGTTTTAAGTTATGCAAATAAAATTAAAAAGAAAAAAACAACAGCATCAACAAAAATAAAATAAAATAAAATAAAATAAAATAAAATAAAATAAAATAAATACTGAGAAGTACCTCTCTAGTAAGATATAGAATCCTTTGTCTCTTTTCCCAAGGGTGGCAGGGCTCCATGTTGTGAAAGATCAATTTCTACCATTATGAGAAAGCTTCATATTGATTTCCTTATGTATCAGTTTTCCATCTTACTAACAATGAAAAAATATCTCCTTTCCTTATATCCTCACTAGAGCATACACTGGCATTTGTTTTAATGTTCCTAGCCATTCTGACTAGGTTAAGTTACAATATCAAAGTAGTTTTAATTCTCATTTCCCTGAAGGCTAAGGATATTGGATACTTTTATGTGAATTTCTTACTCTTTGATCATCTACACCCATTTTTTCTTGTTATTTGTTCTCTTATGTTTCTTTTTTGTTTTGTTTTGTTGGTTTGTTTGTTTTATATATTCTAGATACTAATCCTTTATCAGGGTTATAAAACTTGTAATTGGAAAGATTTCTTCCATAGCCTTCCACTATGCACAAATGATGTTGTCTTTTGATATATAGGGTTTCAGCTTCAGGTTGTCCCATTAATTAATTGTTGGTCCTACTATGATGCTACTGGTCTCTTTTCCAGAAAGTTCCTTCCTAGCCAATGAGTTCAGGCCTATTCACTATTTTCTATTTTGTCAGATTCAAAGTATATGGTCCATGCTGACCTCACAAAAAACCTAGGTCATGAGACCTAAAGGAAAAACTGCTACTTTTATTTTGCTAAAGGAATATAACAACAACCACCACGCCAAAAAGACTCCTAATGACATAATTCCGTATCTATTGACCATTGCATCATTTAACATTCAGCATTCAGCATTTGTGAGAGAAACGTCTCCATGTACTAGATGACGATGATTAACAGAAAGACCCACAACTGGACAATTTGCAGAAGACAAGAGACTTTGGAGCTATGAACCCTAACCGGGATGTCTTAGCAACCCTCCCTCTCCCCAGACCCAGGAATCTATGCTGAAGTGAATGTTGTTAGATTATAAAGGCTAGAGAGAGTTTAAGTTTTGGATGTGGACAGTGGAAAGACTGCCCATTGACAAACTTAAATTTTAGCTCTAATGGGGAGGGCTTATTACAAATGAATTGCTTAAAAGTCAAGCTTTGCTGAAGCTGAATATTTTTGTTAATGGGATTGTTGTAATTAAACAGCTACATTCCTTATGCAACATTTTATTCTTAATAATCAACAATATTTTTATATATTATATATAAAATATAATATAACAATATAACATATTGTTATATATTGGGTACTTATATTAAACTATTAAGGTAATATATTTACATATAATCACATAATACATAATTCCATTTTCTCAGCAAAATTTCCCATTGGCAATATTTAATGGTTTAACATTAAACCATTAAAATATAAGAAATATAAAACAGAACTTATTTATATTTTACTGCCTCCTTTTTTTTTCTATTTTCTTTACTTCTTTTACATTCTTTGCACATTCCTCTTTTCTGTGTATTTAGGGGAAGGCAGAGAAAAAGGTTCTGTACTTTTGAGCATCAAGCTATTTAAAACCTTTAATAACTTAAACATGGAAACCTCTAATATGATCTCTTGGCAAGTTTGTGGATAATTTCAAGGCTTGTTTCAAATGGTAACATTGATCCATAAGTTCTCAAGTGTGATGCTCATCATCTATTCAGTGTGAGAAAATCAACAAGGAGTGGCATGGAAGACAAAAATTATTTATCCTTCAAGTAAAGGAGAAAGCAGCTTTGAGGGTGGAGCAGTGGGTGGCGGGCTGCTAAAGACTCCAACCATTGAAAGCCTATCTTTGTGGTCAAGGGCAGCAGTGAATTATCTTCCAAAATATGCACGTGGATCGGCTTCAAATGGTGTGTGTGTGGGGGGGGAAACAAGGGTCAAATGCACTTCTCCCCCTGGAGGTCCTTTCCTCAAGGGACCCTGCCCAGCTAAGAACTAGCACACATTCACAGGCCAGAAACAGAGCCCACCTAGTAGGAAGGAACAGGAACAAAAGAATATTCCGTCTTTAACCCTATCACTCCCTTGTTTTCAAAGTAGTATTAGTTATTCATTACTTCCAATTAGAAGACTTTATATATATATATCCTTCTATCTCATGTCTCAAGCCCTCTTTCTGTGGAGGCAGTGAGTACATAACGAATTTGAAATTAACTTTTATTAAACAATATGACTGGACTCTGTGGCCTTGCATTTTGTATAAAGGCCAACATCGACATTTTTTTTTCTCTTTGAAATTAAAGATTCTAATGTCTGCTACCCTTAGCGTTCATCTTAGGTGCACTATTTCGCAACATCAAACAAGACTCCAAGAACATGCTATGTGTCTCTTAGATATGCACCCCTAAAATAAAATGACCCTTCCAGACTTCAGTTACCTGTTTTAGGAAACATTTCATTTGGGCCATGAGTCAGCTTTCTGGCTTGAAGTAAGAGTGCACAGATGTAGAGGCTCACAGCCATCCATCGAACTGAGTGCAGGGTCCCCAGTGAAGGAATTAGAG
>NW_022196905.1:236322649-236330559 GCF_008632895.1 Mastomys coucha
AAAAAAAAAAAGAGTGCAATGGTTTTTAGAGTTTTTCAGTTCTCAAAAATGATATATTTTCAAATGATGTACAGAGTAGAACTTATTACTGACTCAAACATTCTTCTTAGTGAAAGCATTACATTTTATATTACCAATTTTGTGGACAGAGCCCAGGAACTGTTACCCTCCAACACGGACGGCATCTGGACATCTGAGAAAACCGGTGAAGCGGACAATTGCCCTTGTGCCTTCTACCTTGTTCCTGGAACCAGGTTGTAAAAGTTGAGAAAGATTTTCTAACCAGTTCCTAGAGGCACCAGGACTGTCATTCAGTAGGTTCTTCCCCCCTTGTCCTGGCTCACAGAGAATGTGAACAAGTGTTCCTTACTAATTGTCCCAGCTGATAACCATTGTATCGTTTCAAATAGACCACTCCGTGAATATCAGCTTTTTCAGCAAGACTGACTTAAAAATAGGCACTTTTACTACTTTTTGATAGGTAGTCTCATAGAAAGTGGGTACAAGGTATAAGATTATATACCTTGTACCCATATTTTTTTCTGGAGTGGCTTAGTCTTAAATCTAGCAAAATGTGAAGATATTTTTCTTCTTTTATAAAGACATTTGGTAAATTCTTTTAAATCTTAGGATAGTAAACACACACACACACACACACAATTGTAGAGGAAATCATTTCAATCAGTCCATTAAACATTTAGATACTATCTATTTTAGGACTGGAGTGTGATTATTCACTCTCTATTTTACTGTTGCTCTTATCAAAAATGGTTATGGCCTTGCCTAGCTGATAATTTATACCAATAGTTTAAAAACATCATTTATTTGCTTAAGATGTCTGTAATTTCCAGAGTAAAGTCATTGGATCAGAGTGTGCTGGGCTGGCGAAGGAGTGAGGGACTCTTGGGAATGAGCTGCTCTGTAGCAGTTGTCAGTTTTTTGACATAAATGCTTTATCATGGATGACTCCAGGCTACCAGCATAACCAGTGTGAGCATGTGACTGAACATAAAAATATAACAGTTTTCAGATCACCAGTTTACCATGGATTAAATCTCAGCTCTCCTATATGAGTTCTGTTACGTAGAAGGATTGATTTAAATGCTTTCTGTTTGTGGTAATAGGTCATGAATCTACTAGAGTTTTCTGTTTATATTTGTGCTGTGTGTGTGTGTCTGTGTTTGAGCTGTGTGTATGTATATGTGTAGCTGTGTTTATCTGTGCTGTGTTTGTGCTGTGTGTGTATGTGCTTCTGCTGTATGTGTTTCTGATTATGTGTTTGTATATTGTGTGTGTGTATGTGTTTGTGTTTGTGCTATATATCTGTGTATGTCTGTGTTTCTGTTGTGCTATGTGGGTGTCTGCTTGTGTATCTGTACTGTGTGTAAGTGTGTGTTTGTGTTTCTGCTGTGCTGTATGTCTGTGTTTGTGCTGTGTGTATGGGTCTGTGTGTCTGTGATTGTGCTGTATGTGTATGTCTATGTCTGTGTTTGTGCTGTCCTCTCTCTTTCTGTGTGTTTGTGTGTGTGTGTGTGTGTGTGTGTGTGTGTGTGTGTGTGTGTGTGTGTACCTGGAGTTAATTATTTTGCCTAGACTGGTTTGTCAGACAACCTATGGCATCTGTTCACTGTCTAGTACTCTCATGCTTGCTTTTATGTAAGTGTTTGTGGCCCAACTCAAGTCCAAATCTTTACTCACTGAGAGACTGTCCTCTTGTCCTACAATGTAGTTTTGAGTTATCTGAAAAGTAAATTGCTCTTTTAAAAAAAAAATTCTGTTTTTCCTGAGCAACTACTCAATTATTATTCTCTTGTTTTTTTAAAATATTCCTCAATTTTAGTTATAAGATAGAAAAGTATTATTCTAGAAGACAAAAACTAGACAAAGATTAAATATACTACTAAATATTTTTTATTTTTATCATTTGATTTTATTTATAATGTTTGTTAGTATTAATTTACCAATACAGAAATCAATTTTATATAAGGAATAAAAAAAACATTTGATAGAAAAGCATTTCCAATAACAAATTATCACATCAAAAATAAATGTTCATATTTAGTAGAAAACTATAGATATTTTAAAAAATAATACATTGCATTTTAGATAATATTCATCAAATCTCATGTGAATTACCAACTGTGATTTAAAAATATAATACTGAGAATATGTTCCTATGATATTATTACTTTTTGGCAACAAAAGAGAAACATTAAAATAGTATCAGTATTTTAGACTTAATATAAGATCCCAACTTACAAAAGAGAAAATAATATTAACATCTAAATACAAAAATATAATGTAAAAATTAACTATCTTTAAAATAGGATACAAAGCTTCAGTAATTTAAAATATTTTTTCATTAAAAACAGACACAGATCAACAGAACTGTTTGAAAGTTAAGAAACAAATTCTTGCATTTATAGGGTATTCACTTTCAAAATATGTCTCAAACATATTGTAGGGAGGATAAATAAACTTTTCATTAAATGATGGTTAAAAATTAATTATCCTGTCAAGAAGATTAAATCTAGATCCTTATCTCTCATGGTTTACCATGCCAAGTAAATATAGATTTAATGTAATACATATATTATCATAAATTCTTAGAAAAAACATACAGAAAATCTCAAATCTGTTGAATAGGTAGAATATTGGTGGAGGTAAACCACAAAACACAGGACAAAGGCATAAAAATATACAAGTGTGATTACATCATACAAAAATTTCAATAAAGAAAGCAATCATTTGAGTGCAAACTGAAGATGTTTGCATAACATATTTCTTACAAGTGGGTAAGTTCTAGAATAAAAAAGAATTTAAAAAGTGTAACCCCCCTGTACTGGCTTGTTTTGTGTGCCAACTTGACACAGGCTGGAGTTATCACAGAGAAGGGAGCTTCAGTTGAGGAAGTGCCTCCATGAGATTGAGAAAATGTGGGGCATTTTCTCAATTAGTGATCAAGGGGGGTAAGGCTCCTTGTGGGTGGTGACATCCCTGGGCTGGAAATCTTGGGTTCTATAAGAGAGCAGGCTAAGCAAGCCAGGAAAAGTAAACCAGTAAGAAACATCCCTCCATGGCCTCTGCATCAGCTCCTACTTCCTGACCTGCTTGAGGTCCAGTCCTGACTTCCTTTGCTGATAAACAGCAATGTGGAAGTAAGCTGAATAAACTCTTTCCTCCCCAACTTGCTTCTTGGTCATGATGTTTGTGCAGGAATAGAAATCCTGACTAAGGCACCACCCCCCAAACAACTTAATTGAAAAAGCATGTAATAGTCCAAAGTGGTTATTTCTCAAAAGAAGACAGACAAATGACCAGTAAGTTTGCAGAAACCCTTCAACCCTTCAACATGGCAAACACCAGGGACGATAAAAACAAAACCACCATGAGACGTCATCTCACTACAATGACTATTATCAAAGCAACAAAAGAGGAATTTTGTCAAAATATAAAGAAAAATGGAAATCTTATACCTTGGTGTTGAGACTGAAAAGTTAGTATTAATAACAATCATTGTGGGAAACAGTATGACTTTAAATTTAGATTAACATATGAAACTGCAGTCACACTATAGGGTACACATCCAGAAAAAATGAAATCTGTATATTAAAGAAACTCTTTTACCACCTCTACTGGCTAGTTCTAAGATGATCAGGCGTAAGTGAGAGTTATCTAAAAAAGAGGAATCCTCAGTTGAGAAAATGCTTCCATTATCCAATTGTAAGGCTCATTCTTAATGAATGATTAATAGGGGACAGCTCATGCCATTTTGGGTGGGGCTATACCTGGGAAGGAGATCCTTGTTTCTACAAGAAAACAAGCTAAGCAAGCCACTGGGAGCAAACCAGTAAGCCGCAACCCTCCATGGCTTCTGTATCAGGTCTTGCTTCCAAGTTCTGGCACTGTTTGAGTTCACGTCCTGAATTCATTCAGTGATGGACTGCAACTCCCTAAGTTGCTTTTGGTCATGGTATATCATCACAACAATAATAATCCAAATTAAGACATACATCACCTATATTTATAGACACAATTTACAAAGGCTTAGAAATGGAAATGATCTAAATGTCTCACCTATGATGAATGGATACAGAAAATTTCGTACATACACATAAAGTGACTGTTCAGGTACATATGAGACATCTTGTCATTTGTGTAAGCATTAATATAACTGAAAATCATTATGTTACATGAAAATAACTGAGCACAGAAAAGCAAGTACTTTAAGATCTCATTTATTTGGAATACAAACGTTTGCTGATCCCATAGCATTTGATAGTGTATGAATGTCAAAAGCTAGGAAGAACAGGGAGAGTGGACTGAGATGGGAAAAGCTTGATACATTGGGAGGAAGAAACAGTTGAAAGGGACCAGAGATTCTGGTGTGCTATTATACATTTAGAGATAACTTGCAGCTAAGGCTCAGGGCACATGACCATAATCCCTTCATATGCATTCAAGGCCAAAGGCTAAGGAATGACTTGAAGGCCACTTAGCAAAACATTGTCTCAAAAACCTAAACAATAAAATGAGTGTTAAGGATGCAGCAAAGTTGAGTGCCTAATGTGAGGCCTCAGGTTCAAATCCTGATATAGAAAGAAAGAATCTTCATGTCATAACTCTCTAGTATGTCCAATTTCGGTCGCAAACCAGTTCTAAATAGGAAACCACACAGAATACATTTTACCTTTGTTTTACCCTTCCTGAAAAATTTGTGTATATCTAGACAAACACTTTCTATGTTAGTTATACATCTAAAATCCTATTTTCCAAAGAATTTGGGTGAAATGAATGAGATTACAACTGGTGTCAGACTACTCTGAAAACCTTAAATTTAGAAGATAGCTGAGAAGCTGCCCAGAGAGTCTCATTAAAGAGCAGTGTCTACCTGAGTGAGGCATTCAGTCTGCTTAAAGTGAAGTGAGAACAGGAAGTTTAAGTATATTAAATTATTTTGAGAGAAGAATAATAGAGCAACGTAATATAGAAAGGATATCTTGGTTTGATCTTGGGCTTGGGTTTACATTAGAAAATATTTACTTATAACTAAATCTGGATAAGTGTCATTTATATAGAATTACCATATTTGCAAGTATAAAGGTCATTTTTGCATAATAACTACACGTTAGCTTCAGAAACAGACTCTTGTCATTTAGAGATAGATCCTATGTGGATTTGCTGAGTTGCTTCCACATTCTGAATTGGGGAATAATCTTATCAGCTTAGGGTAGTTTTGAGGAGATCAAGCATATTTATATACTTCTTCTAATAAATAACATGGTTTTGTGTCAATAATAATTTATTTTCTGGAAGAGATCTAAGACTTTATGCTTACTACTTATACTCATGCTATCACATTTGTCTTCCTCTTGTTGCCTTTCCTTTGCTTGTGCTTCACATGTCTGACTTTGGAAAGCCACCAGTGACAATTCAGCATGTCATCTATGAATTATATGTATTATCTCTACTAAAGATGAAACATTCTTTTAAAACAATTTATGGACTGCTAGGGATGTAAAAACTAAAACCTGGGTATGTTGAGAGGTGCTTTTGATATCATGAACCGAGAGTCAAAGTTAGAAGAATTACCAACAATTCAAGACGAGACTGGGCTACAAGAATGAGGCTCTTCCAACAAGCAAACAGAATTCTAGCTGATCTAGGGTTTGCCTAGAATTTATGCTCCAGGACACTGAGAACTGAGAGCTCAAAGCCATGGAGAGAGATATGTGATGCGGAAAGTGTCATAAAATAAGCAGAGAATGTTAGGAAGCAAACACACCACAAGAAGACTAGTACAGGTCTGTCACATTGAAAGTATTGTGAGCCCTCCCACTCACTTGCTCCTATGACTGATGGAATCAGCAAGAAATTCAGACAATAGACCATTCATGGAGAAACCTGGAACATATTACATTATTCTGATGGAAACAACAGACCCTATAAGCAACAAACAAATAATAAAGAAAACCATAGATAATTGTGGACAGGGGTCATAAAGCTGATGGCTTTTGATGCCTCTTACCCACAATACTTACAGGACTAGTTTCATCTAAAGAAAGCTCATAGACTACTTGTTGGGGAATTTGGTAAGTATCCTGACAGATTTGGAGTAGGAAATAATGAAAGCCAAACTCACGTGGGCAGGGCTACCACATTCTCTTGCCTCTGTCACATATAGGCCTACACAATCTCTGGTCAAAAACACCAGAGATTGAATTGCCTTGAGACTATTGGTACAGACAGAAGGAAAAAAAGAATAAGAATTAAAAAAAATAAATGAACAAATCTTACCTAAACTCTGGAGTACTGTGAAATCTATAAAGAAGATGACAGAGCTTAGGTAAAGTCTAAATGCTTAGGCAGTTTGCTCAATGAAATAGACAAGAATTTCTTGAATATAAAAAGTTAAAATCATAATAAATAGTAGATTTCTATCAATAAAAACTTAAATTTTCATATTACACACTAATAACTGAATACCTTGAGAAAGGAGGTGTAGGCATTCTCATATTTGATGGAGTAAATAGAGCCTAAACCCTAAATGGTTTCCCTTAGAAAAATGAAATTAGATCCACATCTCTCACCTGATTAAGCTAATCAATTTAAATGACCAAAAAGAAGAAATTAAAATTTAGTATACTGGATATGTGAGGAATAAACAGAGAAAACACTTCTAAATATAGGTATAGGAAAGAACTCTCTGCAATAAAAAAACAGAGCCAAGTACTGACTGATAGGATTACTTTGAATTAAAGGACTTTTGCCCATCAAAGGAAATTATCTACAGAATGAACAGAGAGCTGAAAAGATGGGAGAAAATCTTTCCCCTGCTTTATTTCAGATACACAGTTATTGCCTAAATACACAGAGAGGTGAAATAATCAAAATAAATGAACATCACTAAACAACTTTTAGTAAGTAGACTAGCGAGCTAAAAGAGATACTTCTCAAAAAAAAGCACAAGTGTCTAACACATATTTGAAAGTGTTAAACATCTTTAACCAAGAGTGACATGAAAATTAACACATTGAGCTTCCAGAATGACTTTTAGCAAGAAAATAAATGAGGAACCCTATTAAGAGCTGACAGAATTATATGAATGTACAGATATTATAAAAATCAGTACAGAGACTTCTCAAAAACTAAAAGTAAGACCGCTATAAAACGAAACTTGTCCACTTCTGTATCTAAAAACTACAAATGCAGACCAGCGGGACCAGGCACACAGGAACTCCACCAGCCCAGTGACTGGTTCCTTCAGGTCTCTCTGGGCTGGGGTACAGAGCAGACCTTGGACACCAACCAGTCCCACAACATCCAGAGGAATCTCCACACCCAGGCACTCTGACACACCCAGGATCAGAGGTGAACAGAAACCAACATCTGTCCCAACACTGGGAGTAATTGGGTCCAGCGGGACCAGGCACACAGGAACTCCGCCAGCCCAGTGACTCCCGTTCCTTTCTGTCTGTCTGGGTTAGTGTTCTGAGCAGACCTTAGGCACAAGCTCTGCTGCTTAGGCAGCCAGTCACACAACTCACAGAGAAAGCCACACTCCTAGGTGATTTAACAAGCCCAGGATCCCAGGATCCCAGAATCATAGGATCACAGAAACAGCTTGATTCTAAGGAGTTCTGACACAACCAGGATCACAGGAAGGACAGGCTCCAGTCAGATTTAGCAAGGGTAGGTAGCACTAGAGTTAACCAGATGCTGGGGGCAAGCATAAGAACATAAACAACACAAACCAAGGTCACTTGCCATCATCAGAACCCAATTCTCCCACCATAGCAAGTCCTGGACACACCATTACACTGGAAATGCAAGATTCTGATGTAAAATCACTTATCATGATGATGATACAGGACCTTAAAAAAGACATAAATAGCACCCTCAAAGAAATA
>NW_022196905.1:236331895-236374941 GCF_008632895.1 Mastomys coucha
TGGTAATTGGAGAAATAGGTCCAACATTGTACAATCTATATACACTGTCAGCTTGTGTGTTTGTGACAATGTCTGTCTGTGTAAAACATAAGGGTCTTCAAATCTTGCTTCTCTTATCTCAGGCTCTCTATTAGTAGTATTGTTTATTCCATGTTTTTACACTATACTATGGTTTTCAGGACAGCTTATATATTTCAAAAGTATTTATATACCCAAAAGAAAAATAGATGATTAACTAGCGAGGTGGCTTGTAAGAGAACAACAAAGTGAGACTAAATACTTTGCTTGACATTTGTAACTCTTGTATCAAGTTTGAAGAAGAGGACTTTATAAGTTACTCTTTCTCTGAGATGAATGCTTTTCCAAATTATCACATATAATAAACCAAATTCTTACCCTCACCTAATGTCTGTGTCACCCTCCAATCAGAACCACTGTTCATTGAAACAATTGGCAAATGACTTTATGGATAGACCATCTTAATACCTACACCATTTCTTAAATGAATGTAATCTGTTCTCTGTGGGCTGAGAATGAAGTCACTCACTCAAGTCAAATAGCTTTGACCATAGCAGGAAGTCTGTATCCAAAAATTGAGCCTACAACTCATTTCTTGGTGCAGGAGAGCTTTCAACTCCCAGCTTAGCTATGATGGAGGTAAAATCCTTTGGTGATGTGAGGGTCATTGAAATACAGCCTTATTACAATGAAAAAAAAAACTACAAATGCTACTAAAGAGAATTTTGTACATCTATGTTTACTGGTTTTCAAATTACAACAGAAAGGAATGTCAATAGAAGTCCACCAAATTCAGGGGTTCAGTCCATTATCATCTTGATAGGAAGCATTACATTATATGAGTTGGTGCTGGAGGAGCCAAGGGTTCTACATCTTGATCTAAAGGAGGAGTCTTTATTCTGCAAGCAGTCAGGAGGGGACCTCTGTTGCACTGGTCAAAGACTGAGGATAGGAGCATCAAAGCTCACCCCCACAGTGACACTTCTTTCAACGAGGCCACACCTACTCCAAAATGGCCACACCTCCCAATGTTTTTATTCCCTGGGCCAAGCATATTCAAACCACCATAACCTGAAAATTATTAAATGAAGAAACTCATATTCAGAAAGACATGTTACACATTATTTTTTATAGATAGTGAATCACAGTTCCTAATGTTATATATTTGAATTTCTGTCTGTGTGAATGTGGGTATAAGTAATACTACAAGAAAGGGGACCATGAGAGAGAAAAATGGGTATCTACAAGAGAGAAGGGGTTGATTGTTTCTTTCAATTCACACAAACTAGAGCAGAGAGAAACTCAACCGAGGAATTGCCCTCATAACTGCAAGTGTTTCCACCTATCCTCTTTGATCCCCAAAATAATGACTCTGAGACTGAATTATATATGAATAATGTTTAAGCCACAGGCCCAGGTCTGTTCCTGTCTAGTTCATAACAACCATTTGTTAAGATATAGAACCCTTTCATTCTATCCTAGCAGTGTCCCATGGCTTATTACTTCTCAGAGTTTATGTGCCTGTTTTCCTCAGAGTCCCCAGGCAAATCTCCCATGCCTCCAGCTCTATCTCAGAAATTCTCTCTCTATCCAGGAATTCACCCTCTATTTCATTGCCTAAATTCATAGGAAAACAACCTTTTATTGACAGGTGAAATTTCCACATATTACAACAAAGATTCTCTCTATACCCTCATCAGACTGGCCAAATTGATGATAGAAGTTGTAGGCTCTGCTTTCTGTGGCAGTTCCACCTCTGAGCAAGTGATCCTGATTATATAGAAAAGCATCTGGGGAAGCATAGATAGCAATTCAACAAATAGCGTGCCTCTGCAGCTTATGCTTCAGTTTCCCAAGTTCCTACCTTAAACTCCTGCCCTGACTTCCCTCTGGTTTGACTTGCCAAATGGAAGTTATGGATGAAAGGATCCCTCTCTTTCCTTCCCCAGTTGGTTTTGAACAGTAATTTATCACAGCAATACAGAAGCAAGCTAGTATACAGGGGTAATCAAATATGTGTGAAATAAGTGGAAAGCAGATTGGGGTCAGTAGGAGAGGAAAGATAAAAGGAGAAGTGTTAAGGATTGGATCTAATGCTTCATCTTAATTTAGCTCCCCCCAAATCACATGGGAATCTCTGTATCCAGATGATGAGGGTCCCTGTCCCCAATTGTTTGTTTGTTTGTTTGTTTTTTATTGATCAATAAAGAGCCAGCAGCCAATGGCTGGGCAGGGAGAAAGAGGAAGGACTTTTAGGATTTCTGGGCAAGAAACAAAGGGGAGGAGAAGATGGATTCTGCCATGAAAAGGACCAAGGATGGATGACCATGCATTGGGAAGAAGCAGGAAAGTAGGACTTAAAAGCCTGTTGGCATCTAAGAATCAGGGAAAGTGGCCCCAGGGGCCACTTCCCCTATTCGGTCTGTGGTAGCAGTGACAAAATATAGATTTAGCATGTATTAATTCAACAATACTGGAGATGAGTGTGTGCTAGCCTTGGAGAGGTTTAGAAGTGCCCAGCCATTGAGCAAGTCTAGACATACCAAAATATAAAGTGTGTAAGCGTGTGTGTGTGTGTGTGTGTGTGTGTGTGTGTGTGTGTGTGTGTGCCCTTTCATTCATGAATCCAGAGAACTCTGGGGTGTGGTAAAAAGTGTGATCACCCACCAGTAGCTCAGAGCTGATTAACTTTTCTCTGTTGCACAGGAGATTGAAGCAAGATGACATAGAAAAACAGGAGAGGAATTCAGGAAAATAAAATAGGTATGAAAGTAGCATTATAATCTGATAGAGTATATACTAATTAAATACAAATTATGTTTGATCAATATTGAAAACATAAAATAACAAACATAAAAAGCACAAAGAGAAAATAATGAATTCTTAAATTATTGGCATATTTATATCATATATTTTTCTCATTTATTGTTAAATTAAGCTTTCTACAACATATAAAGCCATATTTGTAACCATTTCTTTAGTAAAATACTTTCTCCCTCCTCTATGACTAATTCTTCTCTGTAAATTCCCTATATGATTCCTGAAATAGATACATTGTGTATTATCCTTTAATTTTTGCTTATAATGGTTCCCTTGCATAATTTGTCCCCTGTTTGCCCACTAAGCACCATATAAATTTGGTTCTAATTGTCCTGCCTTATCTCATTATGTTATGTGTAGAAAGTTTTAGTCCGTTCATCTGATTTTTTAAATTTATTTTGTGCCTAAACTGAAACATCAAAGTAACTGATGTTTGTCACCTTTCTAATCAATACCAAGGCTTAACATACAGGTGAAATGCAAGTCAGTTTGCATTACTCCATAAATGAAGGGAATTATAGTTAAAGAGAGGAACCAATACAAACCAGGCTCAGTCTATCAACCATAAATTCTCTGCTTGTCTGCTTTTCTCTCTACTCACACTTTCCCTATTACATCTTATATCTTTGACTTATGCAGTTTTTGCTTCCTTTTTCAGCAATTGGCATCATACTAAGGACTATAATGGCTGTGAGACTGGAGGCTGAAAATGCACTGTACTGTGTTTTCTACTCAAATAGATTTACACTAGAACATCTCACTCATTCTTCAAATGTTCTGGGTGAGTGTTTCATTTTATCTTGATATCTCCTATTATTTTTCTCTAACCTCTGATGTATGCTCAACTTTAAGGAAACTATAGAATCTCCTATTTTTCTCTGTCATAGAAAGGTGTGGTACCTGGTGTAAGAAGCTGCTCTAAGAATACATCACTCATGGAGCACCCTACTAGAAACTATACTATACCTATGGGCTTTGTGACTGTGTTCTTGTTTACTATACATGTGTTATTTTGTGCTAGCAGTTCCCTAGGAAACCCCCTTTTAATGCCCAAAACTCCAACAAGAGGAGAGTTTCTTTCTATATGCCTATAAAGTTTTACTCATGGGTTTTTGCCAAGCACTTGTCATACACTCCTGTGCTGTTCATCTTTCTGACTCATGGGACAGTAGGTTCCTCATCAAAACGCAAGCATACTCTACCTTCAGCTTTCTGTCTCTCACTGTATGGAACACAGTGTATATGCCACCTCATCTCCTTCTGCTTACTCTCTTAGCTCACATTTTCTTCTTGAACTTGTTCTACGGAAGAGTTTAATCTAATCCTTGATCATGGAAGACAAACCCCAACCTACTATAGTTGGAGAAAGCCTGAAAAGAGCTGAGTTTGATTGGTAATTTCCAACTTTCTGGGTCTTATCCAGAAGGTGGGTACCTGATACTCTCCTTTGATCATGTTACTGAATGCACAATCTAATAAGTGGCGAAGTCTTGTTACACAAGGAGTAAAAATAATACAGGAACACTCATTTATTTTATAAAAACGCAGTTCTGTTAGGAAATCCCATCTTGTGCTAGACCACTCATGATAGCATCTCAATTGGAAAAGGGAAGGGTTTAAATAGCCTTGCAAACCCTTTCTCCCTAGATCCTTATGACATAGGATAGACACATTACTTATAAAATGCATACACTTTTTTCAAAGCTAGAGGTATATGTAATAATAAAAATTTGCCTTTTTGATAAATATACTTCTTCCCCCTTTAAAAGCTTCCAGTAGCAGCTACACATTCTATCCAACATCACAAACCCACTTACCCTAGAAACCGGAGGTTTGACTCATGTATATTTTTATTTGTTCATCAACTACTCTTTGAATGCCTACTACCTCCTCATTATAGTGACAAATATGAAACAGTAAGAGCCATAGGAAAGTTAATCCTTCTTTGTAAGTGCTCAAATTAAATATTTTGACACACTTAGAACTTATGAATATCCAAATGACTTATTGTTTGTTTGTTTGTTTGTTTTTAAGTAAGCCAACAAATTCTACTGGTTATTTCATGTTCCTTCAATTTCTAGATCGCCTTTGGGAGTCAAGATTGAAAACAATATAGATATTTTAAAAAATGGTACTTGGCCAGAAATATATATTCTTATATTAAAATTGGGTCTGGAAATAGAATTCACTTGGGAAACTGCCTCAATTCCCCAGTTGTCAAAGGATCCTCATAGCAGGAATGTAACTCCCATGAGAGATATATTGAGTATGTGTGAATGAACTCACTGGGGGTTAACGTGAAACAGCTGTGTGATTTGGGAGCCAAACTTTGATTTAAAAAAAAAAAAATGGGACAGTTAACATAGTGGAGAAGAAATTTAAACGGAAACATGTAGCAGGCTGTTTTTTCTGTCAGTGTTGATTGCTGAGCATATTTCAAGGTATGCACAAGATCTCTATGTCAGCAGTGACTTATGGCCTGGCTTTGTCCCAATCCAGGAAGAAGAATGTGTCATAACTTTTCTTATTCTTTCTTTCTCTCCTGAACTTATTTCACTTTTGTCTCTTTTTTCCTCCTGTCATGTTGTCATTTCTCTTTTATGCCATATATATATATAATATATATATATATATATTATATATATAATATTATATATATATTATATATATTATATTATATATATATTATATATTATATATATATATTATATATATATAATATATATATATAATATATATATATTATATATATATATATATATATAGTCTTCATACAGTGTCTCACTATGGAGCCTAGTCTGGCTCTCCTGCCTCTAGCACAGCTGTTCAATTGTAGACATATTCTACCACACTCTGTTCATGTTTCATTTATTATTTTAGATTCTTTTGCTTTTTGAGTATTCAATTGCATTTACTTCCCCAATCCTCCCAGTTCAACCCCCAAATCTCAAGCAACTGAATTTCATGCTCTCTCTCCATTATCAAAACACTGGGTCCAGTTTGTGGTGCCCATATACTCCTAGGTGTGGTCAACATATCATTCCCTTAAAGAAAACTGACTCTTGATTTTTCAGTAGCCTTCAATTGCTAATATTGATTGGGAATAATAGAAGTCCTATTCTGTGTCCCCCACCACACAGGCTGATATTGTCACCTCAACTGAACATGTGTAGGCTTTACAGATGCTATTAAGATCATGGTGTGTTTATTTTGAGACTCCCCTATTTTGTCTGGAAAACACTTTTTTTTTTTTTTTTTTTTTTTTTTTTTTGTAATCAACTCTCTTTTGATGTTCTCTAAGTCTTATGGGAAGGGCTATGATATAGAAACTCTATTTAGGATCTAGTGTTCCTTCGTCTCTTACTGTGAATATTAACCATTTGTGGGTCTGTGTTAGTTGCTATCTACAGCATGATGAAGCTTCTCTGATGAATATTGACAAATGTACTATTGTATGAGAATAGCAATAAGTCATTAGTGGTTGTCTTAATATCCAATGAACAGAATAGTATGCAGTATGTTATCCCTAGGGCCTGTGACCTATTTTGTGGCACTTTCTTGGCCCCAATAATGATACCACCTATAGGTGGTAGAGTAGGCCTTAAATCAAAAAGGGCCCTCATTTTCAGGGCACCGTTTCGTTAGTGAGAGGGACAGTGCAGGGACAGGGCTTATTGTGGTGCACACACTCACAGTTGGGTGAGATAAATGTATTCTTCCAACACTGTGTATTCTAATCAATAGGACTGAAGCTTCCAGGTCATTTCCAGTGTGATTTCTCATGTTTTATTACTGAGGTATGTGACACATTCAGCAACAGGAGTTTTATTGTCAGTTTCTGAGGAATAACCAACAGTCATGGCAATACCTTGAGCTGTGGGGGAATTTATGGGAACTCACTGGCAAAGAACTCCAAAACATTTGTTGATTCCTGGTAGTGGAGTTGTATTGAATTTACTAAGAGCATTATCCCTCCATTGTAGGATAATTCTATTATAACTCTTTTACATGTATATATTTTAATAAATGGGTATTGATAACATATCTGCATCTGAAGTTTGGTAAATGTAAAATCATTTTACATTTATAGGGAGACACTGATCACACCAGTGCTATGACCTGGTGGGGCAGCTGTATATATGTTTGCCTCAGTAGAAAGGTGATTCTTCATGATCCACTGTTGGACCTATACATGGGTGACCAAGGACTTCTTTGTGACAAATTCATTTTCCCAAAGAAGGGTTTCTATTTTCTGTTTTCTGAGAAAGTACAATGCATTGGTTTTTTTGTTGTTGCTTGTTTTGTTTTGTTTTTTCATCTTCTTGTGTACTTTCCCTTTATCTGCCCCTCACCAGCTTCTGTTAGTCACTGTTCCTACTGTACAGCATGCAGGAGAGAATACCATTTAGAATAGCTTATTACATATTTTATTAATAGCTAGCATAAAGAATCCTGAATGTTCCAATCTCTATGCACTTAGGCAAAGGTAACCTTAATCATTTGAATGGATTGCTTTTTTCTATGCATGTAGTGAGTTTCACAACTGAGCCTAAGAAATATATAGTAGTTGTAATGTTAACCATTCTTAAAACAGAAGTTAAAAAGTTGGAAATGCTTAAAACTTACAAATGGAAGACATAAAGTTTGGAAGGAGATATGGTAGAGATTTGGAGAGAGTTTTAGGAAGGGGAAGAGTTGATATGATCAAGGTAGAGTGTAAACATGCATACGTATATACATAATTTTTGAAAAAAAATTAAGATTAAAAAGTGAAATATTAGGAACTCTGAATTGCTTTATATAACATTTATCAAATTATCATGTTACACCTCACAAATATAGACAATTTCACTGGTAAGACTTTGCAACATTAATATGAATCTTAAAGAGAGAATGTTATAAATTTATGTCACTTAAATTAAAATGTTTTAGCTGTTCCAAAATTTTATTACAATCTTACTAAATGGTATATAATTAATTTTTAAAGCTTGTAAAATTGAGAATCAGAAAAATAGAAATAAAGAAATAACTTAGAAATGTATGTTATGAAGATGGATATGAGCATGTACATATTCCTGTTCTTTAGGTTCAGCCTTTGTCTGCATCCATGTGTCATATCCTTAAATGTATCTCTTCAGCTTTCTGTGATAGAAAATAAATTAGTTAGAAAGAAAACTAAAGAAAGCTGGGATATTTTGAGCAGAAGGAATGAAACCTAATGCAAATGATATGCTTGATTTAAAATTAAATACCAAATAAACATCAGAATCACTATAGAGGTTTACCAACCCCCATTATTTCAGGATTTTCCAAGCCATAGTCCCAATTTTTACTCATCTTTTGAGTTTCCATTAATCAGAAAACTATGTGACAGATTTGCTTCTCTCTGTCCCTCCTGACAAATTAAGACAGCTCTCAACTAGACAGTAATGGCAGTTTCTCACAATTATTCTAAAAATAGACAGGGTAGAATCCTCTCCAGAAACTGCCTTGTCATCCTAATACAATTATGTAACTGTCTAATCAGTCTGTCAGTTCAGTGGCTGGTAGGCAGGAGAAAATTAATGTTGCCAACCTGAAAGACTAAAATCTAGAGACAACCTATCAACCCCCGATTCTACTATAAATCAGTTTATTCACCATTCACTTCTATGTCAGTAATAACTTAAAAAATACGAGCTAGTCAACAGTTTCATATTTACTAAGTTCATTTTAATGTCCCCAAGTTTTTGCAGCCAAATATTGGCTGAATACTTGAATGTTCTGTCTAGGATGTTCTGTCTAGGATGTTCTGTCTAGGATGGAGTGTCCTGTGTTACTGACAGCAAGATGATTTTCTTGGATTAATGTTGTCCCTCTCATGACCCTTTACACTGTTCATGAATATCTGCACATCTATGTGGGTACTTTTAATTTTTCATTAAGTGGAAGAAATAAAATTTATCACTATAAATTTAAAATTGATAGAATTTGAAAGCTGTAAGTGCCTGAAAAAATGATACTATTTTTGCTTAAATTTTATCACCAATGAGTGAGTTATATACAGAAAATAATTGGAAGGATATACATTCAGAATATTCTACACTATACAGTAGAATTAATTTTAATTATAATTTTCAGCATATAGCACTATCTAGTTAAAATCTGGTTATTATTTCAATGATGTAGACTTGGCATCAGCCAGGTCTGAACATGAGTTATAGTCTGACTGTAGGAGGCAATTTAACTTCTTTATTGCTTAGTATTATATATGGTTTGTATATAAAAGCTGATTGTAGGTTTGCCTCAGTTCTAGAAATGTGCTATGAACAACTTAGGGAGAAAACTGTGTGGTAGAATTGTGCATTATGTACCTTACCTGTATTCATACTATCCTCAACAAAAGTTATGCACACACACACACACACACACACACACACACCATCCTAACACTTTTCTTTACAGGCATTGTAAGTGTCTATTTGGATTGAATAATCATATTTTACCAAGTTTGCCTTTTATTTTAGGCTACTTTCTGCTCTTCGGAAACGAGTTTCAAATTCCTGGATGGCGCATTCAAGTAGGGCCTACGAATGATGTTGTCTTTGACAACATTCAAAGAGACATGGCTAATTAAGTCAGACTTAGGAATGGCAGCCTGTTGAAAGTGCTATGTTCCTTAGTAACATCAAGCAATCTGACAAAGTTGTTTGAAAATATATTTCTGCACATGTACATATATGCATGTAGCAAGAATTAATGTCAAGATGAGTCTGAATTTTGTAAAGAGTAAGAAAGGGTATATGGGAGGTTTGGAGAGGAGAAAGAGAAAAGGAGAAAAATATAAAAATATATTTATGAAATATAAATATAAAAACTATAAAAATAAATATAAAAATAAACAAAGTTAAATAGAACTGAACATTTATTTTTAGCATGTGTGAGGCCCTGGGTAACATTTTTCATTTTCCCTCCACAGATGGAACTTACTGCACAAGTCCTCTAAAGAGTTAGTGCATTTAAACACTAAAATATACTCCATGTAAATAATGCAAATAAACATTACAAATGTGAAGAAAAAGACATCCCCACCCCCAAATTTTAGCACTGGGATGTCTATGATAAACATCAGTGGTCATCTCTGGGTAAACCTGTTAGTGTCAGAGAGAAGTGATTGAAGAGTATAGAGAGGAGGTATTGCAAGGCCTGGGAGGAGAGGAGGAAATGGTGGTTGGATATAACAGTAATAATAATAATAATAGTAATAATAATAATAATAGTAATAATAATAATAATAATAATAAGTAGTAGGTTACTCTAAAGGCTGTGTACACCTTGTAGTACCTTGGGAATCAAGTTGAGCATAAGGATACCTGGTGTTTAGTCCTATATCCTTCTCTAATGTTAAGTGACAAATAATTGTGGGCTGATCTGTTATTATTATAAGGTATGTTAAAGTTCTATGGTCAGTTATTATCTTGTTTTGTGCCCTGAAGATGAATTTCTCCTGCAAAATAGAAAGGCTAAGAGCAGTAGTGAAGGGTAATATTCTATCAGATCCTAAAGCAGAAAAGAATACATTTTTAAACCATTTGTAGCTCTAAACTGTTATTCACTTTCAGCTCCAAACTTTTCTGTAGGCATTCCTTCCAATGTTATGTTGTGAATTTAATTCCATAGGAGAAAATTTTTGCTAGAATAGTAATTCAGGGGTAACAAAGAAAAAAATGTTTCAGCATAATACTTATATTTTACCATATTGTCTGTACATATATATCTGTATACAACTTATGGGGCCTTGATTTAAAAGGGAAATTGTACCCTTTTTGTTTAAATTATTTCTGCTTCTGTGATCAAAACATAAGGCATGGAAGAACGAGGCTTACTCTTTTGCTTCAATTTGTGCTTAACTTTCTTAAGTATTCCAGGACCACGTGACCAAGGACTTGCTTTTGATTGTATGTTCATTATTTTTTTGTATTTGTTTGTTTGTTCTCTGCATTAACTGCATTAGCCTCAATTCCACAGGCAGATTACTGAGACTGTAGTATATATGTATGTATGTATGTATGTATACATGTGTGTGTGTTCCTGTGCTTGTACATGTGAATGTGTCTGTGTAGTATACTAAGCTGCCCCTTTGTGTGTGTATGTGCACGTGCACACATGTATGTTATGCAAACCCTAGGCTGTGCCTTCTTCCCACATTTAACACTTGAGATAACAATTCCCACATTAATGCCCATAATCTGGATAATCCCTTAATTTAAGTTTCCTCTCAGATAACTCCAGATTATCTGTCATTGACAATAAAAGCTAACCAGTCAGTATCAATACAGCTGAATACAAGGTATAAGCATGCATGGCTGCTTTTGAAATATAAATAATATAAACATTAAACAGTACATTCTTAGCTCTCAGTCTACACATGTATGTAGAAAACTTTCTGATATTTAATTTCAGTGTTCATATTTAATTCACAGACTGTTGCAAAAAAGGTTTTGACAGAAATAAGAAATATGTAGGGGGAATTATTGATTTCATATCTTGATTTAAAACATATAAGACGATTCCCAATGCATGCTTCCTTTAACTCTTTCACTTTACTTTCATAAATAAGGTTGCTCAATCTGCCTAGTTGGGGTCGCTCCTGATGAGAGAGGATGAAGAAGAGATAGCTGGGGCCCTGTGTACCCACTGAAGCCAATAGCATTGGAGGCCCAAGTCTGATGAATGGCCAGCCCTTGATTGACATTGAACATTCAAGGACAATGACTCTTCCCATTCACACACCATACATTCGTTCCATGTTCAACTTTCTCCCTAACTTTCAAGTTATTTTGTTTATTGGTCGTCTCATGAATATATTATTTAAAAGCCCTAGGATTTTTAGCAGCCTCCTGATAATCTATCACCTGGGGATATAGCACGAAAAAATGCATGAGTTTATGCTGGGGAAAGTCCAAGGGCAGATAAAAGATTTACCTTTTATTTTCCTTTGTCCACAAATAAAATTGCTGCATTTTAGGATGCAGCAATTTTCCTGTTGAAAATCTTTTGGGAAAATTTATGTGATGTGAAATTCTTATGAATAATAAAAATATATCCCAAAGCACCCATTAATTATTCCATTTCCCCTATGAAGTATAAAATTAATGGATTAATATTAAGGCTGATAATATATATATACTGTTGTTCAAGATCTGACAGTTATTGTGTTTGTCTCCTGATTAAACTTGACTTTACCTTCTGTAGATATGCATTAAAACACTTCCTCATATACTAAAGAACATATTTGAATGTAAAACTTCCTTCTTCCTCCAGTTTTACTTAGGCATATTGTTTTATCACTGAAAATTTATTGACCCTCATTAGTCAGTAAAAATTCCTCTCTGAATGTCCTTTGATAAGATGCTTCCTTGTACACCCATGGGTACCTGAGTTTGATCTCCAGCACCTGTTTGAAAATGCCAAATGTTATGTATGCTTTGTATTATGAACATCAGGACACTGGAGATAGGAGCTAGTCTTGTTTAAATGTGGAACTTAATGGAGAGACCTTGTCTCAAGAAGGTGGACCATGATTTTCATATGTGAGGTTGTCCTCTAGCTTCCACATGCACATTCATGTAAGTGCATATTTAACGGTGTATACATGTGAACATGCACACATATGCACAGTATGTACATACTGAATTTTAAAATAAAGGCTCTTTTTTAGTTCTCAAGACCCATTCATTCATGATAATTTGTGTTAAATTTATGCCTAAATCAATTTTCTGAGATTAAGTTTCTGACCCTTCTTCTATCAAAGTGCTTCGAAACAAAAACCAGAGTAAACTGACAAATATTTCCCATGGAACTACGAACATGCCAGCAGTTCTCTCAGTAAATTTTTTTTAATTGCCATGGACCAGCCTCAGCTTAGAGAGGGGTTCTGAGGAAGGGGTGTCTGGGAACAGGGAAAACAAAAAACTTGAAGTCAAATTCTGAGTTGAAAGTAGCAGTCTATGCTCTGCTCAGACAGCTTTCCAGCCTACTGTCTCTCTGTTCTGCTTGCTCGTTCTTTAATCAGCTTTTTCTAAAGATCTTCATACTGAGCTCTCTCCCTCCCTCCCTCTCTCTGTCTCTCTCTGTCCTCCTCTCTCTCTCTCTCTCTCTCTGTCTCTCTCTGTCCCCCTGTCTCTGTCTCTTTTTCTGTCTGTCTGCCTCTCTCTCCAAACAGTTCTCTCTTGTTCTATAAAAGTTCTCTGGGTAGCTGGTCTCTTGTAGACCTTAAACTGGTTTATTTTTTTTTTTTAAATTTTACATATCAGTCCAGTAATTTACTTCAGGTTTCCTTTTAATTAACCTATGAATCAGCATCCCTTGACCTCAGTCCCTTAATTCTTAGGAGACAGCAAACACACTTTTTCTTTTAACTTTGCAAAACAATTTAGAGATCTGCCTGACTCTGTTAAACACTGGTAAGCTAGCTGACTGGGACTCACTCTTGAAATTACCATTTCTACTACACCTGGGCCTGGACTCTCCACATTCCAGGCTGACCATGAACTCAGGAATCTGCCTGCCTTTATATCTGCCTACCTTCATATCTTTCTGACAAGCTGCCTCATTAATGCATCTGTTTTGTTCCTTTAGATTTGTAAAGCCTGTCATAAAATTCATAATGCATCCTCATTTTTTGCATAGTTGAGAAGTTATATATTTTCAAACTCAGGTTTTTAGAGTTCTTTTCCACAGCCTTGAGGGCTGTCCTGAAGTCCCGTTCTTTACCATTTTTTGAAAACATTAGCCACACCTTTGCCTCCAGGACGCATGCTATCTCTGATTATCATGAATCTTATTAACATTAATAGGGAGGACATTCTGTTAACATTCCTTCTAGGCTCCACCCACAGTTACCTGGCATTAGCCAGGTATGCCTGGTTTACTATTAAAGGGGCTGTTTTTCCCCTTTTTGCTCTCTTGCCCCATCTATACTCCTCTCTCTAACCCCTTTCTCCCTTTCTCCCCTCTCCCCATCCACCCCACACCCAATGTTCCAGGCTGGTCTCTTCTGTTTCTGTCTCTGACTTTGTCTATCTCTCTCTCTTTCTCCCCACTCCCTTCCCAACTCCCTTTCCCATGCCCTAAATAAACTCTATCCCGTACTAAACCCGTCCTATGCATGGTACCTCAAGGGGAAGAGGTGCTTCAGAATGGGCCCACGAAGGCATCCCTCCCACCATACCATGCCTTGCTCTACCAAAACATACCATAGTCTCTTTTCTTATAAAGCACAACATATTCCTAAAAGGAGGAACATAAAATGTATACATTATTATACAAATAAGCCTGTGGACACAGCAGCCACTGACTTGTGTGGAGGCCCATGTCCTCTGGCCCTGTCAAAAAAGTTGGGAAGAACTTTTGGTTTTCTGTTTGGATGATGAGGAGAGGCCTCGCTGGAGGCCAACAACAAGAGAAGAAGTACCCCAGAGTGGGCACCGTATATTTTGTTTAATAACCTATGCTTATGTCCAAACTTACAACATTCTCTATAAGACTCAAAGAACATTGTTGAAGATGGAACATAAAGAATATAAGATCTGCAAAGTCAGAAGGTTATGGAATACCACATTTTGGCCAAAATATATCCATTATAATTATGAATTGAGTACAATTACACTTGCCTATATTCAGCTTGCACAAAAATTGGGAGCTCTCAATAGGCAACTATAGCCTTGTAAAGAACTCAAGAGGCCTTGCTTCTTTATATTTTCAACCAACTTGTGGTCGCTGGCAGATTCTGGGTATTATTACTGTTATCAACTGAATAAGCTCTCCATGCTCCAACGTAGAGTCTAGACCAACTGTTGTACAGATGCTTCTGATTCAACTTATTGGTTCTCAAAGGAGAAAACAAACAGACAAAAGCGAATATGTAAAGGGTCACATAGGCTCGAATAGGGCCTACGAGGGGTAGAAGTCAGACAAGGGAGAGTGGGGATGACTGAAATCAAATGCATAGTAGACTTGCAGACAGGTATAAAAATGATAAAGAACAATTTAATAACAAATATAAGGAAATGGTAAAAATCTCCTTACTTCCTTCTTAAGTTAAGTGTTAACGTTTAATAGAAAAGGAGTTTCTGTTTACTCAACAAACAGACACACAGACACAAAGGCACACACATGCTCATGCACAGAGATTCAATAAATTTATATTCAGACTTAGACATATATATACACACATAAACATACAACCGTACACAGACTTATACACTCTCATACACATACATGCTCACAAACACATACACACACACACACACACACATATATATACACACACACAGACATGAACATATACAAAAAGAGATACACAATAGTAATAACACTTTTCTTTGTATTATAGAACATCTCACTTCTTTCTCATGCTCTCTGATTCTCTCATTTTGTTCAAAATGGATTTGCCTTGTATCTTTTATGACTGAATGCAGCTCTAGAGGAAGAAAACTGTACCTAGACTGAAAGCTAAGTGTCGATTGTCCCTAACACGGACTGCAGAACTGTTTGTACCTTCCTTGGATATTGCTACTTCATCTCCCTTTCCCTGGGTTGCATAACAACTCCTCTCCCCATCTCTTCCTTGTGTAGACGATGGATCTAATGCCTACATTACACAAGGCCTCATGATTTAGTATTACTTTATAACACATATTGTTTTATCTATGCTAGCTATTTTTCAATATTTATATTATGTTATATTATAATAGTAATGGAGACAACTGGGAGAGAACGTTTAGAGTAATTGAGGGCAATCCCATTAGAAGACAGAAATCTACTAAAAGATTGAGAGCTCTCTGTTAAAGTGATTATTTTTAAATGTGAGAGATCAAATATCTTAAATTTGAGTTATTCTCCTTCATGTAGTTTTTGAATCCTATGTAATAATAGACAAAATAAATCATATTCTTGTTTTCAAATAATACATTCCAGCCAAATTAAAATATTCAAAGGTAACAAAAGTCATAAATTAAAATGTAATGTCATGAGTATTCAAATAAGTTGTTAGAATGTAAAAAAACAAGGACAGCCATTTTGAGGCTTTTCTAAGAGTTATAGCATAAGAAATAAAATGGGTTCATTGTATTAATCCAGTAATAGAAGTTCTAGGCCTAGAAACAAGATAGGCTGAAGTAAAAATTTCAAAACTTTGTCCCTGAGATGCCTTCTTTGTTATTTGTCTAAGTTATTTTTCTATCTGCTCTTACTAAATACTCTGTGGTCACATACCAGAGAACCAACACTGGCGGAGGTGGGTACTTTTCTGGGACAGAGAAGATAATGCAGTTTGGTAATGACCTTTTCCCCTCTGTTAAAAAAAAAAAAAAAAAAAAAACCTGTCAACCATTATCAAAATGATTTCCTTAAGAGCCATTTAACAAGATTCATTAATTTAAAGAGATTAAAACCAGTCTTATTAAAGGACATTTTGACAGGAAAAAAGGAGTTATAATAGAAGCTGCAGAGCGGCAGTCTCCCCTCTTATCAAAGATGCTGCTGCAGAGTTCTGAGCAAAGCCTTCATTCAAAGTGAAGTTCATGATCTGATTCCATTAATAGAAAGATGTCTTCAAATGTAACAGAAAATAAACTTCGTGGTAGTTCAGAATACTAACAGTGCTACTCACTGGAGCACAAAGCATGCTGTGTTCTCCTAGCAAATGTTTCTAAAAGAAATGTCAAGGACAAAGATGGAAAGACAAGCCCACACGTGGGAGACAACATAAGAGACATAAGCACTCCAAACAAGGACAACTATTTCTCTTGACACTGGAATTGAACTCAGGCCCCTGCTTATGCCTGGCAAGCCCTCTACCACAGCACTTCAACTCCAGACTTAGAACTAACTTTTAATTTACTACATAATATATTTTCATTCCCCAGCTACCTTGAGTACAGCAGTTGCTCAGTTAGAGGATTTTATTTCTAAGTTATACATAACAAGTGTGTTGTACTGAAATGCACTTATATTAAAGCAATATTTATTCTATTATACAGGACACATGATAAGGATATGTGGTATAATTTTGATGTAGATACAAATGTAAATAAGTACATGAAACAACAGAAATATAACACATTTATATTCACATAAAATGCAGAAATTCAGATGTGTACAAGTATGCATATCCATGCACACTTCTAGTTGGAGAGTTTAAGATGAATGATATGCAATACCTTTTCTAAATAGTTCACCACTAGTTAGAATAAGGTAGAGGCTCTGTATTTATTGGATCTTCTGGAAAACAGATACTAATATTAAGGAAGAAAAGAAAATAAATTTACCAGGGGTTATTGTTTTATATAATGTTTTCATGATATTAGAAAGGAAGGAAGATGCCACATTGATGTTTAAACTTGAGAAAGGAAAAAAATACTGGATAAGAGACTAAATAGAAAGATTTTCAGCCTACAATACAGGCTTGGAAATTTCTTGAGTACTAAGGAGTTGGGGGGGCACAGCAATGATTGGCCATGAAATGAGTCCAGGAGAGAATCTATTGTTGTCTTGAACTAGCTCTTTTGTGTTCTGGTAGAAGAAGAGGATCCTGAAGACACTATCGGCAATAGACTGCTGGTCAGAGAATATTCCACATGCTTCTGAAGGAAATGTTCTCTCTTAAATGGAGAGATTTATGAAGATAGAAGATATGAATTGACAAAGAAATTTAAATAAAGCAAATACTGATAGTAAACCTTTGGGTTTCTGTTTTGTTTTGCTTTTTTTTTTTTTTTCCTTCTCTCTAGAAATGAGCATAGTATGGCAGCACATACCTTCAGTCCCAGCACTCAGAAAGAAGAATCAGAAATAACTATGTGAGTTCACAGCTAGCCTGGATCTTAGTAAGTTGCAGAATAGCCAGGATACAAAGAGAAACTTTACCTTGAAAAACACAATAAAACAAACAAACAAAAAACAAAAGACAATATTGTCCTATTGAGAGCTAGAGATGCTAGATGTGTTTACCATAAAAGGTTTTGCCCTGGACAAAATCAGGGATTCCAAAAGAAAGATCCAGTTTCTTATTTCAAATCCCTGCTTGGAAGGCATGCCTGTAGGTGTAATGTCTTGAAGAACATATGAATAATACCTTGTAGGACAAGAGGGATAAATACTTCATACCGTCCCCATGTGTCATTACAGTTTCTGCAATAAGTTCCAAAAGTAGCTCCTAGAGAGGTATATACAAAGCTTCACCCCTAACCAAGAAGCTGTTTGTAACTGATTCCTATGGGAAAAGAAAAGTTAGCTTTCTCCAATGGAGTAGCACTGGCTATACCAACCACACTCCAAGACAGGCCCCATGTCTATGGGTAGGTGGCCAAAGCAAAATAGACTTCATGATTTATGTATGTATGAGTACTTTTTCTTTTGTTTGGTTTTACTTTGATATTTTTAGTTTTATTTCATTGTTGTTGTTCTGTTACTCTGTTTTTAATTAAACAGTTGATTTTTTTTTTTTTTTAAGAAAGAGAAAACACACATGAAGTTCAGGGGGTAGGGAAGTGGGGAGGATCTGGGAGGATTTGAGGGAGAAAAGGAAATATATAATAAAAATGTGTTATTTGAAAAGTAATTTTAAATTAAGCAATTAAGAAGAAAAAGGTCTTAGAAGATATGTCCCATGATATCACATTTCTACGCCCATTTCTTGCTGTGATAGAGCTCTACCTTCTTTCTCACAAACTTCCATCGATGAATCTATAATAATCCTCTTCTGAAATCATCTTCCCACTGAGTGTATAGGCAGGTGTTTGAGAGCCTGATTCTAGATATATTAGCGAATGGCCAACAATCTACCTATTCAACTCTTCTTTGTTATTTAAGTACCAAATCTCATTCTCAGACTTCCTAAAGCCCCTTTTGCCCACCTTATATTTAAAGACTTTTGTTACTAATCTGGTGTCATCCATGTACTATAAACTGACATGTTGCTTTTATAAACTGACATGTTGCTTTTACAGTTCTTGTGAGGTAGGACTATATATTGTGCTTCACAATTAGGTCCCCATGTTGTTCACACACTAGATAGCAAATCCTGCATACTGAGTTAGTTGTGATAAAATGGATGGGTTTTTTTGTTCCCTACAACTTCCTGAAGTGAATGCTTCTTTATGCTAATGAGGTTTCTAACTAGCATGGCATAATTGTCTTTCTTTTTTCTTTTTTGAAATTATATTATAATTACATTTCTCCCTTCCATTTCCTCCCTTCAAATACTCCTCGATAATCTTCCCAATCTCCTTCAAACTAATGACCTAATTTTTATTACTTGTTTTTTACCCTCCCACACACACTCCTCAATATAGCCTTATCAGTCTATAAAATGTTAATTTTCTGTATATTTTCAAGACACATCATTTGGCAAGGGAATATCAGTTAATATGTTCTTCCATGGGAAAGATCATCTCTTCTTTTCCCAGATTTCCTCTGTGGCCTATAGTTCTTTGTTTAGGGTTGATATCTCATGAATCTTTTTTACTGTTCAATGTGGCACGTCTCTCTGATGTCATTCTGTTTTAGCACATGTTTGGACAACTATGTTGATGGGATATAATGGATGTAGTTTCTGACCACACAAGGAACTAGCCTCACAGAAAACTCCCTGATCACTTGACTCTTAAAATTATTCTGCCTTTCTTTTCTGCACCTTAGGTATGAAAGTATTTTGTAGATATATCTATTGGGACTAGGTGCCACAACTTTACTTTTTGATTGGTTGTGGTCTCTATTATTTGTTTTAAATATCACTGCGAGTTTATTTTTTTATAACTTCTTAATACCAAAAACATGTATGTGTGGGGATGGTGTATCATGTCTCACTCATATCAAAACATGTTTAAAGCAAGTAGTGTCTCTATTCAAGTGAAGAGCTTGGAACTCAGTGGGATTAAGCAACTCATTGAAGGTCATGCAACCTATAAATCATGGAGATATTGGGTCCCGTAACCTTCCTCTAAAGTACATGTTTCTTTGCCTTAGCTGATGCTGTGCTTCAGCTCAGGAATCCTTAGAAATTTACTTCTAGGAAAACCACCTCTGTAAAATCATCCTTGCTTTTTATTTAGAGTAGTCTCCAGCAAATTACAGTTTGATAGAGAAGGCTCAGGTTGCTGATAGCTTGCCTGGATTGCATTTATTAAAGTCCGTAAGCAGAGGCTAGGCTGCTACCCTGCTACTTTGCAACATTAGAGGGTTAGGAGCATTTAGGCATACAGAAGGATGCATAAATTGTTACTTAATATTTCTAGACAGAAATAATTCTAAGAGGGAAAAGATAGCTGACCCATGAAGGTAAGTTAGCTTGCTCTTGAGTTAGACTGTTACAATTCACAATTTTAAAATGTCGGCTCCTGTCTCCTTATCCTGCCTCTTTCCCTTTCCTCTTCCTCTCTTCCCTTTCTTCATCCTTTTCCTTGTCTTTCTAATATATGACAGAATGTCCTTCATATTTACCTTGAAACCAAATCTGTGAGAAAGAATATGTTTTAAAATGCCAAAACTAGAACTGCTCTATCACTCTTGTAATTGTTACACATAGAAGGGACAGGCAGCTGGAGCAGGGATTCAAGGATAACATCAACAATACAGCCAGCTCAAAGCCAGCTTTGCCTATGCAAGCTCCTACTTAAATAAAGCAAAAAAAATAATCATTTTTTTTAACATTTTTCAGAAGTTCTGAGAGTATTTCCACATTAGCTAAGAATGTAGGCTTAATGATAATTAAAATATAGTCATGATATGTGATGTCATCCTTGGCATTAGGGGAAAACAGAAATGGAATTATTTAAAATATTCAATAGAGAACTCAATATTGAATACTGACCATGAGACAAATGAGCCTCTAACTAAGTCTCTGGTGGCAATTAACATATTAAACACTAACATTTTGCCATAGTCCTAATCACACTAATTATGACACATGCCATATCAAGCAAATATAAATACATTAATAGCAATGTATAAGATATATTTTTATTAGGATAGTCTCCAACAAATTATAGCTTATACATCCATATTCAAAATTGAAAACAATAATAATGTAACCAATAATGTTCACATTGTCCACTCATTAATGTGGTTGGACATTGGCACTAGGACACTGGTAGTTTTAGCATTTAAAGAATTTGGCTGGTATTCAGCTACTACCAATTCTGTCACTACAAAGACACATAAGATTGAGTCGGTGTGGTCATAATCTAGACAAAAGATACGAAGTATAAGCCAAGTGTGATAAAGCACTCTTGGCATCCTAGCACTGGTGAGCACAAAGCAAGAAGAATGCCATGAATATAAGGGACAGCTTGGTCTCTACAGTTTTTACAGAAAATACATTGCTATAAAGTGAGATCTGGCCTCAGAATGAGAAGTGGAGGAAGAAGAAGGGTGAGTTGTAACATCTAAGGTCCAAGTTTTGCATTCTGTATATATCTAAATACATATATACATGTAGAATGGATGGAATTTGTTGGGGTGTACACTACGGCCTGGGTAGATTAGCAATAGCCAAGTGTTCAGGAGAGAGAGAGAGACAGGAAATTCGATGACCCAATAGTCTCTGTCCAGTTCTACAATCCTGAGAACTCCTTGGAGAGGCATGGGGTTGATCTTACACTGAAAGGCTGAAGTTGGAGTCTGCTGTTATCAGAAGATTCCAACCCCGTATGTGTGTGTGTGTGTGTGTGTGTGTGTGTGTGTGTGTGTGTGTGTGTTTCATCAATCCTATATGTCTCTTAATTCCATTAAGTAGACAACAAAGCCTACTAGCACAGGTATGGGATACTAAAACTGCCTTCATGATACTTCAAATACCCATGACATTTTGAACAAAAATCAAGTAACAGATATTGTTGGAAACCCAAGAATGAACCCTGATTATCCTTAGATTGAGTCCTGATTCTTAACTTTTATGGCTTTTTAGAGATACAAAGGATAGGATATGAAAAACCAGAAACAAATGTCTGCGATGTGAACATTAGAGGATTCTAGATTCCACTTAGAGTACCTGATTATTTGAGTCTGGAGTGGAGTACAAATCTTTTTTTTTTTTAACAACATGTTTATGAAGTCATAATGACAGACATAATCAAGAAGCCACACTGTAAGAAAATACAATAAATGTCATGGCCTAAAAGCAGGCAAAAGATTCTCAGGAATATTTTATTATATATATACTCACCTCTAGCAACCCACACTAAATGAAGAAGATCAATACTTTAACTACAGTATTACTATATTACTTACCTTGGATGTTTACAGACTTGAAATATTATGACACTTTACTGCATGTACATATTCTTTAGCACAAAATGGAATGCATTTTATTTATCTATGCTTTTAAAAACACCCTTAAGTCTTAACATCATCAGTTGCCAATAAACATTTGATGAAAGAAAGTAATATTTTATATCTCTTCTGATGAATTTTCAAAGAAACCCAAGGTAATTAACAACACCAGGACCCGGAACCAATCAAAATGATTCACAAGAAGAAATCCATTGTCCACTGGCTATGTTAGAAAACAGTGACATATCCTCAGATGGTATGGCAAGTCATAAAATAAGTCTAAGAGGAGGTTATGAAACTGAGTAAACAAAAGATATCTTAATATTGGCATTTGCTTTGTCATGGCTGAAGGTTATCCTTCATCAGATTGTATCTATAAACAATAAGCTTAAGTGTGACCTAAGGGAATGAAGATATCACATTTGCAAATTTGCAAAATTGAATGAATGTTGCAGAGGGAAGTCAGACATCAAAAACAGGCAAATGAGAACACTTTGATGATTGAAAGAGGGTTGTATTATGTTTTCTAGTCCACATACAAGAGATCTAAAATAATTATCATAAAGCAAAATAATTTTACAGAATCCAGTACATGACAAAGATGATTTTTTTTCAAATTAAGTTTCATGCAAATTAAGGGGCCTCAGTTTATCTCATAGGTAGGAGCCACAACTCCATTGAGAATGCAAAGGACTCATACTTTTTCTTGAGGACATGCTCATCATAACTTAAATAACATGTATGAAGACTGACCTACAAAACAAAAAAATCCCATAAATTCACTCACAGTGCTCTCAGTGAGGCCGAACCTGGAAAACAGATATCTGAGGCTATGCCTAAGTTTCAAACTGTAGCTGAAAAGATACATAAGGAAAAACATCTTTCTGTGGATTAAGTTTGGGTTGATAGCCATAGAAGCCATAGAATGTACTATAATACAGCTTGGAGTAAAAGGTTATGTCGATTTATTTTGTATATTCTTTAGAAGTAAACAACCTGTGCTGTAGCTGAAGTAGTTTTTATGTGTTTTGAAAAAATACTAGTTTTAAGATGAGTTGACTCAAAACCCATTATTGTATAACAACAGACCTCATTCCTAATTTGCTTCATTGACACTCTGACTTTAAGTCCCTTTTATCCTTTAGTTTGATATTTTGTATTAAATGTATCACTTTCAGATCTGAAATATTTTCCTCTCAAAAATATGTGTAGTGGAAGGGATGAATCATATTACCTAGTCTATGTAAAATAATAAGACATATTTTAAAAACTAACAATGAAGTAGATTATAAGGACCCATCATCTCTAATAATTCTTCAAATTAACTGTGTAGTTTCGCACACACACACACACATACACACACACACACACAGAGAGAGAGAGAGAGAGAGAGAGAGAGAGAGAGATACACACACACAGGCATAGGCGTTTATATACAAATGGATATACCAGAAGATATGTACATATCACACCCTCTTTTTGTCATTGTTGGTGCATAAACCTTTGTATATTTATTTATATGCATATATATTACTAATATTATACAGGCTGAACAAGTTTTGAACAAGTTTATACACACACACACACACACACACACACACACACACACACAAACTCGTTCTGTCTGTATAATACATCTCTGTAGGTTTTCAGAGTTGACCATTTGGTATTGGATAGCCAATATTTTTTCCACAAAACTAGTTTTTTGAAAGAATTGTTCAATAACAGAAACATTTATTTTTATGGTTTATATTTAAAATTAACCAGAAGGCAAAAACATCATTACCATCCCTGCTTCACATTCAGGCATGCAGACAGTGTAGAAAGCTAATGTTGGAGAGACACCATGGCTACTTTTGATGTGCCTGGGAATATAGTTAGCTAATCTAACCCCTCTGGTTACAGTTTTGAATAAAAAGTTCAAGATTATCTGCCCTTAAATTCTGCCTACCAAAGTTTTTCTGAGAGTCACCTACCTGACAAATGTTCCATAACACCCATGCTGTGAGTACTTATTAGAACTGTGCATTTATAAGACAGTTGGTACAAGCATCATTGTTGTAAAACATGGGTAAAGGACAGGTGCTTGCTTTTATAGACACTAGGAGGCTGTCATGAGACAGCTGAAAGAAAGGAATCTACAAAGAAAGCTAGAAGCTTCTTCTTGTTGTTGTGTCTTTGCTCCCACATGGAAATAAGTTTTGATATTTTGAATTTATTTGATATCCTGAATTTATTTGAAATCCTGATCTGTTCAACCACGCAAGATCCCAGGGACTTAGCTTCATCATGTTTAAGTCAGTAAAGAGTAATGGGCATTCATGTGGGACTCTGAGGTGGTCTTATTATTTAAATCTCAGTTTCCCCATATGTTCAGTTGTGCAAAAGACTTGAGATTTGTATCCTAGTGAAGTAGCTTATGCTTGCATGAAGATACCCGGGCCATACTATAGGGATGCACCATCTCTGATAGAATTGCTTTTAGAGTTTGTAATCATAGTACCACATTGGCTTCCTTTAGGACTAGATGGACTTATTCATGAACTCTTTCTTGTTTTCTTCCTTCTCAGATCTGGGCAAATTTTTGTGAACTCTTCTGCAACACTCTCTTCTGTAAAGTAGTCATGATGATATTACATCAGCCTCAAAACATGTTGTAAGTATAGCAACATAGTGATTGACGGGTGTGTTGGGAGTTAGTATTTTTTCCTATGGAAGCAATACTCGCCTACAGTCTTATTCGTTAAAGCACAGCAGACAAACAATGCAACACAACAGAACACAACATAACAAAACTAAACAAAACAAACAAAAGTCCCAAACTACAACCACTGACAACAGCAAACCAAAACCATGGTGTCGAATTCTGAACTGTTAAGAAGTAAGATCGGACCCCCAAGGCCAATATATCAAGCCAATATTTCTTTTCCTACCTTCACAAATGTGTGCTTTATGGATTTTGTTTTTTGCCTTACTTTATTTCACTGAAGGGACATTAACCTTTCTCAAGAGCCTGGCAGGGAATCTGATTATTTTTCCTCCAGGGTAATTTCTAGTGTTATCGTGATCCATTCAGCAAACAGCGTTTGGCCACTTCAGAAGCATTTTCCCACTTCCATGTAAATGGTATGATTAGAAGTGAAAGGTAATCTTGAGTGCTGCCATGTTATGACATTAAAATAAAATAGTAATTCAATCGTTAGCAACCCCTCACAAATAACTATTCAGTCCACTTGTGTTTAATACCCTCCGCGTCCTTGCGTGCCTTTCCCTTTTGAAGCACAAAGCAGTATTGATTTCTCTTGATAACCAACTAAAAGTGTACAGAGCACTTTTATCATTACATTATCCAGAAGCAAATAAAGAAAAAAACTGCAAAAATAAAAAAAAAGTAATGAGTCCATGGTTTATTTGTATCCCTTTCCATGCAAAGTTCAGATATAAAACAGAAGGGCTTTCTCATAGATTTGAATGCCTTCATATTTGAAGATATCTGGACCATCATGATGAAAGGCAGTGTATTATAGGAAAAAGGTTTAAGTCTAAGTGGAGAGTCCCCCACACATTTGTCTGGTAGGGCTATTGTAGCAATATTCTGCAGACTGGACAGCTTAAGCAGAATAAGTTCTTTGCTGACATTTCTGGAGGCTAAGAATCAAAAGCAAATACATCTACAGAATAGGATCCAGGTTGGAAATTGATGCCTTCTCTCAATGAACTCAAATGTGCTTCCAACTAGATGTGTGGTTTCTTGTATCTCATCCTCATATGAGCATGACAATTTGTCAGAATAGATTTCCTCCTTTACACTATTTATTAATTCATAAAATTCCAATCAGTGCACAAAAACACCTGGAGTACAGACTTTAAACATGTGGATTTTAAGGTATAGGAGAGGAAGAAGATGTGATTCAATCTCTAACATCTACTTTCAAAGCCATTTTGGACTGGCCATGGAAACATCAGAAAGCATTGACATTGTTCTTCAGGAAACTTCTTTCTGAAACATAAACGAAAAGCTGGACTGCAACTATGGCTTTATAAATTTTATGGAAGGAAAACACAAGACTTTGTGAATGTGTTTATTTGTTCAGATAAAGCAGAGGCACACATCCCACTGAATGATTCTGAAACTTGTCTGATGATTTCATCTTCTCCTACAAACAGAAAAAGAAAGCCTTTAAGAAGGAGGAATGAAAAAGCCAGCCATGTAGTGAATTCCAGTTGCTTATTTTTCTGTAGATAAACAGAGACACTACACTAACCAGCACACTGTCACAGAGGAATGCTCTTGTAGGCACCTATAAAACTGATTAAGAATGTGTTTGGGGGATGTTCTATGACTCTTCTCTCTTTGTTCTCAAGGAAGTTGTGAGTATTTTATTTGTCCATTGTGACATGCATGAAAAAGAAAAATCACATTTTGGTTACTTTGAAACCACTGGAGTTTATTCGTCTCAAGCTGTTTCATCAGACCAAATGCTGATGTGTGCATGAGTGTCAAAGACCCTTATTTTCTGATGCTCATCAGTGTTTGCTGCAGGACACTTTCCAGATACTTCTACTACTTCTACTAAGAATCCTTCTGACCCTCTTGATGTCACTGATATAACACTTTTCCTTCCCAGCTTTGAGATAAGGAATTTGAAAATATGTTCTTACCCACAGTGTCTGAAGCTAGTGGGACCATGAAATGATTCATATGATGTCAAAGAGTGGAGGTTAGAGTCAGGTGGCGTGATATGTCTGTATTAAAGAGGATCTGACTATCTAGAAGTATTTTCCCTCTTCTAGTAAAATAATTGTGTAGTGCTAAATTTTTGAGTGTTTTCAACAAAAAAATCCCCCAATAAAACAACATCCTGGATTATTAGTTTAAGAACACAGAAATGTATTTTTTTTTGTTTTTTTGGTTTTTTTTTTTCAAGACAGGGTTTCTCTGTGTAGCCTTGGCTGTCCTGGAACTCACTCTGTAGACCAGGCTGGCCTCGAACTCAGAAATCCGCCTGCCTCTGCCACCCAAGTGCTGGGATTAAAAGCATGCGCCACCACCGCCCAGCCAGAAATGTATTTTTAAAAAGAATTTCTTGGTTCTTGGAGAGCTTTGTACAATGTTTGATGGTATTTCTCCTCCCTACATCTATTCCTGCATGTTGCTTCTGTGAATTACAGACCTCACAAACAACCAATGAATTTGCCAATTTCACGACGACTGGTAAAAGATACAACAGAACTGAATCAGAAATGAACACCAGGATTACTCACAACATAACCTGATAACCTACATTGTATGTTTATCTCAGTTTACCTCATTATGCCCTGTGAATCCAGGTAGATAGTGCAGAAGTATTCAAGCTGAAGAAAGCTCCATTCTTGTCATTTACTGCTAGTAAATTGTATACATTTCATCAAAGAGGAGGTATTATTTCAATTGTTCTGCTCAGAAAAAAAGAATCTGCATTCTCTTTCTATTTCCTCCTAGATTTTGGTTTATAAATTTCCCAGAAACATTCATCCCAGATACAAAATATTATACAACATTATAATTTATGATCTCATAGAGACATCATGTAAAATTATAATCTGATGGAAACACTGAATCCAATCATCCATCACCCTCCAGTATTCTCTCAAGGAATTCTCCAAAATCTGTTCCTTGGCTTATTCCTTTAGACAGAGGTTACAGGATCATTCTAGGCATGGCAGTGCCTGTTGGTAGACAAAGAACAATCAATTGGAATGCACTACATGGTCCCATCCCATTCCTTCTCTCTCTATTGAACTCTTCTCAGGTGGGTTCCTCACATTACTCTGATTTTGATTCCTGACACATTGCCCCAGAGTTGTCCAAAAATCTAACTTTTCTAATATAAAGATGTACCTGGAACTATTGGATTTTTATTTCATCTTATTTTAAAATGTGGATCTGACTCAGCGCTTCAGGCAAGCGCTCTACCACTGTGCAATACTGCCATACCAAGTTCCACACTGTTGGGGATATGATAATGAACCTCTCCTTACCTCTCCTTAAATGTGAATCTCTGAAGAAATAAAGTATTTGTTCTAGCATGAATACTAATTTATACTATTACTGAATACCTGCATCTATATGTCAGGACATTTGCATTCTTTATTGCTTTAAATTATTTTGAAATATGACAAGAAGTTCATTTGGTAATTTCAAAAACCCAAATTTGATTGCCAGTAGTGATCAGGCAGAAAATCTAAACAAATGTGTGCCAGGAACAACAGGGAATAAGAGAAGCTTGACAGACTGTCACCTTGAGAGAGACAAATATCTATTCATCTGAAACTGAACTTTGCTGTGTAAGAATGTTGACCCAGTGCCTACAGATCTTCTGGCCAAATAAATGGATACTAGATTTTTTAAATGAATTGCAAATTTGAATTTATTTGCTAATTCAATTTCTAAACACACTTGGATGCATCAAAGAACATGTCTATCCCAGTAACTATGCATAACAAAGCAATCACAAACTGACTACTTTCCAACACTACACTTTCATTTTGTTTGTTCATTAGTTTGTTTGCTTATGAGATGGTAAATGCGGTAGTCTCCAGTGAAGTCAGTTTCTTGCCATTATACTCAGGAATACTCAAAGAAAGTGACCAAGACCATTGGCAATATAATTACTGGAAGACATGACTACTCCTTGCCACTCATAAAGCTATAGATAATCACAGTATGGAATACTTGAGTCATCTGTTGAGCTATGGATTTTAGATAATTTAAAATTAAAGGTTGGAGTTAAATAATTGAATCAATCATTAAAATCCTTGTTACAAAATTGACTGCAGTGATGAGATCGTAAAGACAGGCAAATCCCTGGAGGTTACTGCCTAAGTCCTCTAGTCAAATCAGCAAAGCCGTGTTCAGTAAGACACTTTGTCTTAAGGTAGAGAATCACACAACAGGTAGATGGAGCAATCCTAAGTAGCTCAGTTTGATTCTGTGCCCTACATAAAAGCAGGCATAAGAGAACAGACTGTGCAAAATATTCCTCTGATCTCACACAGATTGTTCTATGCACATGTCTACTTTGATATATGTTTGCATGCATGTACACACACACGCACACACACACAAATAACAGATGAAATTATAAAGAAATTCTGTCTCAAAAAATAATGCTGTGAAGAGAGCACACGAAATTGAACTATGGCCTCTGTTCTCTGTGTGCCTGTCCTCTCTCTGTGTCTTTTTCTCTGTCTCTGTCTCTGGAATTAAAACTAAAACAAATTGCCATGCCCACTCCAGTGAAGTCTTGTGACAAGCCCAAAAGCTTGGTCACAGACCAGAGGCAAAAGCTTCAAAGGAAGCCAGTCTCTTGGAACTCATTTGTGGCATCCCTAACTCAGAGGTAGCCCAGATATGTCCTTGCGAACTCGAGTGCTAGGTGCCCATGAAGATATGATTTACTAAACAAAATTGGACATTGCACTCTGACCTTTACCAATGTTCCAACGTCTTAGCCAAACCCTGGCTTGGAATTTCATAAAGAATGTTACCCATCCAGACTTAATTGCCTCTGGCATTGTTAGGGAAATAGTAAAAAGGGTAGGGCATTGAAGTTGACAGAATGGGAGACTTATCCCAGGGCAAGATCAAGTAGAATCCTCATTTTCAGTCACACGTGGCAGCTGAGCCACTCCTAAGAATTAGCAAGAATGGAACTCCTAGGGACAAGTCTCTACCAGCCCCGATTAACACAGTGGGCGCTTTACTAAGGATGGGCGGGAGTGTACATCAGTCAGTCAGTGTATGTAATGCAGCAGAGCATTAGAGACAAAGCATTAAAGATTCGAGCCTCATACAGTTCGCAGCCCCCACGCCCCTGCCTGCCCCAGAGCACTCCAGCCTGGGGGGGTGCAGCGCCTGCCCCAGAAGAGGTAGCTGCTTTAGACCCAGTGTGTTTTAGATGGCGTCAGATGTACCTCGACCACTGAGCTGCAAGACTTTTCATTTCTCGTTTGTAATGACTGTAAAAGTCTGATGCCATTTTTGAGAAACACATTCAGATCTTGCACTTCCATGTGTTGTGTCTGCCATCATTTCTTTGCCTATGCCTTGTCGACCTTACCAGGACCATGTTTCCGCGCGGGTTGAGGGAGGCCCAGTCCGTGGTAACAAATAAATACCAATAAATCAAAAAACACAAAATGAAACCACACAAAAAGTTCACAAAAAGACATGGAATCTTATTTGTGTTTGCCAGCTATTTCTGGGCATGGAACATGTCCTGTAGTGTGGTTGATATACCCAGTTACACTCCACTGGAAAAAACTGATTGCCCCTCTCCTGGAAGGTAACAATTGCAAATAGCTTCCTGGTTAGGGTGGGACTTTGTGTGTACTTCCACTTTTTGCTGCTGGGATTTTGTCTGATTTGAACTTGCACATGTCTGTCCATCTGTGCATGCTCTCACCACCATGGTGAGTTCAGATATATGTTTTGGTCCTGTTGTGTCTGGAAGACCCTGATGAACTTGGCATTGTGTAGATTCAGAATGTTGGCAGAGTGAGGGATGTAGTTGAATATTCCTATTGGGGTTAGCAGTGAGGTATCCAACTCCAATTGTAAGCAGTTGCATGCTGTGAACAAATGGAATGACAGCTATTCTTATTCAGGATAGCATACAGGATTCAGATGGATTCTGTGTGTGTGTGTGTGTGCACCCTTTTTCAGGCTCCTGAAATACAAAAACTGCAAATCAGAGTCAAATGTTAATGGAATTCACATACCAAACTCATAAAAGGACTACAAGGGGATCCTGATAGAATGATTCTTTCGACAAACATGGCATTCCTATTCTTGATATCTGTTCTTATCATAGGAAACACACAGAATTTTTCATACGCATTAGTTACTGGATGTAATGCAAATAATTACTGTTTTTAAATAAAAAAAATCAGGGAAGAAAAGAAATGATATCACATAAGAATCTTAGGAAGAAAATCTTTATCAAATGCTTATGAGCATTAAACTTATCATGTTGTAGAAATATTACTTTTCATTGAGGGATGGTTGATGTTAACATTTTTATCCAAGGAACTGTTTTATGACATTATGCCATGATTTGGAAGGAAATCTCATAATATATTATTTTTAAGAAGAAAATTTGAGAGACCATCAGAGAACAGGAGAGGAAGAAACAGAAAGAAGGAAAGATAGAATGAGAGAGTGATACAGAGATAAATGAATATCAGAAATAATTCATTTTAAGTTTTCTCATATAAAAATGAACCCTTTTTCCATTGATTTGTTTCCATGCATTGTCCTTATGACAGGAGCATCACATTTTTTCCTTACTTTATTTTAGTATCATGAGGATGATGGGGTATTCATCCAACTCTCAAAAATATTTAGTTCTGTGTTGTTAATAAAAGACGAGTACTGCATTATAGTATTTTGATGTTAGTATCATAAATTGAGATGTAAAATGAGACACAAGAACAAGAATCTAAATTGTCTCTAAATTACCTAGTTATAGTTAATGTTGATTAGCAACTTAATAGGATATAGAATCACCTAAGAGATAAACATTTTGGCATGCCAGTGGGAAAGATTCTATGTTGTGTTGATTAATAAAGACCCATCCCAAACGTTAGCAGTAGTTTGGGTTAGGGTCCTCCAGTAGATAAAAAAGAAGAAATAACTCCAAGTGTTAGTAACCATCCCGTTCAGCTTCCTGATTACAGATATAGCTGTCTCACACTCTTGCTACAGTGATTTTCTCCCATGATGGACTGCACCTGTGAATTGTGAGCCAAAACTGTTTATTCCTTATTTATGTTGCTTTTGTGAGTTACTTTTTCTTAACTCATACTTAAGTGGTCAGCAGGCACAGGAGTGGCCATGCCCCTCACTTGAGGACCATCAACTACCAGGCTGCACCTACAGAACATACTGGCTGCTCTAATATGGAAACCAGATCCCAAAAACTTACAGACAAAAAATCCCTAACTCTGGACTTGAAATCCCACCAATCCCCACCTGGAAATCTCCACCCTGGAAAGTACCCCAGTGCCTAAAGGAATTTTCTATAAACCATGTCTCTGCTCAGCTCTCTGCTGCTTCTCATTGAGCAAAGGTAGCCACTCTTCTGGAGTTCTGTTTCCCAGTGTTATCTCCTGTGTGCGATGACTTTGTGGTAATCCTTGGATCCCAGCTGCTAGGATACCTTTCCATCTGAGCTGTAACACTTACAATAAGAACATAAAAATAACTAAAATAGAAGATTTATACTGAGAAGTGAGGCCATTGTTGTATAACTAATGCTGCTCTTAAGCATTTGGAACTGGTATGTAGTAAGAAGGTGAAAGAGTTTGGAACTTTGGGCTAGAACATTCACAGGGTGTTGCAAATAAATTTCAAGAGGTCATTCTTGTGGGGATTTGGAAGACCATAAAGTCAAGGCACACGTTGACGGTAGAGATTTGGCTCATGAGGTTTCTGAGGGCAACACCGACCTCCTAAGGAAGCTGGGAAGATGTCATTTGTGCTTTATTTTTGAAAAAGAATCTGGGCACATTTAGCCTATGTCCTGAAAATGTGAGAAGGGCTAGATTCAGAAGCAATGTATGAAAGCATTGAATGAAATTTTAGAGCAGAAGAGCATCCAGCCTGTCATGGTTACTGCTCATTCTTTTACCCAGGTCTATGTGAGAAAGCACCACAGGAGGAACACAAACAGAACAGTGGTGCATTTGGAGGGAAAGAAAAGAATTTCAAGCTCCAGACAAGGCTGACACTGAGAAATCAATTGTACTTGTTAAAGATATTTGCACCATTACAGAGAAACCTCTTGCTCTGCACTTTGAAAATAGATAAGGTATTCTATGTAGTGAAAATCCAAATCCCCACGAATTGAGAGAGCCTAAATTGAAAACACCACTCTGCTTAGAAACAACCACCTAAGAAAAATCTTTTCCAAGGGACAGCTGTGAAGCAATACAACCAAAATCTAAGAGACCAGGATATATCTCAAGTTACAGGTTGAACTTGGGATCACTGTTCACATGGTAGGGACATCATAGGTATGACAGACCTGAGCATGGCAAGTTCAAAGGTGCATGGGCTAAGGTTGTAGGCAGCCACTGAGGCCGGGCAATTTATATATCAGGCTCAGTTCCCTGAAAATATTCCCAGAGTGACCACAGCATGAAAATGTGAAAGCAAAGCCTCTGCTATAAGGGAGATAGATCCCAGAGTACCAAGTATGCCAAGACAATGAGATACACACCAAGGAAAACTGTGTGCTTGGATTCATGACCTAAGAGAGAGACTTTGTGTGCTGCAGGGTGATAATTTGAGGGGTGAGACTAAGTAAGCCTTTTGTAGATCAGATGATATCATCACAAATGACAAATGTCTGCATAGAACATCAGGATTTGGTGTTTGTTTTTCTGGAATGCCATTCCTTTATTAAATCTGTTCCTTGCTATGTTTTATCTTACCTTTTTGAATGATAATCATTGCTCTATAGCATTCTGGGAAGGAAGAATGTAACTTGTGTTTTGTGCTATACTGGCTCACAGCTATGAGATTGCCTGTTTCAGAAGAAAGACTGCACCTACACTTATACTTTTGAACAGTGGAGGAATTAAGTAAATTCTATAAGGACTTTCAAAGTGGGACTGCACATGTGTGAGATAGTTTCTTGATTTGAATTAACCAAAATAAATATTAACTTCCTTAAGCTGTTATATCTAGTTCTCATAGAAACAAGAAAATAATCCTATGTTTCTAGTAAGTCATATAATACTATGTTATTAAATTGAGAATAGGATATTTAATATATACATATATATGTATATACATATATATGTATATATATACATATATATATAAACATTACTATAGTAGCATACACACAACATGTTATTCTATACTATGAGTAGGTTCTCTAATTTATTGATTCATAAAAAAACATCACTTTCTACAAAGTTATATTTATACCTTCAAATTAAATTTTTAAGAAAGATCAAGAGAGCAAATTTAACATTTAATATAATAGAATAAACAAAGACCTATAAGGATACCAAGTGGTGCTGAGTTGAGCTGGCATATCATTGTCAAGAAGAATCCCCATCCTCCTGTCTTTCCTATGTATGCTGGATGTTTTCCCTATAGTAATACTATGCTATAATCTTTCTGTCTGTGCCCCTTCCTGTCCTAAGTTCATATAATGAAATTCTGACACCAGTGCAATTACTATGCCACTGCAGTTTTAACAGCACTTTGGAGGGGGGTGTGGATTGTTACATTATAAGTCAAGGGTTCTTTTGATTAGGAATAGGGAGTTTACAAAAGAAATGTCAGGATGTTTACAGAATCCTTCTACCTTGTTAGGGCACAGAGAAAACACCTAGAACTTTCCCAATTCTAGGAATAAGCCACACTACACATCAAGTCTGTTAACTCCTCATTGGTGAATTACCTAAATTCTAGTAGCAGCATTAGCAAATTTCTATTATTTACAAGTGACTCAGTCTAAGAAATTTTGTCATAGAAATCAACATTGACACAAATGTTTAGTTCCATAATATTATCCCTCCAGAGATCTATAGTGCCATAGTTTGTGCTCAAAGCCTTTACAATATGTGATATATTTGTTCTCCACAGTGGAATTCAAGAGTCAATGAAGACCTTCTGTGTCACAGGCTGCTCCACTCGGGTGATGATTCTTTTCATTCTAACCTTACTGACTGCAAAATAAGAGTGAATGACTATATGCCCTCCAGTGTGTGTATATACACACTTAAAATACTGTGCCTGCGACTTCTAGAATTTAGGTTCTTTAAAAACTAAATTAACCAGCGTTTCCATAGTTTAGACTGCAGTTGGTAAGACAGAAAAAAATAATCATTTTCTTTTTTAGTTAATTAATTTTCATTTATTCACTTTGCAGTTCTACCACAGCCCACCCTCCTGGTCCCCCATCCCACAGTCCTCCCCCATCCCCTCCATTTCATCTTTGAGAGTGTCGAGACCCCTGATGGGTATCCCAACACCCAGGCACATCAAGTCTTTTGAAGCTGGGTGCATTCTTTCCCATTGAGGTCAGAAAAGGCAGCCCAGCTAGAAGGCAGCCCAAAGACTGGCAATGGCTTTTCAGAAATCCCCCACTCCCGTTGTTCGGGACCCACATGAATACTAAGCTGCACATATAATACATATGTTCAGGGAAGCCTGTGTTGAGCCTATTTGTGCTCTTTAATTCATGGTTCAGTCTCTGAGAGCACCAAAGGCCTAGGTTAGATGACACTATTGGTTTTCCCAAGCAGTTCCTTTGGGGTCTGCAATCCTTCCTTCAACAATTCCATAAGAGTCCCCAAGCTTCATCCACTGTTTGGTTGTGGGACTCTGCATTAGTCTGAGTAAGCTGCTAAGTAATCCTCTTAGAAAACAGCCATGCTAGACTCATTACTGCAGGGGGAGTGGGGTGGGAACAGGGGTTTGTTTTTGTTTTTGTTTTATTTCATTTTATTTTTTAATTTTTGGAGGGGAACATGGGAAAGGAGATATTGTATGACATGTAAATAAAGAAAACTTCTAATAAAAAAAAGAAAAAAAGATTATCATTAATAGTGTCAAGGATTGGTGCTTGCACATGGGATGGGTCTCTAGTTGGGTTGGTTATTGCTTAGCCACTCCTTCAGTCTCTGCTCCATCTACTGTCTCCACATTTGTTGTAGACAGGATAAAGTTTGGGTTCAAAATTTAGTGATGGGTTGGTGTCCCTGTTGCCCCAATAGGTTTCCTGCCTGGCTGTAGGAGGTGGTCTCTTTAGGTTCCATATCCACAATGCTATGAGTCACAGCTAAGGTCACTTCTAATGATTCTTGGGTGCTTCCTCTCTCCTGGGTCTCTGGCATATTCTCCATATGTCCTATATCTTCCTATCCCTGTCAGTTGCAGATTTTCAGGGCCATCTGGCCATCTCTCCTCTCCCTCCCCACACCTGATCTTGAACACCTCCCATTTCCCTCTCCATCTCCTTACCCACCCATTTCCCACCACCCATGGGCCTCATACAATTATTTGATTCACTCTTCTAAGTGAGAGTCAAGCATTCTGCTTTGGCCTTTCATTCTTTGTATAGCTTCTTTGGGTCTGTGGAATGTAGCATGGGTGTCCTGTATTACGGCTAATAACCACTTACAAGTGAGTACATATCATGCATGTCATTTTGGGTTTAGGTTACTTCACTCATGATGTTATCATCAAGTTATATCTATTTGACTGCAAAATTAATGAGGTCTTTATTTTTAATAGCTGAACAGTATTCCATTGTGTAGATGTACATTTTCTTTATTCATTCTTCAGTTGAGGGCCATCTAGCTGTTTCCAATTTCTGGCTATTATGAATAAAGCTGCTATGAAAACAGTAGAGAAACTGGCCACATACACACACACACACACACACACACACACATACACACACACACACACACAGTATGTTGTGCATAATTTAGGCATATTTACATATGATGTGTCAAACATAATTTAGTTAATTATAATATGATTTCTTAAGGGTTTATCAAACACCTTTTATATTATTAGTCTCTTCTCCTTCTGTATGGGTCTCTCTTTCTTCTCACCATTAGAAATCCTTGTCTGTCATTCTCTTTGCCACTTCATATGTCACCAATATCCTGCCTTCATTGTCACTGTCAATCCTCCCTACTACCTATGGTCACATCACACTTTTCTGGTTTCTGTGGATACTCCATGTTAAACACTCACTTTAAAGGATTTGGATCTGGGACTAATGATTAGATAGAACATTCAGGGTTTGTGTTTCTGGGTCTGTGTTATTTCACTGAATATAATCTTGTCCAGGCCCATTCATTTATCTATAAATGCCATGATTTCATTTTTATATACAGCTAAATTATATTCCATTCTTTACATATACTACACTTCTAGTATCTATTTATCTGTTGAAGGACAGTTAGGCTGCTGTATGTGCTGGCTAATTTTATGTCACTTTGATACAGCCAGAGTTACTTGAGAGGAGGAAACTAAAATGGAAAAAATACCTCTGAAAGATTGAGCTCTTGCAAATATAGAGGGTATTTTCTTAATTAGTCATTGAAGGGGAAATTCCAGTGGTGACATCCTTGGGCTTGTTGTTGTGTGGTTTATAAGAAAACAGACTGAGGAAGACATGAGGAGCAACCAGTAAGCACCATTCCTCTATGAGTTCCTGTCTCTGGATTCCTGCTGGGTTTTACTTTGTGATTTGGCTTCAGTGGAGTATGATTCAGGATATATGAACTAAGCTGTTGGATCTGATGTTTCTTCAAAGCAATAGTAATTCTAAGTAAACTAAGACATGTTTCTTTTATGGTTGTTGTTAATAGAGCAACTATGAAGATGGCTGAGCAAGTGTGAGTAGATTAGGATGTCTAGATCGTTGGACATGTGCTAAGGAGTAGTATAGCTGGGTCATTCTGTAAGTTTATTTTTCATTCTTGAGAAAGTCTCCACATTGAATTTCCAGAGTGGTATTTCCAGCATGCATTTTTATCCAGCAGTAAATGAGGGTTTATATTTTCCTGCAACTTTACCCGAATTTATTGTCAGTTTCCCCCAATTTCTAAGGAGAATGAATGTTTTTTGAAGTGTTTCTTGGCTACTTTTATTTCATCCCTAATGAATGGTCTCTTTAGATCTCTAGCTCATTTTTTCAACTGGGTCATTTGTTCCATTCATTATTTGCTTATTCGATTCTTTGTATAGATATCATTTTCCTTTCTTCATGTCTTTTGCTTTTTTATCTACTGAGTTTAACAAGGGTCATTGATACCAAGGCTATGGAACTATTCTATGGGGCTCAGTGAGCTCCTTAGTGGGTACAAATGTTTGTTTTTAAATATTCACTGATTCAATGTGTTGTGTGCAGGCATGCCTGTGCATGACAGGTGCATCTGCTATTTCTGAAGGCCAAAAGGAGGCATTGAATTCTCTGAGTCTGAACGTAGAGATAATTATGAGCTATCATATTGGTGGTGGTGATGAAACTCACGTTATCTGGAGAAGTAACCAGTACTTTTAAACACTGAAACATCTTTCCAGGCCCAAGTACAAATGAGAATTTCACCTCCTCTATAATCCAGCAATAGCCAAAAGTTCAGCAGGGAACAACAGTGTCCCATGAGTTCCTCCTAAATTCATGGCGCATGGCAAGTCAAGTCTTATAGAAGCCAGTGTAGTCAAATGAGGCTCTTATAAAGTCATGATTACAATATCTATGTCACATCTAGAAGTTGGCTCTTTGAAAGCACTTCTAAATATCTTTAAGGTTTTGTATTCTTTCTGCTCCTCGTAGTGTGATACTCCCTGGGCCACTAAGGCAAGTGTACAAATGCCTTAGTTAGGATTTATCACATAACCACCCCTTATCCTCAACACGTTTGGTAACCAAAAGTCCATGCAGTGACTTCTATTTCTATTACAGAGAGCATTCTCTTACTAAGGCTGTGACTAGCATTTGTCTGTGAGGAGAAACATAGAATAGACATTTAGAAATTTAGTGCCATATTAATTTAAATAAGCAGAAGCCACAAGTTTTGACTAAGTTTATTTTTATCAAATACAAATTGCTTCTTCTGGAAGGAACCTCCAATTCATTCACAGAGTTGTTGATGACCCCTGTACCCTGTACCCCAGGTACCACTATTGCAGAAGTACATATATCCTGCATGGTGGCTTGCACTGTACTTAATAAGATTTACCACTAGATAACATTAGTGGTTTTCCGTCCCTAGCAGCCTGCATGGCATCCTGAGATCTAGGTGTCAGAGAGGAGGCTTTCACATCAGCTGATACTTTATATCTCTATATCTCCCAACTGAAGTGAGTATTGTTCTGAGCATTAGGATTTGCCAGTTAATTAATGTGAGCAGCCAAGAGGAATGATAAGTGACTATTTGTTTGGAGGCCTCTGTGCATTTGTCTTTATCTATAGCTTGTGAGGATATGGGATATATATATATAGTACTAGCATTTTTGTGTAGTAACTCATGCTTTTTACAAGCAGCATTGTCCAACCAAGCAATTCTATCTCTTTTATACAACTTTATATAACTTTATATAACTCATTTCATAACTTAGGTATTGTTGTTGTTTTTAATGAATTCTTTAACTTCTTGTCTTTTAAAACCATTACTTTTCTGATTTGAGACTGTAATATAATTATATCATTTCTCATTTGCCTTTCTTCCCTTCAAGCCTTCCCATATGGACATCCATTTCTCTTTTGATATAAGCATTTATCTTGGAGTGAACTGCAGAAAGCAAAGAGAGACCATTGCTTGGTTGGGAAGACTAGGAGTCAATAGACAAATAAATGGCAGGATTCATGTAATTTGGTGCAGTAAATGGGAAAATTAGGAGCCCTCAAAAGGGAGGAGGGAGAGACAATAATAACCTATGTTTTTAAATTAGCTTTTGGAAATGTAGATTTTTATATGTTTGTTTTACAAAAACCTTTTGTTTTGGTCAGTCACCTATCCCAGCCTCTTTGACAAATTTATCTCTTCAGCTCCATTTCTACTGACTTTTCTAGGCTCCGTATTCCTGCTGTCTAGTTTCATTTCATGACTGTTCTCATTTCCTAAATCATCTTCTCTAAATGATCTCTCTGTCTTAATGGTTTCTAAAAAGATTTTATGTTAAACCTATAGATTTAAGATATATACTTAGTTTTCTAAGTCTGGTTACTATCTTGTTGTCTTTTATGGTCACCATAAATTTTCCAGTTTTCTTAATTCACCTACAAATTGCATAGCTTAACTTTACATTAATCTGATGAATATATATGATGAATGTATACACAGATTTTAATAATGTCTTACTGATTTGTAGTTTTTACATACAGTAGTCATTTGCACTGTAATTTGGTTTCTTGGTAATTCTCATTCCAAGTGAGAAAGGTAGAATATCAAAGTAATTTTAATTTGTCATTTCCTTGTGGGTAATTCTGTTGACCAATCTTTACTGTGTTTATTAGCCATTTGTAGTTCTTCTTTGTAGAGCAATCCTGAGCACAATCACATATTTGGATAGATTTCAAAAATTTCATTAATTATATAAATGATATTTCTTTATTCATATTAATTTATTCATGTATTCACCTGTAATCAAAATTTACTCCAGCATATTTATTTCCTATATGTGACAATTATTTTGAATCATTGTCTTTTATTTGATCATAATTTAAAGAAATGCATAGCAATCAAATTAGATATTTTGGAACATGACTCTGTACCAGACATGAAGTTTAGCAAAATCTATGTAGCATGGTTTTATTTTTTAAGGAAATTGCCATGTTCAACTAGAACAAGAAAGGCTGGTTACACATCTTTGGTCTTCATGTATGTTAGAAAGCTGGGAGTGAAATGCCAATGCATTCTTTTTCTTTCATTTAGCAAGTGAGCAGTGATCAATGGTTTAGGATTTTAGAAAACATTGTTGGCACAGGAGCTTAACATAGTCAGCAGTGGCAGAAAAAAAGGGTAAGAGAGGAAGAGGAGTGTATCTTTAACAGTTGAGAAACTGTGTTTATGGCTGGAGAGATGGCTCAGCAGTTAAGAGCACTGACTTCTCTTCCAGAAGTTCTGAATTCAGTTCCCAGTAACCACAAGTGTGAGAAACTGTGCTTATAAAAGAAAAGATAAAGAAAACTTTGCTATAGACACAGATATCAGAGCCACAGGTGAAAGCTGAAATCTTGGATACTGACTAAAGTTGTTTGAGGCACAAGCAAAACGCCCTTATAGAAAGACCTCCCATGCCAATCAGATTCTTCTATTGTGTGAATACAACCTTGAAACCAGGAAAATTTGCTAATGAAACAACATTACTTCATAACATATGAAAGGTAGCAGAAACACAAGGTGAAATTTGTATAGCATATATGTCAAGGATAGGCTGCATTCCATAGAGATATGTACTTTTATTATTTTTTAAATATAAGAAAAAAGTAGGCTTGGGAAGACGTTTAGAAGAACATTTTGTGTGGAGGGGAAAGTAAGTATAAATACCTGATGATAGATAAAGGTTAACTGCAGGCGAGTGACAGAAAGGTAACCAGTAGAGCCAGAACGCAGCATGAAAAAAGTGCTGGGGGCCTTAAATAGAAGGCTGTGAAAGGGAAAGGCTGTAAACATGACCAAGAACCAGAGCACTGTGCGAGCAGTGACCTACACAGAATTGTTCTCAGAGCGACAGGTGCTCACTGAAAATGAATTTCTAGGGTAATTGTAAATTCAGATTATTGTTTTGAAAATATTGTTCCAGCTGTGCAGAAGAAAAGAAAAAGGCTAAAGAAACAAAATAGGAATAATTGTGGGTCACATGTAATTTCCCATTACTATTCATTAACATACTTCATTCTGCATTATTTATTTGAAAATATAATCAAGGTAACAACGTAGGTATTTTTCTAAATTAAAACAAGTACAAAAATAGAATTTTTTTCTTAGAGTTGAAAGAATTTGACAGCTCTTATGCATCAGTAATGGCGACATGCTTGCTTTTCTTTCCAGTTACTATCCAAGGATAACATACAATCCTTTTAATGATTAGTTAGAAATCAGGATTCATTTATTGAATGTTATAGTATCAGGTAGAATGAGTCCCTACTTTTCGTAGATCGACAGAATATATTTTATTCCAATGTCAAATGAAGTGTCAAACTAGTTTAACAATATTTAAACATATTTTTCCTTTAGTGTAAAATTCAAATGTTTAATCATTTTAGTTTAATTCAGTTGGTTGTAACTTATTATTCCAATTTATACTAGATTTTTTTCCCCTTCCTCTCCCCCTTTTTTTCTCAAAAGTTTACTTTTCTGGTAGAAACCTCATTTGAACCATATTGAAAATGTGTGTAGAATTGAACATATAAAAATACAAGAATTTTTTATTTTATTTTTAAATTAAGGTGTAGAATGTCAGTGGCATTTGCTTTCTTGAAGATGGCTGTTTCAATATTGTTCAGCATATTCTCACCAAAGAAAGCAGTTACTAAAGTTTTCTTATCTTCCGCTTTAGCCATGAACATGTGTTTGTTGGGGTCCAGATAATTCTTATGAATTATTCTCATACAAGTCCACAAGGGCAGGTCTTGTCTTCAGTATTACAGCTGTGGCAAGAACTTATCTCCCCACTTCCTTCTTGGTACTGTTGGGAGGACACATGCAGCTATTAAATGAAACGTGCCTGTTAACCCTGGTGCTCTATCAGCTATGTGCTTAGAGGAAACCACAGTATTCAACTCTTAGTTGCCCCTGTACAGACAGATGAAGAATTTTGACATATGGCTCATAAATTATACTAAAAACTGGAAGAAGTTTACTTGATAAATTATACATAGAGTGTGCTATCTTGTTGCCTATGGGGATGGGGGGACTTCTACTCCTCAGCTAAACATAATGTGGTCGTCTGTCCTGGCTCCCCAATAATGGAGATTCTTTATTGTGACTGATACTTGATCCTCATCTTCTTTTCCTTTACTTCTGGGTTACCATCAAGGACAGATGTACAGCAATTTGTCCTTCAAATTTTTTGGTTATATTGAATTACACAATAGAATTTTTTTTTGCATTTGTATTATATTACATGCTTTATGCAGGGGACACATGGTGATATCATAACTGAGACTCCTGGATACTCAGCCATGTAAGTGCTGTTTTTCAGGTGAATAGCCAGTAAGAGGCTTTCATGAAAGTCCTGCTGACGAGACTACGATGCCATTCATAAGTGATGGAACCTTTAAGAAATGTAAACTCGTGGAGGGAAGTTGAGATATTAGCTTAGTTCAAAAGACGATATTTATACTTCTGGCTTTTTTTTTTTTTTT
>NW_022196905.1:236374951-236399015 GCF_008632895.1 Mastomys coucha
TTTTTTTTTTTTTGTCTTTTGTTACCATGGGGGAAAATTATCTTTCCTGTTTTGTTTCCATTGCAATATATTCTGTTATCATAGCCTCAAATACAATAGAACAACCTGAACTCAGAGAAACTCTTGAAACAATGAGTTAACACAAAGCTTGCCTCTATTAACTTGCTTATTTTAGATATTTTTATAACAAGAAGAAAAAAAAACAACAATGTTAGTTAATTCTTCTTTCCATGTAACTACAGTGTCTGAGAGAAAATTTAAAGGGAAGAGAGGATTGCTTTACTTCTGAATTTCAGAGGGAGTCTGATCCAACCTGACAGGGAAGGCAGGGAAAAGCAGCTTTGCCCAGTTCAAGAGCTTGATGTGGCAGCTGTTTATATCAAAACAGAACAGGAAGAAGAGAAAGTAGGCAACATCAGGTGGGAGATGTAATGTTCAATGGCCTCTCCTGGGAGACCTACTCTCCCATCCAGGATTTTCTTCCCTGTTTACCAAAGAGCTCCATTAGTGGAAGTACACACAAAACCTGAGCATATTGAGCATATTTCAGATTCAAACCATAGTGATGACTGTAAGGCAGTAACTGCTGATGTAGTTGTCAGGACAAAGAGATTAGTAAGTAGTAGACAATGTGGTATGTGCACATAAATAAGAATGAAGCTAGGAACCCATCCACAGCAGAGTGCTACCCTTCAGAATGTCTGACTTATCGCTGCCACACAAGTGTGTGGTGGCAGCTCCTGTGGCTTGTCATATGATGAAATGCAGGCACACTGTTTTTCCATGCTAACATTTAATAATGGATACAAGATGGTGGGGAAAAAAGAAGCAAACTGGGCAGTGGTGGCACAAGCCTTTAATCCCAGCACTTGGGAGGCAGAGGCAGGCAGATTTCTGAGTTCGAGGCCAGCCTGGTCTACAAAGTTACAAAGTGAGTTCCAAGGCTAAACAGAGAAACCCTGTCTCAAAAAACAACAACAGAAAATAAAAATAAAAAAAGAAGCAACAAAACAATGTATTGTATAAGGGAACTCTGCTTATAAGTCATTGTCTTCAGGATCTGTTCTGCTGCATGATATCTATAGATGCTTGGAGACTAATTCAGAACCTTTTGCCACAGTAAAGTCCACTGGTAGGATTAGGCTGCATTCTAGTACGATATTGGCTGAGGAAGACCTGTGGAGTTCCCAAAGCAGGCATAGGAAAAAAGGTAACTCACTAAAAACTGACAGTGGGACCCATCACCACAGAAAATATCTACACAGCTTAGAAAGGTCAAGCTGATGCCTGTCTGGAGTCTTCACCCATATTTTCTAGTCTCTTTGGTATGAGAAGTTACTATCAAGGGTATGGAACCAGGAACCTTGTCATCATCCCAGTCACAAAATACTCTACCTACAATCTGTCTTGCCCAGGTGATGTCCTGGGCCAATGGGGTATGGGTGGAGATGGAGGAATATCTGATTAATCTTTGGCTTAACTTGAGGCCTATAGTATACAAGGGAGCTCACGCCCTATACAACCTGGATGTTCAGCAACCAGAAACTGGATGGCCCAGAGACCTAGAATTAATCAATGACATGATCCCTAATTATACTCTGCTGCACTCGTGGACCTGTGACTGCTTCACTTGTCATCAGAGAGGCTTCCTAGAGCAGAAGATGGGAACAGTTACAGAGACCTACAGCCAGACATTATGTAGAGATAAAGCCTAAACTGAAGGTCTCCATTTAGTCCCTCCCCTTGGGAACATGGGAAACTTTGGGGAAGAGAGGGAGAAAAGACCATAGGAGTCAGAAGGGGTGGAGTACACCAGAAGTATGTAGTCACTAAATCAACTAAGCAGGACTCACATAGGCTCACAGAGATGGAAGTGATAAGCGAAGAGGTCTGCATGAATCTGTACCAGGTCCTCTGTACACGAGTTCTGACACACTGCCAATTAATATCATGTTAGTTTCATGTTTTTTGTGGGAATTCTAACAGTGGGAATGGATATATCTCTGAGCCTTTTGCCAGCTGTTGGGAATCTTTTCCTCAATCGGATTGCCTTGTCCAGACTCATTATGAGGGCTTTGTCTCGAATTATTGTATTTTGTTTTGTTGTGTTTGACTTTTCTCACTTGGAGTCCTGTTCCTTTCCCGTGTGGATCTGGGTGAGAGGGGAGGTTTGTAAGGAACTTGGAGAACGGGTAGGAGAGGAAACTGTGGTCACTCTAGTTGTAATGTATAAGAGAAGGAGAATCTATTTTCAATAATAGTTTGAAAAAGAAAAAATTTAAAACCCATGGTTTTGTTGTGATTTTTTGTTTGTAACTCAATTGTATAACTTTTGAGGATGATTTTTTAGATGACAATGTCTTCTCACAATCTCAAACAGCTGTGTAGATCTATGCCTGTGGGAATTCCCTCACTTATTAGATAACAGGGTGGCTTTCATTTTCCAACTAGTTATTTTTATAGGTCAAACATTGACGTATATTATCTATATAGGTCATGTTAACTTGTTATTAATTGGCAGTGTTTATCTAGCTTCATGAGTTTTTCCTGACTCTGTCAATTTTGAACATCAAGTCATGATAGAAGACATCTTGCAGTAGATGGAATTTTACACAGAGACCCCAAATAGTTTATGTGCAGAGAGCAAACTATCATGTACTTTTCAGCTTTAAAATGCACCTTCATATTGCAATCCTATTCTCAGGGCTGAGGGATCTTTATGCAGATAGGTAAAGCAGGGTGAGAATACAAGCAGAAGGTATTGGATAACTTCAAGGATACAAGTGTTTCCTAAATACTACATGGTAGATACACATATGAATTCACTGCAATTTTGACAGCATGTTAAATCACTGTGCAAGCTCCATTTAGACAAAAATCTTAGCTTCAAAGGGGTAAAATCCCATGACAGCCTGAGGATCAGTTAGTCCATAATTGATAATGGAGAAAGAGAAATTGGTAGTTCCTTGTTTTGGTTTGTAAATGGTATGATCGCTGGTAGGATGGCCATACTGCACAGCTGGCTCCAATCCCATAACTAGCTGAGCAATACAAACTGGAACCTCAACAGGGAAATAAGAAACCTCAAAGTCGGGTGGGAAGGAGCAGTGGGGTTGAGGAGGTAGGAATGAGAGAAATTGAGTTGGTATAAATATGTACGAATACATGGTATGAAATTCTTAAAATATAATATATTAAAAATTGAAACAAAAATTAGGACCTTAGTATTCAGACTCCTCATGTCCTATATTTCTATGTTTCTTGGATGTTTGTAATTACTTTTCTGTAAAATAAAACATTATTTTTATTGAATTTATATATATATATGAATAAAACATTATTTTTATTGAAATATATATATATTTCATATATATATCATATATATATATGTTCATATATATATCATATATATATGAACATATTTTTAATCTCAAATGTTGCTACTGAGGGGCCCAGGTCACTTTTCTGTAATAGAAACAATGAGTTTATTGAAAAGCTCAGAACATTTCCCTCCTGGGAAGACAATTCATTGTGGAAAAAGTCACCATTTGTATAACATTAGCTCAATAGAAACAAAAACTTCATTACTTGTATATCAAAGTCCCAACTCTTCTTTATCAGGTTATAGATATAATCAATATAATTTGTGACAGATGGGTTATACACAGACAAAAATATCTCAAAATTTATAAAGGATATTTTTGCATAGAGATAGTTTTGTTATTGTCTAATAGTCTTGATGGAACATTTTCTCTCCCTTTTTAAAAAAAAATTAGAAGGCAGGAAAATCATCTACTACAACTGGTAGCAGCAAAGAAATTCTAAAACACAGCAAAATGGCAAAGAAAAGTTTTTATCAGAGGTGGGAATATGGACATACCCACAGCAATCACATATGGAGAAAGAAACCCTAAAAAGCAGAAGTGGGAATCTGGTGCCAAAATCCAGTCTCTTAAAAAGGGCTGCATTTTTTTTTAATTGTTTGTTTGTTTTTATATTTTTATGTGTGTGTTATTTTTCTTCGTAGAATTTGAAGGGTCTTCCTTTTCTAATTTTGTAATTTAAGGTTAGTGGCTAACTCGCCCACAACTGTTGGTAAACATAATGTGATCTGTTTTGAACTACCTCTCCTGCTTTGTATGCCTAGGGCCAGTCCACGTGATTCTAGGATGAGCTGGGGTCCTACTGGTGGAACAAAACCTCACAAGACCATTGTATTAAGCTGCAAGAGTTTTGTCTTAGGTAAGGAGTGTCAAAAAGAAACCAGTCATCCTGGAATTTCATCATCTCTACTATTTAGCCACAGCCCCTCTCCCTACCTATCAGGGAATCTGTCTAACTTCCAGTCCCTCAGTTGTATCTATAGTTCTTAAGCATTTGCATAGTCCTGGTAAAAGCTCTGTTACATAAAAGGGAGGCACAAGGAGACATCAGAAGGTTGGCTATCTTCCTTACTAACTCAGTTATAGCCTAAGATACAAACTAAATATGTTTTCATATTGATTAAAGTTAAATCTTTTGTTGAGAAGTACAAAATTTTGCCAGGTTATGTTGTACGTCTATAAAATGAAATGTGCTAAATGCTTACAGAGGGAAATACATAATCATAGAATTCTGTGTTTGAAAATATTTTGTGCTATATTAGTGCAAGTGAAATACACTAAATCAGTGAATTAGACAAACGTGACTCACCCAGCAAGCTCTGCATATCTCAGCAAGCCAGAAATTTGGAAGTATAACGAGAATGAGGGAGAGTCTATTTTCTGTTTTCTTGACACTGTATGGAAGAGAATTTGAATCTAAAGGAGAAAGATAAACACCAACCCAGCTATAAACCCTTTGGTTTAAAATGGTAACCTGTCTGAAAGATATGCTGGTGCAGTAGAGGCACAATGCTTTTGGAACTAAACAACAACATCTAATTTGTTTCATGACCTACTCCATGAGATAGAAACATGTGAGTTTTTGAGCTCCTTGTGGGCTCTGATCACTTATAGCTTCTGTCTGTCTCCCCAGGGTATCGAATGGCTCAGTGGAGAAGATTCTGGCACACAGAGAGGTCAATGTCTGTTACTTGGAGGGCATAGTTAGAGTGAAGTCCAAGATTATAGGCAAGACCTAGAAGATGTACATCATAAGCTTATAGGAAATATTTGCCTATTAGTATGTTTCTAAATTGGTTGTTTCCTCAGCCCAAAGTAAGATTTGAGCAAGGACGGGAACATCATAGCCTCACAGTCTTCTGACTCTTCCAAAATTATTTATTTTCATTATTCTACCCATGTTGATCAGACTTTGTATTTTAAAATAAACTACACTAAATCTGCCTCTCATAGATAGCATGTTGGATCTATCCCAGCTTTTTAAGGTAAGTTTAAGTCCTTAAGAGCCTGAGTAACAGAGTAAGAATGATTTTTTTTCCTATATTTTGGACTCAAAACAACAATAACACCCCTGTGGTATCTCATTCGGAATGGTATCCCATGTAGACTATACTTGAGATTCATTTGCATACAAATCTTGACCTTTCAGCAGTATTTCTGACTTCCCTTAAATGCCTTCCTTTGTAAGGCATTAGTTTATTATTATTAAGGTATGTGTTTATTAGTGAGGACACAGAAAGCCTTATTTGAGTCAAACTTGTCAGTAATAAGATACACCACTAAGTCAAGAGGCAAAGAAGCTGATGAGCCTTTAGTATCTGTCTCATCTTGTTCTCTTCACTTTGAGATTAAAAAAAAAAACTCTGTAATGATTGTTTTATTTAGGTTTTGAATAAATTAAATGTGTGTTTTGGATTTACTTTTGATGTGGAAGTTTTACATATTAAAAGCATAATCTTTAATTTTCTTTGCCTTTATTTCATTTACATTTTGAGATTATGGTATTAATTACACTATTCTCCTCTTGTTTTTCTTCCTTTTAACCCTTATAGATAACCTGTCTGTGCTCTCTTCCAAATTCATGGTCTTTTTCATTAATTGTTACATGAATATATCTAAATGCACATATATATACAGTAGACACTGTAGAGGACAAGGTTTTCATCCTTCTTTCCAAGATATGTTTCATTTTATTTATTTATTTATTTATTTATTTATTACTTATCTATTTAATTATTTATTTATTTTGCTGAGACGCACATATGTTTTACTAATTCTTGTTATTTCCACAGATAATCTCTTGTAATGAAGTCTAGGCTGGCTTCAAATTCAATTAAATCATCTGCCTCAGCCTCCAAATTATGGGGATTAGAGAAATAACCACCACACAAACTCCCATCCTCCCTCCTTTTGCTTTTATGAGGGTGCTCCCCCACTCACCCTCCCACCCACTCCTTCCTCCCTGCCCTGGCACTCCCCTACACTAGAGCATCCAGCCTTCACAGGACCAAGGGCCTCTTCTCCCACTGATGTCCAGGAAGACCATCCTATGCAACATATGAGGCTGGAGGAGGCATGGGTTGCTCCATGTGTATTCCTTGGTTGGTGGTTTAGTCCCTGGGAGCTCTGGGGGAGTCTGGTTGGTTGATATTGTTGTCCTTCCCATGGAGTTTCAAACTCCTTCAACTCCTTCAGTCCTTCCTCTAACTCCTCCATTGGGGACACCATGCACAGTCCAATGGTTGGCTGCAAGTATTTGCATCTGTATTTTTTAGACTCTGGCAGAACCTCTAAGGAGACAGCTATATCAGGCTCCTGTCAGCAAGCACTTCTTGGCATCTAAAATAGTATCCGGATTTGGTAACAGAATATAGGATGGATCCCCAGGAGGGGCATTCACTGGATGGCCTTTCCTTCAATATCTGCTCCACACTTTGTCTCTGTATTTCCTCCCTTGATTATTTTGTTTCCACTTTTATGAAGGAAGTTCAGGCAGGAAGGAAACACAACGCTATTTCTATAATACAAATTTACAAGAACACAGTGTATTTTATTGAAAATTATGATTTACAAAATGGAATACTAAGTAGACATAAAGACCCTAAAGTAAGTAAACATGCTGGATAAAAGTAAATTAGTATTGCAATAAAAAGTAGCAATTGATTACTGTCCTTCTTTAAAATGTTGTCAAATATGTATGTGAAATAAATTTCTTCAATGATTAGTACAATTGTTTTGGTTGAGAAAGTCAATTTTGAAATCAGGCTTGGAATGAAGACATGTTGATTCAGAAGATAAAGAAAACATAGCCTACACTACATTTGCTGGAAGCAGAGACAGCCACTATCCTTCAAGTTCTTAAATATGAATCTTATTATTGTAAACTAGATAGGATCATGTGCATGGATATCAAAATTGGAATAATTTACCATGGCAGATGCATTTTTTATTTAGATTCGACTTTTGCATTCTCAGAGAGCTTTATCTGAGAAAGCATCATGAGCAAAAGCTCCAGAAAATAAGAATTACAATAATCCAGGCTTGAAAAATCAGAAACATTTACCTGCATAGTGAAATACTTTGTGCTGATTCTTATGCTTTGCCTTGCTGGACTTTATTCCTGGAGAGAACATACACAGTAATAATAATTTCAACCAGAACAAATAATCCCTAAGAAGATTAAAAATCAGGAATTCATTAAATATGAGTTTACACATATTTTGCTTGTTTCAATGAAAGCAAACTATTATAAAACCAATGGTCTAAATCACTATACCCTCTAATAGATAACTTATTTATTTAGCAGTTTAATATTGTGGTACCATCAAATGACTGGTATATTCCAACATACTTTGAAAATAGAAAGAGTTTATAATTATTTCAATATCAACATATTTTTACCCTCAAGTGTTCAGGAGAGTGAGAGAGAGAAAGAGAGAGAGAGAGAGAGAGAGAGAGAGAGAGAGAGAGAGAGAGAGAGAGAGAGAGAGAGAGAGAGAGAGATCACATAGTCACATAAAACAACCTAGTTTGGAAGGTCACAGACTTTTAGGACCCTTTGAATACATTATTATTGACAATCATGTAAATATCAACTCTTCTCTTTACCAAAATTTAAAGTAATATACGGTTTTAGTGTTAACTCTTTTCTATGCTTAGGAATTGCTTTGTCTGACCATATTTGTTTCCTCACAGAGTGATAGTTTTGAACTACATAATACTTAAATTCCCTTTAAACTATACCATTATATAGTCTCTTTATTAATCTTTAAATGTCAGGATCATTTGTGATAGATCCTACCAGAAGAATCTAAAATAAATCTTGACTTCTAGCAGCATGACCTTGCATATGCATCTCTTATACTTACTCTTATTTTCACCAATTAATCACCTGGGCCATCAGGACATCAGCATACATGATATAAACACAGACATGAAAGACCCTTCAGGAAACATTGATGTGAAACTATGATGTAGGAAATATTGTAAAGTATAATAAAGGCTTACACAGATACCAAGGCCCACAATCAGATACCTAGGAATATCTGATACTTAGCTATTAACACAAGATGTTACTCCTGGACTGGAGCCTTATTGGCTAAGAATATCTTGAGAAATAATCAGTTATTGTTTTATGATAGTATGATTCAGGTTAGTTTGTCACAATCCAATATATATCTGACACACCATTTGAAAAGAGGTTCACAGAAGTCAAACACTAATATACTCATAAAATACTATAAATTAGGGTGATCCTGTGCTATAACTCTCAATACCCAAATACCACTAGGAGAGAGCTGGGCTCCCAGGAGTGCTGACATATCTGTGAGTAAAGGTAAGACCAGCACATCTGCTCAGATGGACTTGCTCAGAGCCCTCAAGACAAGAATGGAGGAGCAGCAGGGACAGGATCCTTCCATTTTATGTCTACATCTGTGCCACAGCTTTCCATATGCAAAATTCCTCCAGGAGAGTTGTGGTCTCCCAGGAGTATTGACACACAGGCTTGCATGAGGGACAAGCCATAGTCAGAGACAAGAAGACCAGCTAAAACCATAGATAACCTGATGGTAAAAGGCAATGGCAAGAACATAAGCAACAGAAACCAAGGCTACTTGGCATAATCAGAACTCAGTTTTCCCACCACACCCTGGATATCCCAACACACCAGAAAAGCAATACTCTGATTTAAAATCTCATCTCATGATGATGACAGTGGACTTTAAGAAAAACATAAATAATTCCTTTAAAGAAACACAGGAGAACACAGGTAGACAGGTAGAAGCCCTTACAGAAGAAATACAAAAATCCCTTAAAGAATTACAGGAAAACATAACAAAACAGGTGAATGAAATTGAACAAAACCCTCCAGGATCTAAAATCAAAATAGAAACAATAAACAATCACAAAAGGAGACAAGCATGGAGATAGAAAACCTAGGATAGAGATCAAGAGACATAGATGCAAACATCACCAACAGAATACAAGAGATAGAAGGTAGAATCTCAGATGCAGAAGATACTGTAGAAAACATTGACATAACAGTCAAAGAAAATGCAAAATGCAAAAAGCTCCTAACCCAAAACATCCAGGAAATCCAGAGGACACAATGAGAAGACCAAACCTAAGGATAATAGGTGTAGAAGAGAGCAAAAGATTCCCAGCTTAAAGGGCCAGTAAATATCTTCAATAAAATTATAGAAGAAAACTTTCTTAACCTAAAGAAAAAGATGCCCATGAACATTCAAGAAACTTACAGGGCTGGCAATAGATTAGACCAGAAAAGAAAATCATCCTGTCACATAATAATCAGAACACCAAATACACTAAACAAAGAGAGAATATTAAAAGCAGTAAGGGGAAAAGGTCAAGTGACACATAAAGGTAGACCTATCAGAATAACACTAGACTTCTCACCAGAGACTATGAAAGCCAGAAGATTCAGGACAGATGTCATACAAATCCTAAGAGAACATAAGTGCCAGCCCAAGACTACTATGCCCAGCAAAACTGTCAATTACCGTAGATAGAGAAACCAAAATATTCCATGACAAAACCAAATTTACACAGTATCATTCCACAAATCCAGCCTTTCAAAGGATAATAAATGGAAAACTTCAACACAAAGAGGAAAACTACATTCTAGATAAAGCAAGAAAGTAAGTAATCTTCCAACAAAATGAAAAGAAGAGAGCTCATGAATAGCATGTTCCAACTCTAACAACAAAAGTAACAGGAAGCAACAATTACTTTTCCTTAATATCTATTAATATCAATGGACACAATTCCCAAATAAAAAGACATAGGTTATCTGACTGGGTACGTAAGCGGGACCCAATATTTTGTTGCATTCAGGAAACCCACCTCAGTGACAAAGACAGACACTACTTCAGAATAAAAGACTGGAAAACAATTTTTCCAAGCAAATGGTCCCAAGAAACAAGCTCAAGTAGCCATTCTAATATTGAATAAAATTGACTTTCAACCAAAAGTTATTTAAAAAGATAAGGAAGGACACTTTGTACTTATCAAAGGAAAAATCTATGCAGAAGAACTCTCAATTTAGAAAATCTATGCTCCAAGTGCAAGGGCACCCACATTCATAAAATAAACTTTACTAAAGCTCAAAGCACACATTGCACCTCATACAATAATAGTGGGAGATTTCAATAACCCACCCTCATTAATGGACAGATCATGGAAACAAAAAGTAAACAGAGACATGAACAGAAGTTATAGACCAAATGAATTTAACAGATATCTATAAACAGGTCATCCTAAAACAAAAGAATATAACTTCTTAGATCCTCATGGTATCTTTTCCAAAATTGCCATATAATCAGTCACAAAACAGGCCTCAACAGATACAAGAAGGTTAAGATAATCCTGTGCAACCTATTAGATCATCACAGACTAAGGCTAGTCATCAACAAAAACAAAAACAACAGAAAGCTCAAATACACATGGAAACTGAACAACATCCTACCCAATGAAAACTTTGTCAAGAGAGAAATAAAGAAAGGAATTAAAGATTTTTTAGAAATTAATGAAAATGAAGCCACAACATACCCAAGTTTATGGGACACAATGAAAGCAATATTAAGAGGAAAAGATATTGGAGTCTGAGTGGCTCCAAAAAGAAACTGGAGAGAGCATTTACTAGCAGCTTAACAGTACAGCTGAAATTTCTAGAACAAAAAGAATCAAATATATCCAAGAGGAGTAGGTGGCTGGCAATAATCAAACTCAGGGCTTAAACCAACCAAATAGAAACAAAAAGGACTATACAAAGATTAAACCAAACCAGGAGCTAGTTTTTTGAGAAAATCAGCAAAATAGATAAACCCTTAGTCAGACTAACCAGAGGGCACAGAGACAGTATCCAAATTAAGAAAATCAGAAATGAAAATGGAGAGGAAATCCAAAAATCATCAGATCCCATTACAAAAGCCTTACTTAGCAAAACTAGAAAATCTGGATGAAATGGACAATTTTCTAGACAGATACCAAATACCAAAGTGGAATCAGGATCAGATAAACCATCTAAACAATTCCATAACCCCTAAAGAAACAGAAGCAGTCTTTAAAACATCCCAACAAAAAATTAAAAAAAAAAGCCTAGGGCCACATGGGTTTAGTGCAGAATTCTATCAGACCTTCAGAGAAGACCTAATACTAATACTCTTAAAACTATTCCAGAAAATAGATTCAGAAGGAACAATACCCAAATCGTTCTATGAAGCCACAGTTATGGTGATACCACAACCACACAAAGACACAACAAAGAAAGAGAACTTTAGACCAATTCCCTTTATGAATATCAATGCAAAAATAATCAATAACATTCTAGCAAAATACTCAATAAAATTTTTGCAAACAAAATCAAAGAACACATCAAAATGATCATCCATCATGATCAAGTAGTCTTCATCCCAGGGATGCAGGGATGGTTCAATATACAGAAATCCATCAACATAATTCACTATATAAACAAACTCAAAGAAAAATATGATCATCTCATTAGATGCTGAGAAAACATTTGACACAATCCAACATCCTTTCATGATAAAAGTCTTGGAAAGATCAGGAATTCAAGGCCCATACTTAAACATAGTAAAAGCAATATAAAAGCAAACCAGTAGCCAACATCAAACTAAATGGAGAGAAACTTGAAGCAATCCCACTAAAATCAGGGACTAGACAGGCTGCCCACTCTCTCCCTACCTATTCAATATTGTACTCGAAGTCCTAGCCAGAGCAATTAGACAACAAAAGGAAATCAAAGGGATACGAATTGGAAAGGAAGAAATCAAATTATCACTATTTGCTGATGACATGATAGTATACTTAAGTGACCCCAAAAATTCCACCAGAGAGCTCCTAAACCTGATAAACAACTTCAGCAAAGTAGCTGGATATATAATTACCTCAAGCAAATCAGTGTCCTTCCTCTACACAAACGATAAACAGGCTGAGAAAGAAATTAGGGAAACAAACACCCTTCACAATAGTCACAAATAATATAAAATACCTTGCTGTGACTCTAACTAAGCAAGTAAAAGATCTGTTTGACAAGAACTTCAAGTCTCTGAAGAAGGAAATTGAAGAAGATCTCAGAAGATGGAAAGATCTCCCATACTTGAGGATTGGCAGGATTAATATAGTAAAAATGGCCATCTTGACAATCCCCATCAAAATTCCAACTCAATTCTTCACAGACTTAGAAACAGCAATTTGCAAATTCATCTGGAATAACAAAAAACCCAGGATAGTGAAAACTATTCTCAACAATAAAAGAACCTCTGGTGGAATCACCATCCTGGACCTTAAGCTGTACTAAAGACCAATTGTGATAAAAAAAACTGCATGTTATTGGTACTGTGACAGGCAGGTAGATCAATGGAATAGAAATGAAGAGTCTGAAATGAACTCACACTCCTATGGTCACTTAATCTTTGACAAAGGAGCTAAAACCATCCAGTGGAAAAAAGACAGCATTTTCAATAAACAGTGCTAGCTCAACTGGTGGTTAGCAAGTAGAAGAATGCAAACTGATCCATTCCTATCTCCTTGTACAAAGCTCAAGTCTAAGTGGATCAAGGACCTCCAAATAAAACCACATACACTGAAACTAATAGAAAAGAAAGTGGGGAACATCCTCGAACACATGGGCACAGGGGAAAATTTCCTGAATAGAACACCAATAGCCTATGCTCTAAGATCAAGAATTGACAAATGGGACCTCATAAAATTGCAAAGCTTCTGTAAGGCAAAGGACACTTTCACTAGGACAAAACAGCAACCAATAAATTGGGAAAAGATCTTTACAAATCCTATATCTGATAGAGGGCTAATATCCAATATACACAAAGATCTCAAGAAGTTAGACTTCCAGAGAAACAAATAACCCTATTAAAAATGGGGTACAGAGCTAAACAGAGAATTCCCATCTGAGGAATACTGAATGACTGAGAAGCACCTAAAGAAATGTTCAACATCCTTAGTCATCAGGGGAATGCAAATCAAAACAACCCTGAGATTCCATCTCACACCAGTCAGAATGGCTAGGATAAAAATCTCATGTGACAGCAGATGCTGGAGAGGTTGTGGAGAAAGAGGAACACTCCTTCATTGCTGGTGGGATTGCAAGCTAGTACAACCACTCTGGAAATCAGTTTGGCAGTTCCTCTGGAAATTGGACATAGTACTACCAGAGGACATAGCTATACCACTCCTGGGCATATTTCCAGAAGATGCTCCAACATGTAATAAGTAGTAGATTGATTTTAAAAGAAAACCATAGCAGGCACTTGAGCACATTCATTCCACAGTTATCATGGTGTGCATAAGATTCAGAGAGAATTAAAAGAGAATTTGGTTAATTTTACTGAATATATCAAGTTTGAATTGCTCATGACTATGGTATCTTAGCTAGAGACATAAGGATCACTCATCATTTTTCATATCTGGGTTTTAAAAAAGGAAGAAATGCAAATATTAAATGGTGTGTGCATTCTTAGTTGTAATGTATTTGTATGTGCATGCCAATATGTAAAATAATGAAGGACAAAGGAATATATATTTTGGTAAAAATAATGACCCTGAATTACCTCAGAGTGTTCTCTCTTACAAAGTATTTGATAAACCATTTGCCCCAGAGCTTTGAAGTAACACTGACAGTCTACTAGGTAAGGGTACTACATACAGATGGAAAGATAAACAGAAGAGTAATTGATCTCACCGTGGGCCCTATCTCCATAATCGTTCAGGTTAATTGCTCATTGGAGAAAATTGACTAGCTAACTACTTTGGAGCAAAACTACTCTAAAACCAATCTTTTCAAAAGAAAAAGAAGAGCTCCTTTGACACAAGGGCATTTCTGAGAGTCAACTGAAGAGGAAACTCTAATGATCTGTAAACCTTCACATCTGTTGACAGTTGTTCTTGGCTATTATCAGAGAGAGGAAAATGAGAGAAAAGTGTGAAATTTAAAATGAGTTTACGGAAGGACTTGCCAAAAATTATGAATATAGAATGGATGGTCATAGAAGTGGCACTTTGGCAAGACCTTTTTTGTTTTTATTGGGTAATAGATAGGCAAAAGATTCAGATTCATATCCATATTCAAATCATGACTGCAATCCCTAAAAGCTATGGGAACTGGGTTGAATCTCTTAACATCCATGAACATAAGAGATTCCATCTGTCACGCTGGGATATTTCTTCTCACTGATTTGTATTTCCCATTCAATGAGCATTTTTGCAAAAATATATTCTCTCCAGGAGAAATTGATTTTATTTCTTTATTTTTTCTTATAGGGATTCTTAAAAGCATATATAAATACCTCTTTCTTAGTTGCTGCTAATTCAAAATCATATAGTTCCTAAAAAGACACCTTCACAGCCTGATAAAGAAATCAACTCCCAAAAGTTAGGGTGTCATAAGTCAAGACAGTATTGACTATTCTCTCTCTCTTTTTTTTAGTTTAATTTTATTTTTTACTTATTCACATTAAATCCTGCTCACTGCCCCCTCCAAGTCACCCCTGCTGCAATCCTTCCCCCATCCTGTTCTCCTCTGAGGGATTGGGGGCCCTCTGAGTATTCCCCTACCCTGCCACTCTAAGGCTCTGGAGAAGCTATGTGCTTCCTCTCCTACTGAGGACAGGCAATGCATCCAGCTAGAAGAACACATTCCATGTACAGACAACAGGGCATGGGAATACCCACCCTCAACTCCAGCCAGACAATCTCTTCAATGTTACCTAATTTCCTAGTGGTGGAAACCAAAGGTACGTCGGCTGAAAGAGCAGCAAGCTCTCTGATCAACTGAGTCATTTCTCTAGTCCAGCAAACTCAATAGTTTTGAAGTATAGGATATACTTTATATTTACTTTATATATGGGGTATAAATATATCCAATATTTTATAATTTCTTTCCCTTTCTCTCTCCCTCTCTGTGTCTGTGTACATTTGTGTGTGTGTGTGTGTCTGTGTGTGTGTGTGTTAATGGAAAGTTCTTACTGGAAATATTTTTTTATAGAAATCACCTTTATTGCTCTTTATCACTGTCTCTCTTCAATTTTGTTTTGTTTTGTTTTGTTTTATTATAATTATATATATACATTTATATATATATAGTAATTGGTAATTATATTTATTTGTATTCTTTGAAAGTTGAATGCATATAAACAATGTGTTTTGATGTTATCCACCCTACAAAATATGTTTAGATCTCTCCAGGAATCCCTAAATTTTCATTTTCATTAGTTTTCTCTAGTGCTATCATTATTATTCACCTGTTTATCATCATCAATATTTTCCACCTGTGCATCAGTGTCAGCTCATCCAGTGGGTCATGAGAAATCTATCACATGTACAAACAAACACCTCCTTCCTTCAGCAACCAACCATTAACTACAAATAGCTCCTCCAGGAAGTCATTCCCATTCATTCTAAAAATTTGACTGTCTTTATTTTGTGTAGGTCTTAGGCAGGCAATCACAACTGCTATGAATTGATGTGTGAAAGAGCCATGACATTTGCAGATAATAGCATTTCACAACTCTGTGAACCTTGGGAAGAGGTATGTTGATACAGATAACCAACCCACCTACAGCTGACCAATCACTGTTAGTTACTTGTAGCATTCTGACAAGTCTGAGCCTATGCATTGACCACTACCCCTTGACAAAAAGGATGTCTATGGACAAGATCAAAACCAAAATAAATTTATGGGCATAAGTATAAATACGTAAAATGTAGTTTGACAACATGAAGACCAAGTGAAACAGAATTAGTAGGACCCCACACCATACAGCTTATCATCTCCTAATCATGTATTAATAATTTTTTTTACCAAGTTTCCTGTAACAGACATGAAATTTCTCCTGGAGAAGAGTACTGACATCCAATCAGAAAGCAGTTGGTACTGTCATAAGTATTGGAGCAGTGGGTATGAATTTTCTTGAATGTCAGTGTTGCAAAATTCATGGTTCAGAGTTAGATAAGCCCATGGGTACATTTTCTCTTCCAGCAGCCTGCCCAGGACATTAAACCACCATGAAAACTAATCCAAGTATCATTGAAGTTCTCTTCTCTGCATTTCCCCATCAACAACTGAGCTGTAATCTTTACGCTGAGATAAGCCAGAAAGAGAAGTTGTTGATCTCAAATGCTCTCACACCAAGCAAATTAAGAGCCACGTATATATAACCCTACGACTTACTACAAGGACTCCATATCAACACATCACAGAGACAGCAGACTTTGATGTTTATTGCTATTCACTATAGCCAAGTCATTGAACCATCCCTAAGGTTCATCCAAAGAGGACTGGATGAAGAAAATGGGTTTTATATACACAATTGACTTTTATTCAACTGTATGTAGAAGATAAACTTTGTTTTATATTTTAATGGGGATATGCTTTAAAAAATTGGACTATGAACAATAAACATATAGTAATGAAAATGAAGACAGATCTTTTTTGGAGAGGTATAAAAATAACTTTTATTCGCCTGATGTAATTGTCTTGAAGGCTTACTACCTCCATCTGCTTACCTAGGCATGCCTAGCTCCGGGTGCTTCTAGCCTCTGTACAATCTAATCTAGGCCCAGAATGTCTTCAGCCTCTGAGACCTGCTGGTGAGGAAGCTCACCCTTTCCTGTACTTTCTGAACTCTAACTGGTTGGCTCAACTCAGCTGCTCTGGCTCAAACTCCTCTCCCCGCTGACTTATTCAATCTGACTTTTTTTCTAAGCCTCTGAATTGTTCTGCTTGGCCTCAAACTAATTCTACTAATCATTTATTTATTTATTTATTTATTTATTTATTTATTTATTTATTTTAGAGGGAAAATCGGGAAAGGAGATATCATGACATATAAATAAAGAAAATATCTAATAAAAAAAAACATGAAAAAAAAGAGAGGGAGAGTAGAGCAGCACAGGGAGGGTGACGGGGGCAGCTTTACCGGGAGAGCTTTACAGAGACAGACAGAAGAGAGAACAAGCTAGGGACAGGGAAAAACAGAATGAGCAAGAGAGTGGGAAGGAGCCAGAAGATATGAAGTCAGATCTCATAAGAAAAAATGCTTGCTCGTCTAGTTTGTGTACTTGGAGTCCATTAAAAAACATAAACACGGTAGTGATTTTATTTATTCTGTTGTCTTTTATTCCAGACAGAATAGAAGGGATGGGAATAAAGAGAGGGAAAAAAAGAGAAAGAGAGAGAGGAGGGGGGTACTTTTAACAGTAGTAAAACCCTGGTTATAAAATGTCTAGACGTTAATACATGCTGACCATAACTGCTATAGCTAATATTGTTACTACCCTATCATTGCCAATTCTAGTCCTGTCAGTGCTTCACTTTCCAGACTACAAGCTTATTGTTGGAGCTCTGGTTTCTTATCTGCACTCATCGATCTACATTGAGTTTATAACATAAAAATCAATCAAAAAGTTGGCCACCTGAAAGAGAGAAAGAAAATGGAAATAGGTTATCAACCTGAAAAAAAAAAAAAGATGTCACAAGACTAAAATTCAGGTGAGAACACTGTTAGCCTTGCTCCAATAAAATTGTGTAATAGTGATTAAAAACAATTCTAATTCTTACCATAAACTCCTTTGTTTAATGTGAACCCTAAAACTGTCACATTGCAATGTGAAACCTGCATTTATAGCAAGAGAAAATGATCTCACATTAGGGTTCTTAGTTCTTATGGAGAAGTTCTTTGGGGATCCTCACTTGACTGTTCACCCACTTTTTAGATGTGCTGTGCTAGGAAGTTCACTATATCCCAATCGGATAATATAGCCACATTTTGCATATACACAATAGCCAATATAGAAATGATAACAGCTTAAAAAGACTTAACATGTCACAGGCAAACAAAGGTCTCTGGGGCTTGTTTGGGCAGAGGCAGAGAGAAACTGCACATAAGCAACTCTCCAAGCCAACAATGCGGTCGCTCTTTTTTTATTGATAATTATCTTTTACATATATGAATAAGTTTACGCTCCTGAAGGTGTAAAAAAATGCCCTGGAGGTATAGCTAGCAAAAATTAACACTCCACCGCACATCCTAATTAGGATTTAATTAGGGTATTAAAAAAAAATGCCGAGCACATGTTTTTGCAAGTGCATAATCACTGACTTATTGCTTGTAGGTTTTCTACATATTTTTCATTGTAAATATCCAATTATAATTGTCGTTTAGGTCAGACTGTAAAATTCAAAGTCTGACTCAGAATAATGAGAATTTGTTTCCTTAAGCATAATGTCCTCTAGGATAGTTTTTATATCTTTTAATTTACAGTGTGGTCTATGCAATCTCTTCCCCTAGCATTGAATGTGGGTGGCATTTTTCTCATGAAGTGATGTATTACATTTCTACAAAGCCTCATACCTTGTATTTATAACCAGTGCATAAGATGGGGAGAGGGGCGACAGGTTCACCTGTTCTTCTTCCAGAGTGATTTGTAACAAACAGTGACTGTAAAGACATTGCCTCCTTTTCAGAGTAGACCCTGTTTGTGTCTCTCCAACTCTCACAAAAGTTTTGGGAGTGATTTATAGCAGATATGTTTTGACCTGTCCCTGATAATATTCAAATTAAAGTCACAGCTGGAAAAGAAAATATTATGTGTCGTGGAAGTCCCATTGAAGGTACAGAAACTGTTCCAAGTTTGATTTATGGCCACTGCCACAAGCTTTTAAAAAACGCACAGCTGATGGGTGATGATGCCTAATGCTGCTTCCTTAATCACACCATCATTATGGAAATAATAGGTTTTTACAGTAATAAGCAATACTTCCTCTCGGACAGCATTTCAGTGCCTTTCACAGCCACTTGTAATGACCACTGAACTGTTTGGTCTAATGAGTGAGAAGACTCCAACATCTTTATTCAAAAGTCACTAATGATAATTGCCACCTATCACCTCATTCTCCAGAGCCCAGAACATACCTCCACAGAATCCCATTAGCAACACTGCAGACCACAGCCCCATCTTCTTAGTGTCTCATAATTAGGTCTAATTTATTTCTGATCCGAGGATGGCTGTTGTAATTTGTGTGAAATTCATGTTATCAGTTGTATCACTTAACTCTATATATTTTTCTAAAACTTTCTATTGAAAAAGTAATAAATGAGACCAATGGCTGAATTAATGTCAGTGGAAATCAATATGTATAACATATTTATACAGTATGGAGTTAAGAGTAAAGATTAGCGCAGTGAGTTGACATGATTGAAGTCTTTTTGCGTGTCTCAGCAGTTACTAATCTTCCATGAGTGAGCTTCAGTGAGGCTCAGTGGATAGGCTCTAACTTGGAGGAAGAATAGGGGTAATAGGTAGATTGATAGATGTAGAATGTATACTAGCCTGTGTGAGGCTTATCTAAGTTCAGCCTTCCAGTGCAGCACATAAAACACACACACACACACACACACACACACACACCTTCCACGACATGGCTGTTTGTTAATTAAACTTAAAATCATTGATAGCTATACTACCACCGCTACCACCACCGCCACTGCCACCACTACTAATAGACCTTATTATATACATATTACATATTATATCCACATTACATACAAAAATATATATACATGTATTACATATAGCTCCATTTTATGCAGAAGGTGTCTACACATTTCTTAGGATAAGGACAAACCTGAATTCCCTTAATATGACTTCAATAATTCATTTACATATGCTTAGGGGAGTGTTTGGGTCCTTGATTAGGGTTTAGCCATACAGCAACAAATGGCTTCCTTTAGTTACAAAAGAGAAAGTGGTTCATCCAGAACCCAAGAATCAAAGGTGAGAATGAGTTAGGGATGGATTCACTGTTTGTGTAAGACACTAAGATTTCCCACTCACTCTTTCTTATATATCTTCACAAAAAAATGTTGAATAAAGGTTATGTTTCTATTTAAATATGTCAATAAACTAAAACATATATAGGACAATAAATCTTAGAATTAATAACTCTTAAGTATTTTCAGACAAAAGTCCACAATATACAGATACTGAGCCTTAGTGCAGAATTCGTAAAATACAGTCAGGTTAAGATAAATATTTAAGAATGATTCAATGTGAATATAAGAAACAGTACAATAAATGCAAGCTAAAACCGTCGTGTGTTAAAAGATGCCAGAAACCAGAATGCATCACTTACGATAAAAATAGATAGACTGAAAATGGCATACAGGAGTAAGAAATTAACCTTTTGAGTTTATTTGATATTGATCAGACCAAAATTAAAAACACTTATCCATTTTTCCTATTAACAATATAACAAAAGAAAAGGTGAATTATCAAAGCACTTAATGATGTAACAGGAGTCACATCATCTCATGAGTTATAGGGAAAAAAATCTCAAGAAGAAACAGCCTGATTTTTATAATAGAAGACTTCAAAGGATACAAACCATATTCCATATTTAGAAGCTCAGGCTTACTTTGAAATCAGCCTCACTATTAAGGTGATCTTTATTATAATTATCAATTCTCTATTACAGAAACATTTGAGACACAACCAGGAAATACTTCTCTGGTTTCCACTTCCAACCTTGGAGTGATTCAACATTAATATTCTTTATCTTCACTTTGCACTCATAGAAATTTTAACATAGCCATAGTATTTTTACCTCTTTTTCTCAAGAGACATAGTCTATTTCCCCACACTTTAAATATGAGCTGGCAGTGTGGGATCTAATCATGTAGAAATTATTTTTAATAAAAATATTTTATTTATTACTGTTTTGTATATGTGTGTATGTGTGTGAGTGTCTGTATGAGAATGTGAGTGTGTGAAAGTGAGTGTGTTGTGAGCGTATGTCTATGTGTGTGTGTGTGTGCACACGTGTATCATGACAAACGTGGGAGAGTTAGAGGGGAAATTAGTGGAGTCAGATCTCTCCTGCTTTTACAAAAGTTTCTGGGGTTGAATTAGGTGACTTAATATGTCATGCCTAGTCCCTGTACCTTCTGAGCAATGTTTCCTGTCTGTCATGTAAGCATTCTAAGATCCCGCACTGCGAGCCTTTTTCTTTCTCTTCCGGTCCCAGGTGCTGCGGGAACCGCGGGTTACCCTGCAGACATGGCCAAGTCCAAGAAACACACCACACACAACCAGTCCCGCAAATGGCACAGAAATGGCATTAGGAAACCCCAGTCACAAAGATATGAATCTATAAAGGGGGATGACCCCAAGTTCCTGAGGAATATGCGCTTTGCCAAGAAGCACAACAAGAAAGGCCTGAAGAAGATGCAGGCCAACAACGCAAAGGCAGTGAGTGCAGACGCAGAGGCCATCAATGCCCTGGTGAAGCCTCAGGCTGTCTAGCCCAAGATGCTGAAAGGTCCCAGCCGCAGACTCAGCCATCTAGCATTCATTGCTCACCCCAAGCTTGGGAAGAAGATTCGAAGCTACATGGCTAAGGGTCAAAGGCTCTGCCAACCAAAGACCAAGGTTCAAACAAAGGCAGGGGCCAAAGCACCAGCTAAGGCCCAGGCTGCAGCTCCAACCCAGGCTCCCAAAGGTGCCCAGGACCCTGTGAAGGCCCCATAGAAAAGACTCCTGCCAGTGTGAAGACAGGTGGACTGCTGTGACAGACCTACCTACACACTGTTTGCAGATGACCAGTGTCCTATGCTGTTTTTACAAAAAAAAAAAAAAAAAAAAAAAGGTCCCACCTAAAGGAAGTAAACAAAGCCTACAGGCTCTCACAGTTTGATGGTGGGGGGTGTGTCGGGGGGAACAAGAGGCTTAGCCGATCAGCATGAGTCTGCAGAAGTGGCAAGAAGCCTCAGAATATCATGGGAAGTTCTTTGTAGAGTTACTCTCTACAAAGTTATAACAAGCAAAGACCAGCAACATGAGGGACAAGGAGAACAAAAGCATTAACATCATCAGAGACTAACAAACAGGAATAAGGGGAACCAATGCAAGCGCCTTGGCACTCTGTCTGTGGGGTTATGTTTACATACTTTCTTTTTTTTATTACATGTTTTCTTATTTACAATATCTCCTTTCCCAGGTTCCCCTCCAAAAAAAAAAATAAAATAAAATAAGAAAAAAATAAAAAAAACTAAAACTAAAACAATCCCCTGTTCCCTCCCTCCTCCCCCTGCTCACCATCCCGTCCCCTCCTGCTTACTGGCCCTGGCATTCCCCTACACTGGGGCATAGAACCTTCACAGGGCCAAGGGCCTCTCCTCCCATTGATGACTGGCTTGGACATCCTCTGCTATACTCATGCTGCTGGAGCATATTGTTGTTCATGCTAAGGGGCTGCAAACCCTTCAGCTCCTTGGGTCCTTTCTCTAGCTCCTTCATTGGGGACCCTATGCTCAGTCCAATGGATGGCTGTGAGCCTCTACTTCTGTATTAGTCAGGTACTGTCAGAGCCTCTCAGGAGACAACTATCTCAGGCTTCTGTCATCCAGCTCTTGTTGGATCCACAATAGTGTCTAGATTTGATGACTGAATATGGGAAGGATTACCAGGTGGAGCAGTCTCTGGATTGTCCTTCCTTTAGTCTCTGCTCCATAGTTAGCCTCTACAACTACTTCCATGGGTATTTTGTTCCCCCTTTTAAGAAGGAACTAAGTATTCTCACTTTGGTCTTCCTTCTTCTTGAGTTTCTTATGGTTTGTGGTTTGTACTTTGTGTATTCCGATCTTCTAGGCTAATATCCACTTATCAGATAATACATACCATGTATGTTCTTTTGTGATTGGGTTACCTCACTCAGGAGGATATTATCCAGGTCCATCCATTTCCCCAAGAATTTCATAAATTTATTGTTTTTAATAGGTGAGTATTATTCCATTATGTAGATGTACCACATTTTCTGTATCCATTCCTCTGTTGAGGGACATCTGGGTTGTTTCCAGTTTCTGGCTATTATAAATAAGGCTGCTATGAACATAGTGGAGCATGTGTCCTTATTACATGTTGGGGCATCTTCTGGTTAAATGTCCAGGAGTGGTATAGCTTGGTCCTCTGTAGTACTATGTCCAATTTCCAGAGGAACCGCCAAACTGATTTCCAGAGTGGTTGTACCAGCTTGCAATTCCACCAGCAATCTCCTTGTACAAAGCGCAAGTCCAAGTGGTTCAAGGATCTCCACATAAAACCAGATATACTCAAACTAATAGAAAAGAAAGTGGGGAAGAGCCTCGAGCACATAGGGATGGGGAAATTTTTCTGAAGGGAACACCAATAGCTTATGTTCTAAGATCAAGAATTGACAAATGGGACTTCATAAAATTGCAAAGCTTCTGTAAGGCAAAAGACACTGCCAATAGGACAAAATGGCAACCAACAAATTGGGAAAAGATCTTTATGAATACTATATCTGATAGAGGGCTAATATCCAATATATACAAAGAACTTAAGAAGTTAGACTCCAGAGAAACAAATAACCCTAGTAAAAAATGGGGTACTTAGCTATACAAAGAATTCTCAACTGACAAATACCAAATGGCTGAGAAGCACCTAAAGAAATGTTCAACATCCTTAGTCATCAGGGAAATGCAAGTCAAAACAACCCTGAGACTCCACCTCAGACCAGTCAGAATGGCTACAAGCCCTACAAGCCAGCCTAAATATAGTTAGTTACCTCCTGAGTGGCTCTGACAGTACCTGACTAATACAGATGT
>NW_022196905.1:236399374-236439086 GCF_008632895.1 Mastomys coucha
AAATTTACATGTAAATAAAGAAAATATCTAATAAAAAAAAAAAACTCAGGTGACAGCAGATGCTGGGGAGGTTGTGGGGAAAGAGGAATGCTCCTTCATTGTTTACATACTTTCTAAGCTTTACATTCCCTCTCAAATGTCTGCTTCATCAACACATCCTCACACCTGTGTCTGCTTTAGCAAAACACCCTCTAACCTGTCTTTGCTTTAGCAAAGCATCTTTTCATCTGTGTCTCTTTCAGCCAAACATCTCAAGATCTCACTGAGTCTCTAATGAAATCAGAAATGTGCAGCTCAGAGGTACCAATCATATCAGTGCTTCCTTCCTAGATCCATCATACACATCTTGCTCCCAGGAACACTTCCTGCCTACCAATGGGGCAACATAGCATCATCCCTGCAGATCCAGGGTGAAGAGATGTATGAATGGGTTCAAAGTAAACTGGGAAGCTACAGGATTCTGAGCAGTAGGAATAGAATCTGCTTTCAGTCTCCAATTCTGAGAGTTCTAGGTTTTTTTAAGTTGTATGCAACAACAACAACAACAAAAAAGTCTATACCAAATGTTCAAGTTTATAAACTAGCTCACTCAGATACAATATCATGGTAATACTTAATGATTATTTTTAAACAGGTTTTCAGAGATGTACTCAAAAGATCTAAAATCCCAAAGGCATGAAAGGGTATAGAATTAAATTCCCTTTCATCTATTTATTGTCCAGAATTTGACTTTCCTTAGCTAGTGTAAAATTCTGTTATCATATTTTGAAGTGTCCCTCTTTGTGAGATAAAAATGGGGTCATGCGTCTGCTCAGGGATAGGGCCATTGGCCTAGGTGGGATGTGGGATACACTGTGCACACCCCCAGGGCACTGCCTAGGCGGTGTTGGGCTGAGAGAAGCCTCAGAACCCTGCTCTGGGAGTGAGGTAGGTGCAGTCTGAGGTCCCTGCAGACCTGCTGGAGTGGGCCTCAGACTCTAGGACACCACAGATGCCACTGGGTGCCATGGAAGAGCCCGTTCTGGGGTCCCTGGGCTGCATGGAGGCCATGGACTTCAGGTTCTCAGTCTTGGACACCTCAGATGCTGCTGGATGTCTCAGAAGAGCTGAGAACAGAGTAGGGACCAGTAGGCAGACTCTGGCCTCTGTGTGAAAAGGGCAGGGGGAGGGAAAGGGCAGGGGAGAGCTCCAGCTGGCTAATGCTGGATAAGAGTCCTTGGCTTGCTTGGTCTGGTGACTTGGCTTGGGTTGGCAGAAGCCGTGGCTGGTGGACAGGGAGGATAGACTCACAGCTTTTTAGCAGAAGACCTGCTCCACTGCTCCAGCACGGTGGTTCAGATGAGAAGAGGCAGTCCATGGTTTTAAGGTGTTTATTGTAGAAAGGCAGAGAGAGGGAGAGAGAAGGGAAGTAGAAGCCAGCCATGGCCACGTGGAGAGAGGGAGGAAAGGGACAGCAGAGATGGGGGAACAAGAGTAAGAGCAAGAAAATAAGAGAGGAGGGGGCAAGCATCTCCTTTTATAGTGGGCTGGGCCTACCAAACTGTTACCAGGTAACTGTGGGGCGGAGCATACCCGGCTATTGCCCCGGCAACTGGCGGTGTAGAGTCCAGACAGAATACCAGGAGCTTGGGGCATTGCCTGTGTAACTGATGGCCACATACCTCTCTGCAGGGGTCTGTGGGAGGCTGTAGTTGCTACAGGAGCCAGGGGCCCAGGGGTCATGGCTGAACACCTGCTGTCTCTTAGGGTCACTGAAGTTCAAGGCCTTTGCTCCACAGGGGACCAGGCTGCCTGTGCACAGCTCACTGCCCCACACCTCCTGAGATACTTAAACCTTAGAAAAGACATTTCTGTGTGATGTGTGTACTCTGCTTTTCTTTTCGGTTTGCTCCTAGAGATCTGAATGTCTAACACCCTTTGCTATTTTCAAGTCTTGGATCAAGTGATGCTCATTAAGTCAGGTTTACCCTGATCTCACTACTTAGTTTATATCACTCTCCCAAAGCACTTCTAATCCTCTTATGTGGCTTTAAGTTTTTTTATACCACAGTATCACTTTCTTTCATTTAGCCCAGTTCATTTATGTTTGTTTTTGTCTGTTGGGTGTTTTATATGCTTGGACAGGTATTATATAGGCAAGACTCATAAGGTAGAACTCATAAGGTAGCTCATGCTGCCCTCAATCTCTTGTTTCTCTTGTTTTAACATTCAGTGTGCTAGGATTAAAGGTATGTAAAACCCTAGGACAAAGTATCACTTTCTGACCCACTGTGTGCATTATTAATTGAGGGTAATATTTGTATTTTGGTCATTAGATTCTCTGAAAAAGTGAATTTGTACAATTAAAATGCATATATTTCAAACACCTAGCATGCTGTGCATACATTGTTGATAATCAATTATTGATAAATAACAAAATTCTGAGGCATACTTTACAGAGAAAAAAACTGAAATAAATCCATGGCTATCAGGTTCAGGGAAAGTCTATGATAATGGTCCAACTGTTTAGCAAACATTTTCAGAATGCTAGGTAATGCTCTATGGTTATATAAACTATAAAACTATTGCACATACATTACCATCTTTTTACTTATTGAAAAACAATGAACAGAGTTGAGATGCAGATGGGCTGTTAAACCAATGCTGCTGAAGAGATTGTGTATTAATATCACGAGATCTAGAAAAAGTGAAATGCTACGAAAACACAGCAACAAAGTGTTGGTGGTATATGTAGGAGGACGAATGGAAATTTCTGCTGAAATAATCAGGAACTGTCAGACAGAAAAAGGTAGGTTTGAAGGATTAATGAATCGCAGCTGAGAGGAAGATGGGCAAAGATGAACGTATGTAATGACACAAGTTGCTATGGACAGATCCTAAAAGGTCCTAAAATCTAACATTTGAATTGGCATTTAGTAGTCACCTGAGTTTTGGAAACTACTGTGCTTTGCATGACATGTGAAGCGTTAGCCAGTTAATGGTATTTCATGATAATGAGCAAAAAAATCTTCAAAGATTTGGAAACCTACTTTCTCCACAAGATGAAATGTATACATGTACATATACCATAGTTCATATAGATCAGGTATTTCATCATATTTTACCAAGTTTTGTAAGTATTAATTGCGCTAAGGAAATAACATTATTTTTGAAAAGAAATATTTTCCAAGGCATGGTAAAACTGAAAGCTGATTTTGGACAGAGGGACTTTCTCTGTGATACAAACTGGCTTCAGGGTGTATGTGTGTTTGTGTGTGTGTGTGTGCATGTGTGCACACGTGCATGTTTGTCTGTGTTTTTGCTACTGCATACACATGTGTGAAGGTGCCGTAGGTCATAGGTCAACACCTTATGTATTCACAAGTTGCCTTTTACCTTACTTTGTGTGACAGAGTATGTGTCTGGACTTGAAGCTCACCAACAGTCTGCACTAGCTGGCCTATATGCACAGGCATCTTTCTCTCCCTTCCCCTCCACGCCCCACATGTTATTTTACATGGAGGCTAAAGACCCAAAGGTCCTTGAGCATGTATGGTAAGTGTTTCCATGATTGAGCTTTGTGCTCAGTCCCAATGTTGAGATTTAATTCTGAGTGAAAAGGGCTTATTATGACTCATGTGGAAATCTTCTTTCCCTTCCTTTGTTCCTGAGAGTGATCACATTTAATGTTTCCTGAAAGAAGAAATGTGCTTTTTGGGTGCATTCAGAGACAGTGCTGATGCTTCTGAAGTGCAAGCTCACTTCCTGAATAAGAAAACACCAACACTGGATCTATCTACCCTGACTGCAAATGAAAGAAAGGAACATGTTACCCACAAGAAAGAGGAAATCTCACTCTCCAAAGAAATTTCCTTTAAACTTTTGGATGGTATTGCTGTTAAAAGTATCTCCCCAGATTGATTCAGATTGATTCTTCTAACTCTCTAGTCTTTATTTTAAAAGGGAACAGAAAGGATATTTGGAAATTAACTGGTTGAGCATTTTTTTTAAGTGTACAAAAGAAAAGTCTGATGAAATAAATTTACCTGCCCCAATTCATACAATACATAAAAGTTGTAGATTTCAAAGTAGGGAAAACATGTGCATTATCTTTGAGGGACAAGACAAATTTATTTGATTTGGAAAGAAAAGTCTTGTTCCACAGCATGCCAGGCAAAAGAGGCATGAGAAACATTGAAAGCAAAGCATTCAGGATTAGGCTATTAAGAGTGACTGACATCAAGTATAATATTTGAAATGTTCCCAGAGCAAGACAGTTATACTACTTTTTATTGCTGCATAATACTGTGTTTACACATATACAAACTGAATCACCATAAGAGCAGTTGAAGAGTCATGGTCAGTACATGAATTGCAGAAAACCATTAGATATTAAGGTCTGAGTATCTTTTTCACAATCCTTTGCAGCTGATGATGATTTTCAACAAACCACATTTTCTCTTTTATGTTTGTGTGTCTATATAATATATGTTAATATAGTATATGTGTTTTATATATTATATATTAAACTGTTTTTTGGTTATCACATTGTTTTATTTATAAAAATATTAATTTATCTATACATTATTATGATTATTTTTAAATATCCCATGTATCCATTAATTTTCTAATTGACTGTCAATGGTTTGTTTACAGTTTTGGTCCACCATGAATAAGACCCTTAAAAACCTTTGTATACCAGCCATGTTTTCAATTAGCCAATAAGTGGGACTTTAACTTCTGGATTTCATCATCAGACAGTTTAAGACTACAGCAAAATGATTATATATGTTGTCAGAACCCTCACCAGTATTAATTAAATGTAACATTGTATTGACTGATTTAGTGTCATACATACAGACAACGTATTTTGCTCAAATTTAGTTTTCACTTCTCCCCCTAATTCCTCTCAGATACACCTCATACACACCCTTCTCCCTGCCAACTTCATGTCCTCTTTTATTAATAACAGAAAACACCCAATGAGTGGTGCCCATAATTTCATGGTATCCATTGGAGCATTGTTGAACTACAAGATACCACACATACAAAAATTCAGAAGCAAAACAGCAATGGCAAAGAATTAAGTTTTTTTTTTCCTTCCAGATGCTGTCAAATGTTAATAGCTTCTCAGTCACGAAGGGTGACCATGAGTTTTGTCTTACATGCCAAAATGTTGACTGTCTTGATCTCATGAATGTTACCACAGATGCTGTGAATTTATAAGTGCACTTCTTCATGCAAATCCACAAGAGAAAGCTTTGTTTCATGTATACCAGACTGATAGCTCTTATAATTGTTCTGTCTCTTTCAGAATGGCCTGTGAGCCCCTCTACCCCCCAGGGAGGGACGATGTAAATTACATGTCACATTGGTTGTTGAGTACACTGTCCATAGATATTTATTCTCTTCACTTTGATTAACTATTCCACCCATATTTTGGTGGTGTCACATTTAGTTTTTAATTTCATTTCTCCCCTGGTCCATCATTTTGAATCTATTTAGTAACATCTGAAGAGATAAACAGAGAAACCAGAAATTTGCAGATACAGCAAGGAGGGCCATGCTAAGACAACACAAAAGTTTGAGTGATAAAACTACAGGAAAACAAATATAGATATGTGTTAGTAACCATCAGAAACTGAAAGAGGCAAGTAATGATTCTTTCTTTCATAGAGAATCCAAGGATGCATGGACATGTCTTCATCCTGATTTTGAACTAAGATACTGCAGAATTTTGAGAAAATACAGTTCTATGATATCAGTAAATAATGTTTGTTATGGAGGGCCTCATAAACTGATACACAAAGAAAATAATAGGCAACATTCAATTCTCTGATAAAATTTCAGAATTTGACAATATTTTGCCATGTATATAGCTATTATCACAAAGCTTTAATTCACTTTTTCCATTTCCAAGCTTCCTTGTGTAAAGAAAGAAGACTAATGTCACCAACCATAAATTTAAGAGTAAAAATACAGTTTCTCAACTATGTACCAAGAGCTTAAAAATACTGATAAGAATTATTTGTTTTGAAGTATCTACAGATTCCAGAGAACTTATTTAAATATTCATAGATGTATAATTACTGTAGAAAATAACCATGTTAAAAATGGAAAAGATAAAGTTTGGAATGGATAATATTACCTAATTTTTTCTAGAAGTCATTTAAAATGTTTATCTGTATTATTTTCATTTATATGTGAATGTGGTATATGTTTATGCATGCCTATACTTGTGTAAGTGACTGTCACAGTTTACTTGCATTGTTTTTATTTATGTATTATATATGGCATGCATTTTTTGTGTCTGTGTGTGTGTGTGTGTGTGTGTGTGTTTCCCTGTGTCAGTGTATGCCACCAGTGTGCAGATGCCTCAGAAAGCCAGAAGAGTATATCAGACCCTCTAGAGCTGGAGTTATAAGCTTTTCTTCCCTTCTAGGAACTGAATGCAGGTCCTCACAGAAAATGGCCTTAACACATAAGCCATCTTTTAGGTCCAAAGAATTAGTTTTTATAGGACTTTTAAACTTGGTGCCAGAAATGTAAGTCTTCATTGGAATACTAGGGGTTTTTAGGGTTTTTGTTGTTGTTGTGTTTTGTTTTGTGTTTTTTTGTTTTGTTTTGTTTTTTTGTTTGTTTGGTTTTTATGATCAGTGATTTTCTTCCTGTGACTGCATTCCTGAAATGAGGAAATTCAACTGCACATTTAGTTACAGTCATGAGTTAGCCTTTCTGATTAGTATTTTTCTAACTACTTTCCTCTGACCTCATTGTTTATTATAACTATTAGAAATATATTTCAGGAATTGTTATTAGCTGTTTCATTATGAGTCAAAAGACATTTATTGAGAAATCTAATTCTGATGTGACATGAAATTTTGGAACATTTCAAATTAAATACATGTTTTAAATCCAAAACTGGTGATAAATCATAGAAATATATTTTTCCTAAAATAAATAAAAATAAAAAACACTCAAGGAGTAAAATCTTCTGATTACATTCAGGATTGTGCTTTGATTTGTAACCAGCTGAGAAAGCCAGCACTTTACCTGTAGTCACTAGTCCAGAAATTCAGAATGCTATCTTTAGCAACCATAGAGGAGGGCAAATAATAGCACTTGAAATAATTCTCCTAAATTACCCCCAGGACTTGATTAATAACTGACAGTTTCCTTAAGTCTATCACCACTCACAGCTTCAGAACAACTGAAGAAGAAACCCATATTTGAATCCATGGTTGAAATAATGGGAGCCCTAATGTTATTTAGCTCACCTAGGCTATTCTTGTGCCTACAGCTTTCAAACAGGGGATGTTTGAAGCACCTTCCATGTTTATCCCCATTATAATGCTTTTTAATGACAATGTTAGTCTTTGAGTGCCTGTGAAATACAAGTGATATTTGCTTATGCTTTTGCTATTGAGAAAGCTATGTCTAAATTCTTAACATCCTTTCATTTCTGCAGTCTTGTATACATTGATAAGCTCACAGAAAAGGTAAACATGTTTCTGAGGGAGTTACTATTTTTTAAGAAAACCTTGGTCAGGAGAATAGATCAATTTCTTGTTGTTTGTTGTTGTTGTTATTGTTAATCTTCTTCTTCTTCTTCTTCTTCTTCTTCTTCTTCTTCTTCTTCTTCTTCTCCTTCTTCTTCTTATTTTTCATCTTTCTCTTCACCTTCATTTTCCTCTCTCTGCTCCTCTTCCTCCTTCAATGGCAGTGTAATTAAAAGTTTTCTCAGAATTTAAGAATCAGTTCATAAAATACATATATTTTGGCCAGGAAAAATCTACATATGAGAATATACAGTGAAAAGTTGGTTTTATAGATAATATAAAAATGTTATTGAAAGGGAATATATTTCTCTAGTGCTTGATTTTTTTTAATTTCAAATGTGGGAAGATGCTCTGATGAGGCTAATAAGATTCAACTTAAAACCTTCTCTGGGTGACTATGAGTAATAAACAAACACACTAATTTCCTTACTAAGATAAGAAAATGGTATATTAAATTCACCTCAGGTAGAATTCTGTTCAATTGGGGGAGAGGGTTTTATAATTTAGAAATAAAATAATATGTCAAGACACTTAACATTCTACATAATTCTAAGAAAATATGCAGATAATTATACCCAAACAACTGAAGAAGTGACCCTGGGAAATAAATAAAGTGTAATTTTAGTAGAATGTAGTTTTAATAAAGGATACACAAGTAGGCAAGAGATATTAAATATGGCAGACATTATTCCAATTGGAAGATTGTGAATTTGTGTCTAGAGTGAATTAAACAACAAATAAATAAAAATAGCAGAAAGAGAATTTGTGGGGATGCACAAGCAACAGGAAGCTTTCTGTAAAGGCTAAAGTATTTTAAAGTGTAGAGCTCCAGTATCAAACCATGACATGAAAGGAATAAAGAAGGTAGAACTTAGGAAACTATGTTGGTGGTGGGTAGAGGTTGTTTAATGCATTCAGTTTTAGTCTTGTCAAATTTGAGTTACCATTGGTTCATATCTACTGAACAGTTGGAAGGAAGATCCTAAGGTATCAGAGAAATTTCCAAGTCATCAACCTAAACAATACAGTTAATAGTACAGTCAGGGATATAGATTGAACAAACACCAAGATAGGAAACCATTGAATATTGCCAAATGTTAGACCTAGGAAAAATTAAACAAAAAACATAAATTATCTAGTCTAATTATTATTGTACAAAGGTGACAAATGTGGGCATCATCATCATCATAATAATAATTTACAAAATTAATGCCCCCCCCAACCCTGTTATTGGACAAAAAGAGGCACAAAGTTTAAAAGAAAGCAAAGAAAGGTTACATGAGAGGGTTTGTATGGAGGAAATGGAAGGTAAAGTACTGCAAAAAACATATGAAACATTTAATATGAAGAAATGATCAATTCTACTTAAGGTGGTAAATTGAACTTAGACCTCTTTTAGTGAGTTCAAGCCTGCAGTCACACTAGGTTTTACATGTATTTAAAAAATATACAGTGAAATCTGGAAAGGAAGAAAATGGGTTTCTATAATAATACAGTTTACAAGAAATTCTAAATTAAAAAGTAAGGAAATTTAAGATGACAAAAGTGTTATTGAATAGCTCTGAAGAAAACATTTGTGTTCTTGAAGCACAGTTTTCTATGTCTCTCATTCGATCTTTTTTAATTCCTATCCTACAGTGCTTAAATAGAAAACTAAGGGAAATGTAAAAATACTTATTGTCTAAAGACATATAAGTGTTTTGTTCCAGGGGAGAGTATATTGAATTTTCTCATCCTATTGGGAGAACTAATTTTATACTTATAAGCCATGCTAAAAATCTTGCATTGCAATGAATTTTCTTTTTATGTACACATTCGAGCTAATTCGCAAACTGCAATTTGTATTAGTTAAATAATGAAAGCATATACCATATATTCATTCAATATCCTTATAATTTCACCTTCTTATAGATAGCTGATAGATAGATAGATAGATAGATAGATAGATAGATAGATAGATAGATAGATAGATGGATGGATGGATGGATGGATAGATAGATAGATAGATAGATAGATAGATAGATAGATAGATGATTTTGCAAAATAGAATGCTGTTTCACACTCTAGGAGATGGAGTATTAATCCCCAGTTAGTGGTGAAAATCTGATCTCTTTTTATTAGAAGACACTGGGATTCAGAATGAATATTGAAGATTCCATACACTGGCTTATTTTAGAGAAAGAAACCAGATTATAGGTCTACTTTTGACAGAAAAATGAATTGACACTTAAAATTTATCTAAATATCCCAAACAATTGTATTTTCATTTACATTACCAATATAGCACTAAGAATCCTAAATTGGAAATAAACATAAAAGCTATTTCAGAATATCAAATGTTTAGAATTCATCAATAACCTTGAAGAGTGAAAGTTAAGAAGTGGTATCCTCATAGACAAAACTAGCAATACTATAATAACAATTCAGTAAGCATAAAGAGGTTTTAATTCTGTAAATATTTCAAAACAAGTTTAATTTGAAGAAGTAGAGATGATCAGGGTAGCACATACCCATAATAATATCAGAGGCCGAAGAGAGGATCACGGGTTTGTGGATACCTTGAGTTATATATTAAAAGATAAAAATATGGACAATTTAAGGAAAATTGATTTCAGAAAAAAATGTATTATATCTGCATAATCAAATAAATCAAAAATACTTTCAAGAATTAAAATAATAACATCACATTCTATATCACTAGAGAGAGTTAACAAGTTGTCTATATATTTAAAGGCATTACTCAAAAAATCCACAGATTTATGATGTAGAAATATAAATTAAGGATTAAGAAATGGAAAAGAGTTGTAGTAGAATTTCCACATATATTAAACGGGTAATAGTATGAATATGGTCGAGATGCCAAGGTAGAATTTACTCATAGAACTTGGGTTAACCCTATGAAAGCAGTAGGTTGAGCACTCTGTGCCAAAACAAAACAAAACCACAACCGAATATAATCCTTTGTAATTTTAAGCAATTAGCCTATAGGAAAGCATGTAAACAGTGAAAGCAGTGAAAACAAATCTACTGCTAGGCATTGCTGAATAATCATTAGAAGAATTAAAACAGAAAGGGGTTTGAAACTTTCTGCAACATTGTCTCCTATCCTAAATACAAAAACCCAACAACTACCTGTGCTATCATGTAAGTAAAATAAAATGCAGACTTCAGGCTAACTTGTATAAAATTTGTAGTATTGATCTTAGCCACTTAAAAAGTGAAATAAAACATTTATTGATTTTACTTTCCTAAGAATTTGCAAGTTCATATCTGATAAAGGGAAAATATAAAATAAAAACATGTAGTGCTTGAATAAGATATCTAGTGAAAGGGGAGATGACAGGATAACTACTAACTAATAATGTGATGGTTAATTTGATTCCTGAGAGCCAAGAGATTCCCAAATAACTGGAAAATATGATTTCTCTGTATCCATGAGAGTGTTTATAGTAGAAATGAACATCTGCATTGATAGACCAAGTTGAATACTTCTGCTACCAAAAAGAAAGAGGGGGAAAACAAACATATACTCTAAATGTTCTTTATCTTGCCTTTGAAGAGTGACATGCTTAGTTCTGATGCATACTGTTTTCTGGTGTCTCTTATTCTCCAGCCTGAATCTAGCAAATGGGGTCTCTCTTCCATAAATTCATGAGCCTATATCTATTGTAAATCTTTATATGTGCAACATGTGTATTCTGGATATTTTAAATATGCCACATAAATTTAGACTATATGTAAACAATAAAATATTTATAGCTTAGAAATACATTTCTCTATGTTTGGAGAACCTAATATGTTTAGAAACTTCTCATTTAAACCATCATAGAGATGAGAAGCTTTTCTTGTGTCTTCCCGTCTTAGTTAAGGTTTTATTTCTATGAACACACACAATGACCAAGGTAAGTCTTATAAAGGACAACATTTAATTGGGGCTGGCTTACAGGTACAGAGGTTCAGTTCACTATTGTGAAGGCAGGAACATGGCAGCATCCAGGCAGGCTTGTTACGGGAGGAGCTGAGAGTTTTACATCTTCATCTGAAAGCTGCTAGCAGAATACTAGCATTCAGGCAGTTAGGATGAGGGTCTTAAAGCCCATGCTCATAGTGACACACCTACTCCAAAAAGGTCATACCTACTCCAACAGGGCCAAAACTTCTAATAGTGCCACTCCCTTGGCCCAACATATATAAGTCATAACATTCCACTCCCTGGCCCCCATAGGCTTGGTCAAACTTATGAGTCTATAGAAGCCATCCCGAAACATAACATAATACAAAATACATTTAGTCCAACTTTCAAAGTTCTCATAGTCTGTAACAATCTCGACAATGTTAAAAGTCCAAAGTCTAAAGTTCAAAGTCTCTTCTGAGATTCATCCAATCAGTTAACTGTAATCCCCAAAGCAAGACAGGAAACCAGCTGGGCAAACTCCAAACTCTCAATCTCCATGACTTATGTCAAAGCAGTTTTCATATCTCCAACTCCGCTTTCTTTCTTCCTTCCTCCCTTTCCTTCTTCCTTCCTTTCCTTCTCCCTTTCTTTCTTTCTTTCTTCCTTTCTTTCTTTCTTTCTTTCTTTCTTTCTTTCTTTCTTTCTTCCTTCCTTCCTTCCTTCCTTCTTTCTTTCTTTCTTTCTTTCTTTCTTTCTTTATTTCTTTCTTTCTATCTATCTTCTTTATTTTAGTAAAAATCAACAAGTGCACTTAACAGGCTGCACATAGACTCTTTTCAGTGTCAGTCCCCACATTTCAAAGCATAAAAATGCAATTCACATTTTCAAATGGCAATAGGGAAAACAACACATTGACAAAATTCATATGTATTCCTAGCACAGTGTGGCTGCCATGTGTTTGTGCTTACTTTTAAGCACAAGGGGATGGAAGTAATTGGTTTTTTATTAATCATTTTATTTGTTTACACTTCAAATGATATCCCCTTCACTGTTATCCCTCTATAACTTCCCCAGCCCATCCCCCCTCTCCCCTCCATCTCTATGAGGGTGCTCCTCTACCCTCTCACCCACTCCTGCCCTACCTCTCTAGCATCCCTCTACTCTGGGGAATCCTTTTTCATCTTTGTTGATTGCAAAAAAGCTTTTGTCTACTGGGATGGTTCCACTCCCTGTTAGCAGCTTTCCTTAGGCATCTCAAATGTTTTGGAGTCTCAAAGGCTTCAGTGTTATAGCTTCATGTCTCAATGTCTGGAATCCACACATAATCTTCTAGGCTCCTCCAAAGGGCTGGTATCACTTCTCCAGCTCTGCCCTGTCTAAGCTCAGGTTGTTCCACACCATTGCCATGCTGTTCTTGGTGATCATCCCATGGTAGGCCAATATGTAAGGATCTTCTGCTGCAACTAGGCTTTACCAATAACGTCTCATCAGCTCTTTTCATGGTGCCAAGCATCAACAACTTTGCATGACCCCTTTGGTCCTGGGCAATGAACTGCAACTGAGATTTCACCTTCACCCATAGCCTTCCATGGCCTCTCACAATGCCAAGCCTCAGCTGCTCTTGCTGAAACATTCATGCCTTCAAAACCAGTACCACCTGGGTGGCTCTTATTCCCAAGTCCAGCTGCAGCATGAGGCACAACTTTGGCTACCTCTGGAACACAGCTTTTTTGTGCTCTCAGAAAACATTTCCCAGAAGATTTTACCTCAGTGATGCTGGTCTCTTAATCACCATTAATTTCTTAGCTCCAACTAACTAGTATCAGTTGTCCCAGCCAGAGCTATGTGGCCAAAGCTGCTGAGTTCTGCTGCTTGCTAGGACTGGAAGGTAGCCAGCCTCCCTCTTCTATTACATTATCACCAGGTTTCTGTTTTCCATTCCTTCACTGCCAAAGCCTGGCTGTCCTAGAACTTGCTCTGCAGACTTACTTTGAACTCAGAGGTACGCATGCCTATCTCCTAAGCATGAGATATAAAGGTGTGGTCCACCAAGCCTGGTTATTCTTTTTAAGTTTTTCTTCTCCTAGAACTTGCTCTGTCCTAGGCTGGATTTGAACTCAGAAATATGCTTGTCTTTGCTTCCTGGGATTAAAAGTTTGTACTACCATGCCTGGACCTAAATTTATCTTGGTGGGATCTTGTCCCAAGGTCACTACTCCCTTAATTGAATTTAATAACCTTTAACATAGGATTCAACTCCATTTTACGTTCTGGTGCCCCTTTAATGCTCGGACCATATATTTAATAATTTTCCTTTCTCAGGGTGCTATGCTTGTTCAAAATGTTCTTCATGAGACTTAAGAGAACAAAATCTATGATGGGTATTTCTGAGGCTTCCTTTGTCAATGCATTTAATCTGAGTCTCTTCACCTTAGCTTTAGGCAGACTTCAGAAAAGGTTAAAAAAAAAAAAAAAAAAAAAAGCAGCTACATTCTTCACTGAATAGTCTGAAAAAATTCTCTATGCCACATACTGAAATTCTTCTCTTCTGAAACCTCTTGGGCCAAGTCTGCACAGTTCAAATTACTCTCAGCAACAAAATCTTCTATTTTCCTTGTAGGATGGGCCCTTAAGTCTAGTTTAAATTATTTCACTGCTTTCCAAATCTAAAGTCCCCAAATCTACATTCTTCCAGACAAATGCATGGTCAGGTCTATCACATCAATACCTCACTCCCAGTACCAACTTCTGTTTTAGTTAGGGTTTTATTTCTATGGACAGACACCATGACCATGGCAAGTCTTATAAAGGACAACATTTAAATGGAGTTGGCTTACAGATTCAGAGGTTCAGTCCATTATCATGAAGGTGGAAGCATGGCAGCATCTAGGTAGCCATGGTGCAAGAGATGAGAGTTTTACATCCTCATCTGAAGGCTGCTAACCAAATACTGACTTCCAGGCAGCTAATATGCATGTTTTAAAACCCCACATTCACAATGACATACCTACTCCAACAAGGCCATACTTTCTGATATTGCTACAAACTGAGCAAGCACATACAAACTTTAACACTTCCTGTAGTCAACTAGACCAAAGGTCAAACCAAATTACTGAGTGACAGCTCATAGGAAGATGAAAAAAAAAAAAGTACCAGGAGAGGGACTGGCTATACTGTAGATAGGGCATTCTTTGATTATCTTTACTAGTAAAAAAAATATTTGTATATGATGAAGAGAATATTATATTTAAAAATATTATAATGCTGAGTCATACTCTCTATTCTGGGTTCTCCATAGTAGTAGGATAGTGTGAATCAACTTATTTTTTAAAAATTTCTATGTGACATATTTAAAAATTCAACATATTTATACAAACTACCCTTAAAGTTTTGTGAGGCTGCCCCAACACACTTTTATTATAAAGATTAATAGCATAACATGCCTCCTGAGCTATAGTTTCAAGTTGAAGATTAAGAAGTTTAGTTTGAGTGCTTTTTAATTTTTTCTGAAAAATTTTTCCACCTTTCTAAATAATGTCAAAAATAAAGTAAGAAGAATCATCAGTTATTTTCTTACTACATGAAAAGATATATAGGTTCAGGGATTTGGAGATAATTACTCAGTCAAAATGATAACTTTTCTAGGTGAGATATAGCTGTATTAATAAAAGAAAAATTCACATCCTTTCATTGACAAGTGAAATGAGTTGTTGAGTACAGAGAGAGAAATGGCATGCTATTTTAGTTGTATTGAGCCATAAATACCCTTTAATAAGATTATCACATGTTGATGAAACAAAAAAGAAAACTACTTAGAAACCGTAAGGAAATGTGGCATCATGAACGTGAGTTGGAGAAAGAAAAATGCAAATTTAATCTTGGTTGCACAATCTGGTTGGCATAGATAAGTTGACTAATAAAAAAATTATAAGATACAGTCATCCCCCAGTGGCTGTAATCTTCTGAACCTCAGTTTAACTAATTTCTGATCAAAGACACTTAAAAATGTTTTAATGGATCACATACAGGATATATCTTCTTGTTATAATTTCCCAAACTTCAGCATGTTATATATGTTACATAGACATAACTAATAGTATAGTGTAGACATACCTTTTTTATTTTCAAATCCCTGAAATTTATTGAGCAGACTTATCATCCAGAGAGATTTTCTCTTCTCTTTTTTTCTTTCCTTTCCTTTCCTTTCCTTTCCTTTCCTTTCCTTTCCTTTCCTTTCCTTTCCTTTTCTTTTCTTTTCCTTCCTCTTCTCTTCTCTTCTCTTCTCTTCTCTTCTCTTCTCTTCTCGTCTCGTCTCTTCTCTTCTCTTCTCTTCTCTTCTCGTCTCTTCTCTTCTCGTCTCGTCTCGTCTCGTCTCTTCTCTTCTCTTCTCTTCTCTTCTCTTCTCTTCTCTTCTCTCCTCTCCTCTCCTCTCCTCTCCTCTCCTCTCCTATCCTCTCCTCTCCTCTCCTCTCCTCTCCTCTTCTCTTCCTTTCTCTTTCCTTCTCTTCCCTTCTCTTCTCTGCTCTTTGTTCTTTCTTTCTTCCTTTCTTTCTTTCTCCTTCCTTCCTTTCCTTCTGTCTTTCTTTTTTGAAGGTAATTCTGGAACCAGTCTTCAAAGACTTCCAAGGATCTTACCACCCATTAATTGGACAAAATAATTTAGCATAAAACCAATTTTAAAATAAAGTGCTCATGATGTCATGTAATTAATTCTATGCTGTTTGAAAGTTAAAAAATAAAACAAAACAAAATAAAGCAAGTGAAATAACAACAATAACAACAACATAGTTAAGTGCCCCAGAAAAGGACAAACATCAAAGTTCAAAATATTCTAGTTAATGAATATTACTGGAATACCACTAAGTGGAAAATTAAAATGGAAAATTGGAAGAATTATTTATTGGAGAGGAGTTGAAAATTTAGACAACTGTTCTATGTATTATTAGTTATGTGAGTATGTGTGTGAGTGTGTGTGTTTGTGTTTGTAAATGAGGACACAAGAATGACAATAGATGTAAATGCATGTATGTGGAGATCAGAGGACAGTCCTGTGTGTCAGTCTCTTCCTTGCACTTTACGACAATATATATATGTGTGTATATATACATATATATGTGTGCATATATGTGTTTTATTATGTATTTATTCTGGCATCAACCTAATTTCTACTATATCCTACTACCACTGGATATGCCTAAATATCCAGCATATATATATATATATATATATATATATATATATATATATATGCCTTAAAATAAAAGTAGAAAGTGAAAAGAACAAAATGATAGAGTACATGAAAATAACACCCTTATATACAATATATGCATAAATATATTATATAAACACACATGTATATATAATTATACATATATACATTATATATATGTATATATGTGTCTATATACACACACATATATGTATACATATAGTATATATGTATACATATAATATATATACATATATATGTATATATATATTACTAGACTACATATCCATCCAACTGCTAGAGCTTTTCCTGTCTTTGTCTCCTATTTTGCATTAGAAGTACTAGTCAATTTAATCTCAGCATTTGGGAGGCAGAGGCAAGCAGATTCTGAGTTTGAGGTCAGCCTGGTCTACAGAGTGAGTTTCAGGACAGCCAGGGCTATACAGAGAAACCCTGTCTCAGAAAACAAACAAACAAAAAACAAAACAAAACAGCAAACAAAAAAAAGTAGTCCTTGTCAAATGTGCTCTACTGAATACGGTCTATGTGGGTCCTCTGTTTTTCAACTTATGTGTCATATTTATAAAGGAAGGACTTGTTAGTCTGTTATCCCTTACTCAGCCTCTAAGAACTATTTCTAACATTCTATTGGTGATATTGACAGAATAACCTAGTACATAATTTCCTTTAATTTGTCCTTTCCCATCCTCCCTTAGGTAAGTATTACAGTATCTTAAATCTATAGATAGGTACATTCCCATTCCTTCCACTTTGTTATTCCTGTACAAACTTACCATATCTGAACTAATACCAATGCAAACAAGGACTCCAATGTTATAGACCTTCATAGTTATGATATTGTCGCTGTCAGTGTCATTGTGGTTGACCCTTTTAGAACCTCTGCTGTAGTCATTAAACACTACTAAAACAACCTAAGCTCTTATATACCTCATTACCACTGCATCTGTCTAAATATTTGGTATTTTTTTCCAGCTGTTAACATCACTATCTATGTGAGGCAAGTTTTACTTTCACAATTATTCTGGAACCATTCTCTGGCATTAATTCTCACACAGAACTTAGGTTAACATATGCATTCATCAAACATCCAATATATTATAATAATCAATCATTAAGAGTTTTATCAATTATAAAAATACACTTTAGTATGACAGATTATGACTATTTGAGGGTTTCTAATGCCAGATCTTAGGAAAAACATCATCTTTAAATGTCTGGTCTCATGAAGTAGAACCCTCCTGAGTCTAAGTATATTCTTAGCTGTAGTATGACTAAATGCAGGAGAAATGAAATGTTTATTTTCAAAGGTGTCAGTAAATAAAGACATAAACAAAGGTGTACATTACTTCTGTACTTGGTATTTCTTGAGAAAATGGATGTGATAACTATTGGATTCTAAAATTTCTAGGTGTGGGATGTGATGACACTGCTCTTCCTGGAGAATTTCCTTAACAGGAGATGTTGTGTGGGAAACAAGTTCTGCTAGGTGGCCAGTGTGCTTTGTAGAGGACTGCAAGGACCCTCATGATGAATGTTCACTTGGATATTCACCTGGACATTCAGGCATGAAGAAGGTGTCTGTTGCCATTGTTGTCCTGCGGCTCTGGGGAGTATAAGTCTGGGTTTTGTGTGTACATGTCACACACTCTACCATTAAGCTCTACATTCTTTTCAGTTTGCACTTTTATTTTGAGGCAGGGTCTGACTAACTTGCTGGGATTGGCTATGAACTTGATATTCCCCTGTTTGAGCCACCTAAAATGTTGTACTTGTGGACATGAGATACAAGATGCAGCCCAAGAAATCTTTTGAATCAGTGTCTTAAATATGACTTGCTTAGAAAAAGAAAAGACAGGTTCATTTTAATTAGGTGCCAGTAAGTTCACTCTCTGGAGATCCTTGGAAATAATTAAAGCCTTGGCTACAGGTTTACCTGTCAGCCTGAACTTTTAACCATTTAACCAGATTTGACATGAACCAAACTAAAACTTTCTGAAGGACCTTTTAAAATACCACAATTTTAAATCTGAGTCCTAGAAAAAAATGTAAGACAAAGAAGTTACATTTTTCCCACTGAACTTTGCATGTTATTTTATACCAACCTCACAGTCTCAGAAGATCAGAGTCCCTCTAATAAGCTTGGTGAGTTTGGAGCTAGATAACTAATGCCTTGCTGACATATCTACTTTTATCTACTTGCTTAGTTATTTGGACAGGAAGGTCTATTATCCCACACAGGCTTCTCCCCCTCTTATCTAGACCATGTCTTTAATTGTTCCATAAATTTAGCGTTCCTCCCCCTTACTGTTAAAAACTGTTTTCTAATATGTTAACTGAGGAACGTGTAGTTAAACATAGAGCATACAGATGTTCAACCTGATTTTGTGTTGATTTAAGTAAAATACTTTTCCATTGGTAGTACTTCCAGTTAGGGCTGGCCTGAGGCAAAATTGTGAAATAGGTTAAGCTACTTTTAGCTTCTTCCAGATTTCTGGAAGTGTCTTTATGAGAAGGGAAATAGGCTGTGAGGAAGCTAATTTCTTCTCTACAAAGAAGCTAGTGGGTCTTTTTCCTCAAGAAAAAAAAGTAAAGACAGTGACCTGGATGTCACATGCATTATCTATTATATGATACAATACTTGCAAATGTTATTTATTCAGGTGTATTTGTATGTCAATGTGTTAGAGAGGCTAAGTGGATGATGATCCTTTGGATCTTTGGATAATTGTTCTTGTGATGTGGCTTTTGTCCAAGGGATTTAAATCAGTCATCATTGTCATTTTCCAAGGAGCAATTGGAAGACTGTGTAACTGACAGGCTCAGAGGCTTGCAGTTGATATAACGTGAGGCAGGTAAAATCCTGGGGGTAGGGACAGAATCCTAGGAGACACGAAACTCTACTGAGATTACACAAAATTGAAGGATTTCTAGATTAGTTTTGAAAGATGAACATTATACATTTCCAAGAAAGACAGAGAAAGGAGGCCTAATTCTGTCTGTAAGTAGCAGCAATAAATTCTAAAAGGTCCTTGCATGACCGAAGCATAGTTTATCTATATGAGTGACAGGTGAAATATTCATGGAAGGTGGAAATGAGAGTTCAAATATAAGGGCATATTATAATTGATGAATATTGTATACCTATCATGATAATATTCACTTTATATGCAAATAGAATTGAAACAGGTCCTAGGGAGAGAATGGACATGAAGCTGTGTTTTACTGTACTTAAGTAAATGTATAGTAGAGATGGTGTTTTAAAAAGAGGGTTAAAAATGAAGGTGTGTATTCCAGGCACAAACCCAACTAAAAAAAATATCAAGGACACTTGACATATTGTCAGCATTTCAGGAAATACTGCTGGTGGGGAAGAGTTAAGTGGCCTATAGGATTCTTTATCCAGCTAGTTATCCTGTGAGCAACTAGAACTTAATCTAACAGGGAAACTGTAAGTCATAACTTAATGTCTAACATAACCAGACCCTAAATAAAGAAAAAGGAGAGAAGTATTTTTCCATCAATTGACTTCAGTCATTTGTCACTAACAAGGAAATGCTCACTTGATTGCATTTCATTTTAATACATTATTTTAATAAGTAGAAAAAGGATCCAAGGAGCTGAAGGGTTTGCAGTCCCTTGGGATGAACAACACTATGAACTAACTAGTACCCTCAGAACTCCCAGGGACTAAACCACCAACCAAAGAGTACACTTGGTGGGACTCATGGCTCCAGCAGCAAATGTATAGTAGAGGATGGCCAAGTCAGTCATCAATGGGAATAGAGGCCCTTGGCCCTGTGAAGGTTCTATGCCCCAGTGTAGGGGAATGCCAGGGCCAGTAAGCAGGAGGGGGTGGAGTAGCATGCAGGGGGAAGGGAGAGGGAACAGGGGTTTGTTTTTAATTTAATTTTATTTATTTATTTTTTTGGAGGGGAAACTGTGAAAGAAGATATTGTATGATATGTAAATAAAGAAAAATGTCTAATAAAAAAGTATTTTGCAATTATTTTAATCCCACTTTTTTTTTTGTATGTATTCAGAGAATATAGGAGCTGGAAAGGGCTGGAGCACATCAGTGAAAAAGTCCCAGAAATACATTCAGAGTACCAACAGTATCTACAAAACCTAAGATTGTTAGACATGGTCTTCCATTTTTCAATGGACCTTGTTATCTTTCTTTCCATGTTCTTAGTACAGCTGTGATCAGCACGCACTTCCCTGTGTATGTTAATCCTTTGTGTTATTTTACTTACTGGATTTTGTTTCCAGGCAAGTTTGTTTTACTTTCTAGAGTCTTTTATTAAAGTACATTGTAGTCATTTTTTAAATCTTTTTTTGTCTTTTATTTATTTTTTTATTATTTTCTTTATTTACATTTCAAATGTTATCCTCTTTCCCAGTTTCCCCTCTGAAATCCCCTATCCCATCTCTCCTCCCCCTGATTCTATGAGGGTATTCCCTACCCACCCACTCCTGCTTCCCAGTCCTGACATTCCCCTACACTGGGGCATCGAGCCTTCACAGGACCAAAGGCCTCTCCTCCCATTCATGTCTGGCAAAGGTATCCTCTGCTACATATGTTGCTGGAGTCATGGGTCTCTTCATACATACTCTTTGGTTGGTGGTTTAGTCCCTGGTACCTCTGGAAGGTTGGATGGTTCATATTGTTGTTTCTCCTATGGGGCTGCAAATCCCTTCAGCTCCTTCAGTCCTTTGCCTAACTCCTTCATTGGGGACCTGGTGCTCAGTCCAATTGTTGGCTGAGAGTATCCATCTCTGCATTGGTCAGGCTTTGTCAGAGTCTCTCAGGAGACAGCCATATCAGGTTTCTCTCAGCAAGCACTTCTTGGCATCCACAATAGTGTCTGGGTTTAGTAACTGTACACGGGGTGCATCCCCAGGTGGTACATTCTTTGGATGGAAATCAGTCTGGCAGTTTCTCAGAAAATTGGACATAGTATTACTTCAGTATCCAGCTATACCACTCCTGGGCAAATACCCAAAAGATGCTCCAACATATAACAAGGACATATGCTCCACTATGTTCATAGTAGCCTTACTTATAATAGCCAAGAGCTGGAAACAACCCAGATTTCCTTCAATAGAAGAATGGATACAGAAAATGTGGTACATTTACACAATGGAGTACTAATCAGCTATTAAAAATGAAAAATTCATGAAATTCTTATTCAAATGGGTAGAACTAGAAAATATCATCCTGAGTGAGGTAATCCAATCACAAAAGAACACACATGGTATGCACTCACTGATAAGTGGATATTAGCACAAAAGTTAGGAATACCCAAGATACAATTCATCATATGAAGCTCAAGAAGAAGGAAGACCAAAGTGTGGATACTTCAGTCCTTCAGAGAACAGGGAACAAAATACCCATGGGAGGAGATACAGAGACAAAGTGTGGAGCAGAGACTGAAGGAAAGGCCATTGTAGTCATAACTATTAGTCTTCATGAACTACATTCCCGTGGAATTAAATCCATTTACATTTAACTTCTATGTTTAACATTAGTTTCTACAGATCCCAGAAGAAGAAGAATTGTAGTACTTTGCCAGATTTGTAGAAAGAGGGAGCTACAGGTAGAGATTTACTAGTATGACACACAAGGCAGGAAGTTACAAACTTCAATTTACAGTTTTGCTTTCTAAGACTGTTTTAAAATTAAGGACGTTTTCATTTATTTTTATTATAGGATTGAAGTGAAAGCCATGGTAGTGTTGTTTTCTATGTGGCCCATGGCTAGGATTCAATTGCTTGTAAAAATATCGTCATTCTCTTCTAAAGTTCTTTTTCTATAGTGGAAAATGTCTCCTGTATCTGTTAGAATTGCATAGTATATTGTTATGTATAAATATGGTGTCCCTAATTATCCAAGGTACTTGAATTCTGTTTTCTCCTGAAGTAAAGATTTTTCCATCTATCACTTAAAACACACAGTACCCTACAATACCAATAAGATTAGAACTAATTTTTTCAAATAGGTGTTGCAATATTTTCAGTGAGTCAAAAATGAACTTGGAAGACCAGAGATATAGAAAACAAGCTATAGGAAATTATTAGGGGAAATGCAAATAAGGCTAAAGATGGAGGTCAAGTTGGTAAAACAGTTCAGCAGCATAAGATGCTCTGAAATCTCCTGCCACATCATGCTGTGTGTATTCCCGGAGTATAGGCTAGTCATCAGAATTATGATGGCCACTCTCTACCTTAGCCTGTTGTGTTTCTTGTGTTCTGTGTGAATCTTAATTTAACTTGACAAGAGAATGTTTCACAACTATTGATGATTTTAAAAAACAAAACAAAACAATTAACTAAGCCTCAATTCCATGTCTTCCTGGTGACTTAAGGATGAACTTTATTTATTTTTTTAACTATACTTCCTGAATTATTTCTGTTATGGACAGAGCAATAGTTACTTGCTTGTTGGCTTATTTGTTTGCCTAAAGATCAAACAAAATACAGATGAGAAGAGCTTAGGAGGAAATCTGGTGTAGAATGCTTTGTAAATCAATCTGAAAAATATGGGAAGAAACAATGACTAAGAGAATGGAAATACACTGTTTACTAAAACAGAGTAACTATCCTGGTGTTGTCTTAGGAGGCAGTAAGACCAATGGCTATCTCCTCTTCTTTATGAGGACAATCTTTTTAGAACTCATGTCAACAACCAAGCAGGAGAGCCCAAACATCCCCTATGTCAACTCAAGAAAGCAGCCAAATAATCTTCTTTAAACTGAAAACTGTTAGGGAAGAATGTTAAGAGAATAAGATGATGGTGGTTGTCTTTATGTGTCATTGCTCATCCCATTGAGGAACAGAAAGTTCATTGTGAATAACTTACTCAGACATGTAAAAGCAAAATATGATTTAACATATTGTATGAGTTTTATAGGTCATCCAGAACGGATGTATGACTTTCTTCTCTTGTATATTTTTTCCTTTTAAAATAGTTTATTTATTTTTACTTTATGTGCATAAGCATTCCACTTGTATGTGTACATCTCATGTGTAGTGCCTCTGTAAGCTAGAAGACTTTGGATCATCAGAAACTGCAGTGATAGGAGAATGGAAGCTGCCAGCTGAGTGCTGGGACTGAACTCAGGTCTCCTGGGGGAGCAGCAAGTGCTGTTAACTTCTGAGCCATCTCTTTAGAAAAAACTTGTATTTCTTACAATTGAATCATTCATTGTATGGTCAGTGTGTAAGTCATATTCCTTTATTTCTTTTCTTTTCTTTCTTTTTTCTCTTTAGTTATTTTATTTTATTTTATTTTTATTTGGTTTTTTGAGACAGGGTTTCTCTGTATAGCTCTGGCTATCGTGGAACTCACTCTGTAGACCAGGCTGACCTCAAACTCAGAAATCTGCCTGCCTCTGCCTCCCGAGTGCCCCCATACCTCCTTCATATGAATACATTTTAATTCTAAAACCTCCTGGGTAGCATTTAATATTTTGCTAGATTTGCTTCTCAATCACAATCATTTTTTTTCTCCATAGGAATATCAATAAATTTGTTTCCTGTTCTTTTACACTGTCTAAAATATTTTTATTTATTCATTGTATCTCCATTAAGTCCATTTTCTATTTTCAGCATTAAGATTTTATTCTGGAAGCAAATATAATTAGTGACCTCAGAAAATAATTGTATCTGTGACAACAGTGTTTATGCAGATTCATTCATAGCATATACAGGTCAATGTAGCATGCAGAGATGAAAATCTCTAATAAAATAATATCTTATATTTTAAAAATTCCTTCTTTCATATACCTTAAATGCATATGTACTATATATTATATGTAATATATTCATGAAGACTCCACCAATATATTTTGTTACTTGAATTTTTCACTCATTTTTCTATCTGTGAAATAGCCATGCTTTATCCCTAAATGGAAACAATATAGAAGGGCAATGTGTTTAGAATAGGTAAATCAATGCAGGAAAATCCCTTAATGAGAAGAACTAGTTAAGTTCAGTGTTTTCGCTCATTGTTCAAATTTCTTTGCTGTTCATTTTACATGCACACATATATATGCACATATTCAATAATATCCCTTTTGTAATTGGTGAATGATATTCCCTCTCTTTTTCTTTGTCTCTGTTTCTCTCTCATGTATGTGTGTGGTGTGTGTCTGTGTGTGTGTGTGTGTGTGTGTGTTTATGTGTGTCTGTTTCTGTCTTTGCACCACCCATTTTCTGTGGGTGTTTATCCATCCAGCATTTTACCATTAAATGACATGATGCAAGGTCACTTCTCTAGTATCTCCCTCCTTCGATGTCAATGCACATCTACTGTCAGGTTCATTTTTATCATTATTTATTCTTTCCAACAGCAGAGAAAATATGAATTAGAATGGCCTCACTGCCTGATGTCTTGATTTTCTCACTTTGTTTGATTAGACTGATTTGTGAACTGGAAGCTGTTTCTTCAACACTTCCTTTGAAACATATGGCATCAGTATGATTTTGTAGGAAAAAAAATGAATAAGATACAGAGAGTTAGATAACTCCCTTCATATCGCCCAGTGGTAAAAGACATTAACTGTTACTTACACCACTCAGAGTCTCCCTTTCTCATTCCTTACACTCTGTTTGTTTACTAAATATTTACTGCGCTTTGGTGATTGTTCTAGCTGTGGGGATGTATGAGTAAAGAAGAAAAACAGACGAAAGTCCATGTTTCATGGAGCTTGTACTCATATGTGAAAATTCAACCAATGGAAATCAGACACGCTTAGGCAAGCATATAATATACTTATATATAAGCTTTTGTATGCATCTATAGACTAACATGTCGTATATGATTGCAAATATCTGCAGTGAGATATATGTTTGAAGAGAACAGAAACTACTATAATTAATATAATAAGAAAATAAATGACTATTTATATGAAAAATATGAAGAGTAAAGAGACCCAATGGCTCTCGGACACACATTGAACAGATAAAACACTACTTATGATCATTACAATTATCTTAACTTTCTCTGAAAGCTTAGAATGTATCCCTTCTTAGTTTTACCATATATCATGTCAAAATGTTGTCTCTAATCACCTTTAATACCCTCTTCTACACTTAACCTTATTGCTATCCTGGGAAGAGTCATTCTTTCTACTTTCTCATTTCTCCACAACTTTTACTTTTTCTTACAATTTATCCTCTTTTGCTAATTCCCATCAAACAGAGACCCTTTATACTGTGCACTGCTATAAAATATTTTAAACATTCCATTGTGGGGTTTCTTCCTACCTTAGACCACTTATGTTCCAAGATTAAAGATACACACACAACCTTTATATTTTAGATATGCCTCAGGCAGCACAGTAGCTGTGCAGCTGCCTACCCTCATTGCTGTTATACTCCACCTTACTATGTTTCATCTAGGCTGCTCTAAGCCCCAACAGGACAACCCTCTGGTCCATGTTCTCTTGGCACCTAGTGCATGGCAGCTCCTTTACTCTCTAAAGGTAGGAAGAAATCCAGCTCTAGGATTTTATAAATATTTATCACAACAGTGCACAGGCATGTGACTCTAATGTCTTTTACCCATTTAAGTCTCAAATTCAATAATGATGGCAGTTTAGCAAAAATAAGATAAAAAGGGCAAGTTTTTGAAATTGTCTTATTGGGGTAATTCCTAATTACCTTTCTACCTTCTAAGTGGTCTGTTTTTTTTCTTGGATACTGAAAGTATGCTAATTTCCATCACAGATATAGTGTGTATGTTTGCAGAAAAGTAACAGTATGTTCAGCTGAAATAGGGGAAATATTTTGATAGATACCAGCTTTCTCAACCTAATTACACAGACATAACTAATTTCACCCATCAGCTATGCATAAGTTCATTGCTATTTCTAACACTTCTGCAAACTTAAAGTATTTTTGACACACTTCCTTCGCTTCCCCAAATCATGCATTCATATTTGGCCTGCTAAAAATAGGAAACAAGAAGCTTATTTTAAACTCCTTCCCATTAAAAAAAAATCCTACATGCATTATTATCACTATTGATTTTGAATACCTACTATGTGCTAAGAATAGCCATTTTTTATTCTTTTTTATGTAATCCATTCTTTATAATATGAATTGTATGTAATTATATCAAATTAAGAGAGGAGTAGATTAATATATAGTATGTTGAAATGCTTGGATTAAAGTTTCTTAATTTCCAATAAAATCATTTCAAATTTTCAGGAAAACAAATTGTTTAGTCTAATAAAGGATTGGTCAACCAATTGTTGAGTACACTCCTTTAAGGAATTATTTTTAAGAAAACATCTTAAATACTTACTTTTATTCATGTTTCTTTCATCAGATTTCAAAATCTGGATACTGAGAATGACAAAAAATGTGAAAGAATGGTGGATCAGTGTTATAGCTGGGAGGGACTCAGGACTATACTGAATTTTCAAGGTGTGCTTTGTATTCATGGTTCTCTTTCACTATATGTATGAACTGACTGATGATTCCACACAGTCTTGTCATGATGAAGATTCTTCTATCAAATATCTTCCATAGCAGTTTTAAGAGATGACAAATTTGAGGTCCTCATTATACCCCAGATAAATGAAAAGCAGAAAGTGTTGGCAAACAACATTGTGCACTGAATAAAGCACAATGAGCCATACATCTCAGCCTATTGAATCTTTCCACATATGTTCTGAAAATACATTCCTAAATGAGAGACAGACATTTATGTTACAAAATAACAACGATATTACCAGTAAGGCATTGTGATTTGGATATCTGAGTAAGGAATATCCCTTCCCTAAATCACATAATAATATCTCATATAGTCCAGACAATGATATTATGATGTGGTTTAGAATAACTTCTTTAAGCCTGACAGATGTGCCTTATAATATAATCTCTTAGTAAATCTCTCCTTAATGAGATGCTAGTTTATGAAAATATAATGATTTAGTTTATTAATTGTGAGTAGTAGAACCACTGTTTTTACTTAGAACTTATTGCAATGTTGAATAACTAAAAATTTCCAGATGCCCTTTCCCATAGGTTTTAGTGAGTGAGTCACATATGCATGTGATTTGGTTTTGTAGTGCACAGAATGGGAGCCAGGGCCCTATATGTACAAGCTATGGTCCTACCATTTCACTACATCCTTAAGCATGTCTTCATTCTTATACCAGTGCTTGTTTGTCTGTGATTAACAAATCTCCTTGTGTAACCAAATATATATATAGGTTTAGAGTTCTTAGAAAAACACGGCGCAGAAACTCTAGTATTTATTTTGCAGGATATCAACATGCTCTTCCATATTTGAACGTAAATACATATGTATCTACTCATGTATCTTGCAACATAAGTTGCTAGTCCATAAGTGGCTATTCTAGTGTATTAAAAACAAGCATTATTTTTTAAATAAAGTGGCTAAAAGGAAAAAATTAAAGGTAATTAATAGAAATAATGCACTGATCGCACATTATCTCTTCTTTTTTGTTCTAAGATTATTATTATATGCAAATACACTGTAGAGGGTGTCAGATCTCATTACGGATGATTGTGAACCACCACGTGGTTGCTGGGATTTGAACTCAGGACCTTTGCAAGAGTAGTCAGTGTTCTTCACCACTGAGCTATCTCTCCAGCCCACATTACCTCTTCTATAATTCTTTTCTTTATAAATTTTTGTATTAAACCTCAACATTTCATCTTTTACATTCTTACCTCATTTACACTTATAATTTAATGTAAAGACTTTCCCTATCTTTACATGTCACATCATACAGGTAGATAGTTGAATGCACCAAGTACATCATTGTTTAAAAACTAAAATATTTTAAGCCAAAGGGACATTTTCAATATACCACAACTTTACAAAGATATTGTGATGATTTTTTTATTTGTAAATTTTCTTTCTCTAATATAAGCCCCCATGAAATCAAATACTGAGTGGAGAAATTGAGTATCTTTGTTAAACTCTCAGTATATTGACATGTATTTTTTTATTGGTTATCATATTTATTTACATTTCAAATATTATCCACCTTCCTGGTTTCCCCTCCAGAAACCTCCTATCCTTTTCCCCCTTCCCCTGCTTCTATGAGGGTGCTCTCCCTCCCACCCCCCACTCCTCTTTACCACAATATCATTCCTTAGGCTTGGGCATCTAGCCTTCTTAGGACCAAGGGCCTCCACCCCCATTGATGCCAGATAAAGTAATCCTCTGCTACATATGCAGATGCAGCCATGGGTCCCAACTTGTATTTTATTAACATAAAAATATCATAAGTAGTTCAAATAATTGCTTACTCAATGGCAAGTAGTAGATGCATTTGATTGATGATCATGTTCTATGTACAAAATATGCCACTAATGATTTTAATCTTCAATTCATCTTGAAAACTTTTACATGCATTTGGCCCTAGATGTACATTTTCAGGGATAAAGTTTTACATTTAGCACATTACTGTTCCTGTGTACAGTTTTAATATTTATGCATTTTTTACATTATGTGTGTGGATACTTTACATGCATATACATCGGTGTACCACATACATGCCTGGTCATCTGATTCTACTGGAACTTGAGTTACAGAGAGTTCAGTATGAGTTGAATATGCTTACCCTGGAAGAATAGCCAATGGGCTTAACTGCTGAAAAATTCCCAGCTTGGATGTATGATAGTTTATGTTCTTCCAGTCAAGAAAAAACAGTCTAGAACAGCATTGCTGTTGCAAGTCAGGGCTAGTCTTGAAGTCTCCACTCAGTAACTATGTCAAATTTGTACTAACAGTGTAGTCTTGGAATAAATTGTAGTTCCAATTCTCTTGTGGCTTTAGCAAAGTTTTCCTCTGTAATCTTTCATTTGCCCAAGAGTATTTAGGTGGATTGTGCTATGAAATAAGATTCCATGTAGCTGTATGTTTTTCATAATCTGTTTATTTTAGTGTTTACATAAAAATAATACATTTTATCTCACTATGTCTCCCTCCTTATGTGTTAAACACATAGCAATGGAAAATTATGTATAAACTAATACAATATTTTAAAAATCTTTTCCCACCTCTTGGAGACAGGTGTTTCCAGAAGAAAAGTAAAGTTTCTTTTATACTTGGATGGATTTTTTTGGTAAAATACTTCTTCCTTCATATTTACTGTTTCTGAAAGTTGGCTGACCCATTTTGACTTGAGTAGATACAGACTAACAAATCTGATGGACAACTCTACTAGTAATTTTCCATTGAAAAACTTTCCCACAGACTTTGGCTCTCCCATCATTTTCTTCATAAAAATGAAAGCATTCAATATAAATATCAATATTTTTTAAAAAGTAAACATTTCATTTAGTTGAGTCATACTTCATTGGTTTCTTACTTCACATAACAGAGGAGGTATACGTTTTTGTATATCACAGTTTTCCCAAGTGGTGAGTGGTATATAGCTGGGCCAAAATGATGCAGAATAAAGTTCAACTGAACACATACACTCCAAACCTGCCACATTGTCCATGTCTCTCACACTTTGCTTAGATACTCTTGAAAGTTTTCTTCTCCAACTCTTCTTAAAACACAGAAATGATCTCTTTGCCTCCAAATATCTAGTAGTTTCATGAAAAAAAATGCTTCTGAATTGCTTATTTGTATAAACCTTAGAATACCCAGAAATCATTAAGGAGATCTAAATTAAAATTGGACAATTGTACTGTGGTGTTAACTCTGTTTCAGGCTGTTAATTCCATACCACAAGTCTTCCAATTGTTGCAAGTTGTTCAATCAAGGACAGTAATGAAAATAAAAACACAAGAGATTTAGAAACATTTAACTTGAATATAATTTAAAGAAAAATTTAAAATTCTCTTGTTTCCAACTTCTACATTTATGCATTACTGAGAATTCAATGTACACCCCATTCAGTGTGTTTCTGTGACACAGGACACACTTATGTTTTCCCCTCAAATTATGCTTTTAAGACATCTTTACACAGGTCTCTTTTTTTAACCTACTAAATATTTTTATTAGATATTTTCTTTATTTACATGTCATATGATATCTTCTTTCCCACTTTCCACTCCAAAAAAAAAAAAAGAAAAAAGAAAAGAAAAAACAAAACCAAAATAAAACAAAACAAAAAACCCTGTTCCTTCCCCTGCTCCCTGCTTGTCACCCCACTCTCTCCCACTTCCTGGCCCGGGCATTCCCCTACACCGGGGCATAGAAACTTCACGGGGCCAAGGGCCTCTCCTCCCATTGATGGGAGGAGACTTGGGCATCCTCTGCTACATATTCTGCTGGAGCCATGAGTCCCACCATGTGTATTCTTTAGTTAGTGGTTTAGTCCCTGGGAACTCTGAGCATACTAGTTAGTTCATATTGTTGTTTGTTCTAAGGGGCTGCAAGCCCTTCAGCTCCTTGGTTCCTTTCTCTAGCTCCTTCATTGGGGACCCTGTACTCAATCCAATGGATAGCCGGCCGTGAGCCTGTCCTTCTGTATTAGTTAGGTACTGTCAGAGCCTCTCAGGAGAGAGCTATATCAGGCTCCTGTCAGTCAGCACTTGCTGGCATCCACAATAGTGTCTGGATTTGATGATTGAATATGGGAAGGATTATCAGGTGGAGCTGTCTGTGGATTGTCCTTCCTTCAGTCTCTGCTCCATAGTTAGACTCTGCAACTCCTTCCATGGGTATTTTGTTCTCACTTTTAAGAAGAAATGAAGTATCCACACTTTGCTCTTTCTTCTTGAGTTTCTTGTGGTTTGTGGATTGTACTTTGGGTATTCCAATCTTCTGGGCTAATATCTACTTATCAGAGAGTGCATACCATGTGTGATTTTTTGTGATTGGGTTACCTCACTCAGGATGATATTCTCCAGATCCATCCATTTCCCTAACAATTTCATAAATTCATTGTTTTTAATAATGGAGATCACTTCCAGTAGATAAGCACACTCCTGATTACAGGATAGAGCCACAGATACATTTCAAAGTTATTTTAACCTAGAAATGTTCTCGTCTAAAGGAAGAACAGGGACAAAAAGTGGAACAGAGATTGAAGGAAGGGCCAACCAGTAAATGGCCCCACCTGGGGATACATCATGTCTGCATTTACCAAACCCAACACTGTTGCGGTGGTCAAGAGGCTCTTGCACACAGAAACCAATTGTGGCAGTTCCTGGGGAGGTCTGGCCAGCAACAGACCAATGCAGATGCAGATGCTTGGAGCCAATCATCAAGCTAAACTCTGGGAATATGTTGGGAGAGCTGGCAGAAGGACTGGAGGAGCAGAGGGTATTGCAACCCAATTGTAAGGACAACATAGGCTGGCCTGATCACCCAGAGACTAGACCACTAACCAAGGAGTATACCTGAAAGGATCTGTGGTTCCTCCAGATACATATATAGCAGAGGATGGCCTTGCCCCACAACAACAGCAGGAGAGGCCCTTGGTCTCTGAGAGGTTTGATGCCCCAGAGTAGGGCGATGCTGGAGCAGTGGGACAGGAGAGTGTGGGTGGGTGAGTGGGTAGGTACCACTCTCATACAGGCAAAAGGGAGGAGGGAAGGCAGATGTAGAATGGAATGGTGGTGAAGGGGTAACCAGGAAGTAGGATATCATGGGATGGAGGAGCTGGTACCCAGGAAGTGATATTACATTTGAGATGTGAACGAATGGAATGATTTAAAGAAAAAAAATAAGATTTTCTTAAAATACATTTTCTCTACCAGCCATCTTAGTTTATAGCTACTTTTTGAAAATGTTCATGTAATAATTTGTGGAACAACTTCACAGTGTTTATTTCATCTAGATTCTAAATTACATGTGAACAAAAATCTATCTTTCTCTCTTGATCATTATAACTCCACTGCCTATGATGATTGGTAAAGTAGAATTGAAAACTGGGTAGCAAATCAAGAGTCAAAAAAAGGGTGATAGAATTCATAAAATTCTGTTTCAGAATCAATTTCTCTTTAAAGATACTTTAGTATGCAGTGGTTAATAAAATCACTTATTTAAATTTGATAGCAATGAAAATGTGTTTCTGATTATTTAATAACCTGCTTAAAAAGATTTGAAATAGAAATTTAGGTTGAATTTTGCAAATCACATTTCATGAATAATTTAAACCTTTTTTTTATCAGTGTTGATATATTTGCTTGCTTAGCCTACTTTAGCAGAGTCATGACAGCAATGACCTCTTTCCGCTCTAAAATAGCCACAGATTGTCTCTAAGAAATAGTTGACTTTGATAATTTAGTTCCTACTTCATTCCAATGGAGCCTTCTTCGTGTGTCTCCCAGTATCTTCATTTCAGTCTGATAACACCCAAACATGCTCAAACACCCATATCAGTAGACAAGAGAAAGGGGATGCTCTCAGTTGACTGATGTTAGAACTGCATAGAGATGGTTCTTTTAGAAATCCCTTCATTGGTCTCAAATGACTTCACATTTTGGGAGACTTGCCATCTACTTTGTGGTTCGGAAATATAATTACTTTTTCTTATCCAGGCTTTCATTTCTATGAAAAGGAGCCAATACTGAAATTCACGAGAAGTCTAAGGTGGTGCACGTAAGACTCACAGTATAAATTTTCTCACATTGCTAATGTCAGTCTTATGACTTGATAAGTGTCCCTTAAGTACATACTAGGTTCTGGCCTGTATATAAGAATAATACACTCACCCAATTCCATTCTTCTGTTTAAAAATAAAAGTCAACTATATTATTAGGTCTCAAACATAAGATTGTTCCTCACATTTAAAATAGTTATACATGGCTTAGAGACTAAACAAGACACTAACATAAACACACACACACACACATACACACACACATATAAATATATGTACACATATATTTATATATGTATATATGTATATAGCATATATATATTTATATATATAGCAATTTTAGAATTGAAAAGTTGGTTTGAGACTATGGCTCAGGGCTTAAAAGCACATATTATGTTTACAGAAGACTCTTGTAGGGTTCCCAGCACTTACATGTGAATAAAATCACAACAGCTATACATCTATACATCTAAGGGATCTGGAACTTTTTTCTGAACCATATATGGACCTACCTTCCTGCAGCACACTCATAAAATCATGCAGAATCACATACAAATACACATAAATTAAAATTAATAATTATACCTTAAAATAAAATAAAACTGAAAGTCTCATGCCTTTAGTTTGTCTTTAACTCTTATACACTTTGCATTACACATCACTGGTTACGGCATAGATTTAGTCACTCACTGATTTTCTGATGCTTATTCAATTTACTAAAGAAATATGATATATTGAAAAATGTATATATCATAGGCATCTCAACTTATCTACTCTGGAGATAAATGGCATCATGAAATTGATGTTTTCAGTTTATTTGTGGCTTTGAGTCTAATATTCAATGATACTTTTCTCAGAAAAGTAACTTTCTAAGTGGTCTTCTATCAAATAATTTCCTGCAGATGAATGACCACTATTATTAGGTTCAGAATAGAACTATATTTCATAGAACTCCAATTTTACTTACATTATTGAATAGTAATCTAGAATATAAATTTAGATTTTAAGAATTAAACTCTCATTATTGATTTATCAAGATATCCATGACAATCGATGTTATACTTTAAAGCATCAGTATGAAAACTAAGCTCCATCATTTTAAGTAATCTTAGTAACTTATTAATGCAGTAGCTTATGTTCTTCCATACCATAATACCCTATACTATTTAAGGAAAAAACCGTAAATTGAGAATGAATAGTAAGTAGAAAGGAAATATAAAAATTTATAAGTCAATGATTTAAAATCTATGAAAATTGATAAGGAAGGGCGTGTTCCTTTATAAAAAGTGTGGGTCTAGTCAAGATAGTTTGCATAATGTACTCTATAATTAATTATTCTCAAATGTTTAATGATAAACTAGTTTTGCATATCAGGATAGCCTTGGTTGTTATCATCATATTTTGTATAATTCTACTGAATCTCGGCCCATGTTAGTAGAAACATGCAAGTACAAGTGATCACCTAATTTCAATTCTTCCCACACAGGCATCTGGCTCATATGGGTTTTGCATAGTAAGCCCATCAATCCCTAATCTGTCTCTTGACACCAGAGATCATTTTTGCCCTTTAGAAATTATGGAAAGCAGGAATATGGATGAAAGCAAGACCAAGACAAGGAATCAAATGCAGGCAAATTTTAGTAAGAGTGGAGAAAAGCATCAGGCCTTTAATGCAATGAGAACAATCAGATCACAACCTCTGCCTCCAAATTTCTAAACACCATAAAGCATCTATATCTGAAAAGTAATAACCAGTCCACCTTCAATGGGTTATAACACTTTAGACTATTCTCAGAAAAGAAATTTAATGAACAAACTTGAATACAGAAGCTTCTCCTCTCACAGATGATCTAACCAGTATATGTCTTATTGTGTATCAATTTGCTATGACACATTTACATGCTAATTGAAAGCACAAATAAAAAGGAAAACTATTTTCAGACAAACAGAAAATGTTCCATGAATAATAATAATAATTATTATTAATAATATCATTACTTTTGTCTTAAACAGAGCCACCAAAATGTTCCTTAGCTTTTATTTTTAGAGATATTTAACTCTAAATAATTGAGCAGAGCAGACACTCCTTGAATAGGTTCAGCAAATCCCTTTTGTATTAACTTATATTTATAAAAAATATTAATATATAAACTTAGCCCTAGTGATTGATGATAGAAAAATACTTAGATTGAAGGCATTTCTTTTGAGAAGCATTATCAATGACACATATATTTTCACATCTCCTTTCATTAAAAGTTACAAAAATTTATAAAATAACACCAGGGGAATGGAACTGTTGTTTTTCCCCCATGAACACTATAATCTTTGAAAGTATCCATGAAGATCCTGGGCCACCTCTTGTTTTCTTCCATTAATACACTAACATAGATCTTTACAGGTGTTAGAAGCAATATGTGACACCTCAAACAGGTCAGAGAACATATTTATTCTTCCCAAATAAATGATAGTAAAGATTTTTGTGAGCAAAAAAAGAGATGGTGAGATAGGGTCACCAGAAAGGTGAAATGCACAAAGACTGCAAATAGATCAAAAAAGTGTTCCTGTGCTTGGATGGTGCCCCCCACCCTGCTTGTGCTCAGAGTGCAATGAACAGTAATTTGAAAATAATTTGATGGTACCAAGTGGGAGAGGATTTTTAAAAGATCAAGAAACATGTCAGACTCAGTTTGAAAAAGAGTTGACAAAAGGAAGATAACAGAAGAGAAAATATTTGGGGTATTCAAACTTAACTTGTGAGATAAAGAATAGATAAACCACCTCACCTTTTAACCTGTGAAGAGTTTGAATTGATGGATTAACTTTCTACTGCTGTAGCACAAATTATCTGACATAAGTAATTTCCACGGGATATAAGATCCTGCCTATGACCCATGGGTCCATCTGTTTGTGCATCTAATTTTGACTGGCAAGATCTAAGGAAACCAAAGATGGAAAAATCTGCCTAATCATGAGCAGGAAACAAGAGACTAAGGTACCAGGGTCCAACAGTTCACCTGGAAGACAGCCTTTTCATCAACTAATGATCTCTTGCTGACCTTCACCTCCCGAAGTTTCTTCTAACCTTCCAAAGCAAGACTCAGAGACAGTACTCTGGGCATACAGATCTTGGGAAGAGATTTGAAATCAAACTGTACCGCTTGTAAGTTACAAGCCTCCACACGTTCATAATCTTCCTTCCTTGGTTCTCTTTAGACTTTAGTCATAATCTTCCTTTGGTTCTCTTTAGACTTTAGTTCCTCAGGCTAGCGAATAACACCTAGAATTTTTTTTTTTTGTGATTTTAGATTCTTCAATAGATTTATCTTATCAGTGTTACCATGTTCCCTATCTATGACTTCAGCAATAATTTCATTAAAAGAAAATATTAGAAAACTTTTACACAGAAATTCCACTACTTACCTATAGGTTCAAGCCATTTTACTTTCCTCAGTATCCAGGGGAATAATGTGAAGGCTTACGAGAAAATAGTGGTCAAGTTAGAGGCTAAAAGCAGGAAATATTTCATTTTAAAACACTATAAATAAATAATCAATTGAATATTAAATTTATAAAATTTCTTTCTTCATGTACTTGAAGTTTTTCTTATACAGACTGTTCACTTGCTTGATTAGAGTTACATCAAGGTATTTTATATTATTTGTGGCTATTGTGAAGAGTGTTGTTTCCCTAATTTCTTTCTCAGCCCATTTATCATTTGTATAAAGGAGGACTACTGATTTCTCTGAGTTGATTTTATATCTAGCCACTTTGCTGAAGTTCTTTATCAGCTATAGGAGTTCTTTAGTACAGTTTTAGGCATCACTTGTGTACACTATCATCAGTTATGAAACTGAAGAAGATATGAGAATCTGGAAAGATCCCCTCTACTTATAGAGCTAAACAAAGACTTTTCAACTGAGGAACCTTGAATGGTTGAAAAGCACTTAAAGAAATATTCAACATCCTTAGTCATCAGGGAAATGCAAATCAACATGACACTGAGATTCCACCTCACATATATCAGAATGGCTAAGATAAAAAACTCAAGTGACAGCAGATGCTGGGGAGGATATGGAAAAAGATGAACACTCCCCCATTGCTGGTGGGACTGTGAGCTGGTAAAACCACTTTGGCAATCAATCTGGCAGCTCTTCAGAAAAATATGAATAGTTCAACCTGAAGACCCAGCTTTATCTTACCAGTGTTATTATGGTCCCTAACTATGACTTCAGCAATAATTTCATTGAAAGAAAGCATTAGGAGAACACTTTTAAGCAGCTATAGGTTTAAGCCTTTTTACTTTATACTTGGCATACTACTACTGGGCATATACCCAAAAGATTCTCTAACATATAACAAGTACACATGTTCCACTATGTTTATAGCAGCCTCACATGTAATAGCTAGAAGGTAAAAACAACCCAATTGTGACTCAACAGAGGGGATTCATAAAGTGTGGTACTGAAATTTGAGTACTACTCAGCTATTAAAAACAATGACTTCATGAAATTCACAGGCAAATGGATGGAATGTGAAAATATTATCCTGAGTGAGGTAACCTGGTCGCAAAAGAACACACATGTCATGTAGTCACTGATAAGTGGACTTTAGCCCAAAAGATCAGAATTCACAAGATACAACCCACAAACCATATACAGCTTAAAAAGAAGGAAGACCTGCTGGGCAGTGGTGGTCACTGCATTCCTTTAATCCCAGCACTTGGGAGGCAGAGGCAGGGCATGTTTATGAGTTCTAGGCCAGCCTGGTCTACAGAGTGTGTTCCAAGAAAGTCAGGGCTACACAGAGAAAAGCTGTCTTGAAAACCAAAAATAAAAAATAAAATAAAATAAAATAAAATAAAATAAAATAAAGAAGGAAGACCAAAGTGTAGATGCTTCAATCCTACATAGAATGGCAAATGAAATAATCACAGGAACTAGAGGGAGGGAGGGACAAGGGTAGGAGAGAAGAGGGGAGCTGAAGGGGATTGCAAACCCTATAAGAAGAACAATATCAACTAACTGGACCACCCAGAGCTCCCAGGGAATAAATCATGGAGGGAGCCAGGACTCCAGATATAAAGGAAAGACAAGGAGTCCTGTAGCAGAGGATGGCCTTATCTGATATCAATGGGAGTGGAGGAAGACTTGATGTCCCAGTGTAGGGAGATGCTAGAAGGATGAGGTGGGAATGAGTGAATGGCTGGAGGCGCACCCTCATAGAGACAAAGGGGGGGGTGACAAAGGAAAAGGGAGATGAGGGAGAATGGGATGGAGCATTGAGGGAGGGGTAACTGGAAGGAAATATTATTTAAAATGTAATGAATAAAATGATTGTTAAAAAGAAAAATTAAAAGAAAATATCCTGAGTGAGCTAACCCAGACACAATGGGACATGCATGGTTTATAGTCACTGTAAGTGGATATTAACCATAAAGTACAGGATAATTATGATACACCCCAAAGACTGAAAGAAGATAAATGAGAAGGAAGGCTCAAGCAAGCATGCTTGTATCTCACTTAGAAGGAGGAAAAAAATAGTCACAGGAGGCAGAGGAGGGACTGGGTGGGAGTGGCGAGGAAAGGACAATGGGGGGTGCAGTACAGGTATGACAAGAGACAGGAGAGAAAGGAGACAAGAGACTGGAGGGCCAGGAAAATGAATGGATTATCTGCAACAGCCATTGTTGGGGCAATTGGAGGAAATCTCCAGGAAGTGCCAGAGACCTGGGATGGGGGAGGCTACCAGGAGTTAATACAGATGACCTTAGCTGAGCTCCTCAAGAGTAGGGACATGGCTCCTGAAGAGGCCACCTCTCTCTCTTTTTTCCATCCCTTCACACTCAGTTTTTTTCTTTCCTTTTATTAGATATTTTCTTTATTTACCTTTCAAATGTTATCCCCTTTCCTTTCCCCCCCCTCCCCAAATCCCAAATCCTATCCCCCTTCTTCCTGATTCTATGAGGGTGCTCCCCCACCCACCGATCCACTGCCACCTCTCTGCCCTGGAATTTCCCTACACTGTGGCATCGAGCCTTCCCAGGACCAAGGGTCTCTCCTCCCATTGATATCCACAATGACATCCTTTGCTACATATGCAACTGGAGCCATGGGTCCCTCCTTGTGTACTCTTTGGTTGGTGGTTTAGTCCCTGGGAGCTCTGGGAGGTCTAGTTGGTTGATATTGTTATTCTTCCTATGGGGTTGCAAACTCCTTCAGCTCCTTCAATTCTCTTTCTAACTTCTCCATTGGGGATCCTGTGCTCAGTCCAATAGTTGCAGAGCATCAGTATTTGTCAGGCTCTGGTAGAGTCTCTCAGGTGATAGCTATATCAGGCTCGTGTCTGAAAGCATCCACATTAGTACCTGGATTTGTTTGTTTATATGGGATGCATCCCCAGTAATGGCAATCGCTAGATGGACTTTCCTTCAGCCTCTACTCCACATTTTGTTTCCTTATTTCCTTCTGTGATTATTTTGTTCCCCCTTCTTTTTTTTTTTTTT
>NW_022196905.1:236439394-236443109 GCF_008632895.1 Mastomys coucha
TGCTGCTTGAACAATCAGACCCCTCTATGTGCAGTCCTTGGTTGGTGGTTGAGACCCTGGGAGCTCCCCCTTCTAAGAAGGACTAAAGTACCCACACATTGGTTTTCCTTCTTCTTGAGCTTCATGTGGTTTGTAAATTATACCTTAGGTACTCTGAGCTTTTGAGCTAATATCCACTTATCAGTGAGTGCATAACCATGTGTGTTCTTTTGTAATTGAGTTACCTCACTCAGCATGATATTATCTAGTTCCATCCATTTGCCTAAGAATTTCATTTAGTCATTGTTTTTAATAGCTGAAGAGTACTCCATTGTGTAAATGTAACACATTTTCTGTATCTATTCCTCTGTTAAAGAACATCTGGGTTGTTTACAGCTTCTGCTTATTACAAGTAAGGCTGCTATGAACATAGTGGAGCATGTGTCCTTGTTATATGTTGGAACATCTTTTGGGTATATACCCAAGAGTGGTGTAGCTGAATTGTCAGGTAATACTATGTCCAATTTTCTGAGGAACCTCCAGACTGATTTCCACAATGATTGTGCCAGCTTACAATCCCTCCAACAATGGAGGAGTGGTTCTTCTTTCTCCACATCCTTGCCAGTGCTGTCAAGAGGCTACCTTTCAAGGCCAGGCAGCATCGCACTGCAATGATAAAGACACCATCCCACTCACAAAATTTTCTACCCAAAATTTAACCTTTCTAAAAGAAATGCAAGGACAAAGATGGAGCTAGACTGAAGAAATTGCCACCCGATAACTTGCCCAATTTTAGACCCATTCCATAGGTGAGCATCAGTCCTTGACACTATTCATGATACTCTGCTATGCTTGTAGACAGGAGCCTAGGATAACTGCCCTCTGAGAGGCTCTACCTAGAAGCTTACTGGAACATATAGCCACAGCCAAACATTGGAGAGATGTCAGGGCATCTTATAGGAGAACAGAAGGAAAGATTTAAGGCCTGGAAGAAGAAAGCAACACCACAGGAAGACCAATTGTGTCAATTAAAATGAACTCCTGGTAGCCATCAACCAAAGAACATGCACAGGTTGTACTGAGGCCGCAAACACATATGTAGCAGACATGCAGCTCAGTTTTCATTCACAACAATTTCAGTGGGGGCTTTCCCTAAAGCTGTACCCTGATTGTGGAATCTGTACCCCAACAGGACTGCCTTGTCTGGCATCAGTTAGAGAAGAAGTACCTAATCCTGCAGAGACTTGATGCACCAGGGTATGGGGATAACTAGCAGGGGCTCATGCTCACAGAAGAGAAGGAGAAGGAACATGTGGAGAGAGACTATACGATGGGGGTGACCAGGAGTAGTCAGTGTTTGGGATGTAAAGAAAGAAGGGAGGAAGGAAGGGAGGAAGGGAGGAAGGAAGGACAGAAGGAAGGAAGGAAAAAGGAAGGAAGGGAGGGGGAGGGGAGGAAGGAAGGAAGAAAAGAAAGAGAATTAAAGAAAAGAAAGACTTAAAAAGAAGTATAAATTTTCAATGACCATTTTAAAGATATTTTGGTGACTATGCCCATGCATAATACTGTACTATGCATGACTAACACAGAGAAATATGAACCATGTGCATATACATGGATTGAAGAGAGCCTGGGCATTGAAAACACTTCCATCACCTTTTGAGTTATAAAATTAGTCTCTGAGTCTGAAAAATAAAATGTAAAAGAATCTATAAATATTATACAGAAAAAATATGAAGGATAAAAAGTGGATTTTGTAAAAAAACCAAAAAACAAAATCACACGTAGATGTTGATCACGAACATGGCTGAGAAAGCGTCTATCTGAATAGAATCTGGTAAGTGTTGCCATGGCTCCTCACATTGTCTTCTTATTGTTTTGAAACATAAGTCTCCTTTCATACAACACAGGAGGAAGACTTGCCTTTCAAAACAATAAGAAAACAATGTGAGGAGCCATGGCAACATAAGAGGGAAGGAATATGGGGCTTTTTATCGAAGGGGAAACTGGGAAAGGGCCTATCATTTGAAATGTAAATAAAGAAAATATCTAAAAAAAAAAAAAGAAAAAGAAAAAAGAAACACAAATCTCATGTGTATTGGGCTGGCTTCAACGTCCCTGTATTGATGAGGATGATCTTGAACTTCTGATCTTCTGGAATCCACCTCCCTGTTGCTAGAGTTATAGATACACACTGCCACAAAATTCATGCAATGCTGGGGCTCAAATATAGTACTTCATAAAATCACGGACAAATTTTACCACTGGGGATATATACCTTGTCATGACCCTTAACCTAGGTGTTTCTTAGGTATTTCTTAACCTACCTATCACTTGAAAACCTGAAGCCAAAAGAATTCCTTAATTTTATAATTCAAAACTAATATATATTTTAGTAATGTTTCATATATACTTTCCTGGGAAGCATAAGTGATGAGTTCAGAGAAAAAAACAGGGACATAAAATTCCATTTGTGGTAAAGCCTTTGTAGATCAAATGCCACATCATAATTTTTCCCTTAATAAACATAAGATTTCCTTCACTCCTTCTCCAACTAATAAGGATCCCAAGGCTTCTTTTGCATACAAAGAAAGTTCCTGCTATCATATACCTAGGCAGCACAGTGGTTACTATCACAGATTCTGTTATCAGAACCCTCAAGTGAAAAATCATCCCAGATCTTAATAAACATTTGTTTTGCAAGCATAATTAAACCATACTTTCTTTCACCCTTATTAAAGAACAGATACAAAGTATTAGGTCATCTCTTCTGAGCACACACCCCAGACAGGAATAAATGAGAATCATTACATTAGTGAACTTACCTAAGGAAAGATGAAAAGAAGGCAGGAGGCATGACAGATGATGCACAAATGAAAGAAAAAGAGAGATGGAAATGGGATATTACTACAGATAAATCATACAGGATATGGCTATTGAGCGATATTGATAAAGCATTCTCAAATCTAGTAGGATTAGAGTCCTGGATTCAGCCAGTAATGAGTCTATGTCAGTCCTTCTTACACAACCTTTCTCTGACTAGTAGCGAGCCCTAGCAATGATGGAATTGGAGCATTTTCCTGGTCAAAACAAGAGAATAAAAAGACTACTCTTTATAGGGAACACATTAAAAATTCTCTATAAAATCACACTACAAACACTTAAGTATTATCTAAAGTTACTATTATTAGTAATACTTTTCTATATCAATAAAAACAGGTGTATTTCTAACTATTCACTACTAACTGATATATCACATCTACTGTCAACAATATTTAGCTACTCCCACTCAATTTTAACTTCAACAGTCATTAGGAAGAGTGGTTTAATTTTCAATCCATTGTTTGAGTGCCTGCAATAAGATTTTAATACGTTTTGCTCTCTTGGGGTACTGACAGTAATGTATATAAAAGTAAGCAACCTGTTTACATATGAATGGAAAATTAACCCATGGGAGTAAAATTCTTCATATGTACTTCTTTTGTTAAAGCCTATAGTTGGTAGACACAGTCTATCACATAGCTTTCTTAAACCCATATACTATACGTGGTTCTCAGGATCACCCATGACAGGTTGGCCTTAAATTAAATATTTGACCTATTGTCTGAGTATGGTTATTCTTACTTTTAATAGAAAAGTGATGTCAAAACACCAGCACACATTTTTTTGAGTTAGTATACTGAGTGCTAAAGGAGAATGATAGCTACAAACCATCATTATTTCTTTTTTTTTTTTT
>NW_022196905.1:236443119-236454923 GCF_008632895.1 Mastomys coucha
GAAATGGTGAGACAGAGAAATAGTGAAGAGACCCTACAGAGACTTGTCTGCTCTGTGAATTGTTGACCCTAAAGCCAAATATACAACTTTTGTGTTGAACTTTGGAAGCCTTTGGTAACTTTAAAAATGAATTTGAGACTTATTTTTGACACTATCTTTGTACTGTGGAGACTGGACGAGGCAAGTTATTACCTGGTGGTCACCTGAGAAGTTCAAGTCCTGGCCTCTCCTTGAGTATTTTGATCATTTCCCAAGAAAACATGTGGATCGATTCAACTTGGTTTCTCTCCTGTCCAGGTATTATACTCCTGGCAAATAAGATCCAATCCCTTTTAGAAGACAATGTGGAAGTCTTCTAGAATTTATTAAGCTAGACTTGAATGCTTTATTCATGTAGAAATGGAGTCAGAGACCAGTTATTTTACATGCCTGTACCTTAGTTGCTACATCTTAAAACAAAACAAAGTAAACAGACAACAACAATAGCAAAAACTCACAGAAAATAGATTTTTTTTCCACTTAGAGATAAATAGTGAAATACAGCCTAGGACAGTTCAGGATAACTAGCGTGCAATAGGTTTACATTAGTAATCACTATTATGTTCAATGACGTGAAAGCAAATACACCATTTTACATTTGCATTACTTACAATTTATAAACAAACCTAGATTTCACCACCCAAACCAATGAATTTAGTTGCTCTTCTTCATTTACTCTGAAGACCACAGTATTCCTCTTTTTTCACTCTTAGAGAACAAATCCAGGTCTTGTGCATTCTAGTCACTGAGTAGCACTGTCAGTCCTTAGCTCATTTTGTTCTGTATCCAAGGCTGACCTCAAACTCTCTATCTTTCTGCTCCTCCCTCCTGAGCCCTGGAATCTCCAAAGCATAACACATGGTCCAGCTGCCATTTATTTCTCAATATGATCTTTGCAGTTTGCACTCAAATGTGCTCACATACATTCATTCTTTCACTCAATCAGCCTTATATAAATATATGTGTCTATATCAGCCTTATATAAATATAGTGAGCTATTATGTATCTATTCACTTATTAGCTCCACATAGTAACTGTGTGTCTTGTGTGATACAGCTTAGCAGCTCTGTTATAGTTCCCTCAGCTGTACACTGGTTAGGTTATTTTGAGTCATTCCCAGAATAAGTACTCAGAAAGCTGCCTGGATGAGTCAACATGATTAAGTATATATTATCAGATAATATTTTGGGAATTACAGTTTATTGTATTTTGCATGTGTGTCAGATATCTCTTTAATAAGGTGGTTGCAGGGGGTCTTTCTCCATATATCCTCAATTATTTGTATGGAAATGTTGTCACAGAAAACTAATCATAGTAGTATTTCCCTTTTTTAATCTCCTTATCTTCTTCTAGTTGCTTGACATTCCCTTATCCATTGAAAAGTGACCTATGTTAGCTGCTTCTAAACCTCTATGATTTTAGAACTATGTTTGCCCTGACTGTCAATTGTAGTATCCAAATCACCAGGGAATATCAGAGCCACTCATTCATAATCATGTAATAGAATAACAAGCTTTCCAACTCAGTCACTTCTTTACTCCATGATGTTATGTCATTGGCCCCAGGCAAACACTCCTTGTAAGGGGAACAGATGGATTCTCAACTATTTTCTTGTTATGCTAAGACTTCTCATTATATGCCTTAGAGTTTTCTATGTTTCATTTGTCACTGTGTATATTGGAATATGTTTTAGTCCTTTATTTAAAAAGCAATAGGACCTACTTTATTAGTGTTGCTGGAATGTAATGGAGCCATTGTTTTGGCTATTATTACTATTTTGTTATTTTTATTGTTATCATCATCACCATCACCATCATCTCTGTCACTGTCACCATTACCACCACCACCATCACTACCACCACCACCACCACCATCACCACCATCATCACCATCACCATCACCACCATCATCACGATCATTATCACCATCATCATCATCATCATCATCATCATCATCATCATCATCATCATCATCATCATCATCATCATCATCATAGGTAAATGTGTTTTATGTTTGTGTGCAGGCATCTGGGCCCAAGATGATTGTAATTCTAGTCTTTCTTAAGTGTCTGCTACATTCCTAAGTGCTAGTTTCACTCTGTGGATCTTAGTGGATTAGGCATGTGCCCTGTTTTCATGCTGGATCTTAAGAGACTCTTGTAGGTGTTGCTTGGCTGGTAGGGGGTGCTTCTGTGTCCCTGCCAGTTGTTGCCACTATGGGTCCTGGGTAGAATGTGTTCTCAGATATTGGGAACTGATGTGAAAGAAGGGAATTGGGCTCTGAGGCAGGGCACTGCAAGGGTCCTCAAGAGGGTGTAGAGAATGAGGCTCTGTGAAGTCCATAGGAAGTAGTGGCAGAGAGGGAAGGCAGGAATCTGCAGGTGGTCTGCAACAGGGCTTGGGATTAGACTGGGTACTGGAAGTGGAGAACAGGAAGGGAACTGAAATTACCTACCTGCTTCCCTGTTCTCCTCAGCCAGCCCAGGGGGTTCACAGAAGAGAATATCTCCAGGTGTTGGTGGCTGATAAAAAGAAATGGGATAAGGGTGGAAAGCTATAAAAGATCTGCTTAATCCCCAAGGAATGGGGGACAGACAGGTAGTCCACTGGGAAATGAGTGTGAAGCATGTGAACTACTTCAGGGTGGGGATAAGAATATGATCAGGAACTGTGAGATAGTGGGGAGAGTAAAGATTGTCATCCTGATTCCCTTAAACAGCGTGGCATCAGAGTTTCCATGGAGTGCTTCCATGTGTTGGCACCTGAGACTAATTTACAAGTACATTTTCATACATATTATTGTTTGTCATAAATTTTAAGTAATATTTTCAGATTTCTATCATTTTTAATGATCTGGGTATATATTTAACAATTATCTTCATCGAAATGCTATAATATTAGTCCAATAAGTAGTCATAGATAGTTCCCTCCTCTTTATATCTTCTTAAGTGACTATTTAGATTGCATTCATTTGAAGTGTTAAAGTACACCATTGAATGTGTTGATTTATAGGAAAATATTTTCAACTACAATTATTAGAATTATCCTGTCTGCCCTCCATTTGCCCTTGGATGTTCTATACACCATCTTTCTCCATAAAGTGTTATTCTTGGACTCTACTTCTTATTTGGGCTCTGGTTTTGGGATCACAGATGTAGAGATCCATTTTTCTGGCTCCTTCATTCTAATGTACACTTTGGGTCCTCTGTTTGCCATAGCTAGGCTAACAGCTGCAAGCATACTGCTCTGCCCTATGAGCTGGCTCATCCTGAGGTTTGAACACATGTCCTGCTCTTATCCTTCAGATCAGAGGGTTAGAATAGATTATCTTGCTCTTGACTGCTTTCTGCATCTCCTTGTAACACTTCCTCTGGCTTTGCTGCATCCTGCCCTGAGCTTCAGCTTTATGATAGGCCCTTCATTAAATTCTTCTCAAATGAACAAATTGAAGTGGATCTTGTGACTTCTGCCTGGGACTAATTGATAGGTAACAAGAAATTGCAATTCTTTACTTCAATACAAGTCAACCATATAGGTATTTAATATGTATTTGAAAAACCTAAAACCACTTACTTGTTATTAATATCACATTAAAATAAAAAATAAAACTATTGAATGTGTCCAGTAACTCCATGCCCTCTTACCTCTTAACATTGTATTTCTGTATTTTCCTGTTTTAAAAGTCAAATATCTGGCTTACATGAAAGTTATTGAAGCAAGCTCTACCTACTATATTTGCCTTTTTTTCTGAAATATAAAAGCTTCAGGTGAAAAAAACACATTTCTTCACACTATTCTGGTTGTTTTATAGTCCCCCCAAATGCTGTGGTTCTCATACATGCTTGGTAAAGTCCTCTTACATATGCTAGACCTCTGTGTCCTTTAATATGAATGGCATAAAGGATCAGAGTAGCATTCCTTGAGTATGTGATATGAGGAAAGGGGAGATTTCTAGCATCAATAAAGACACAGGAACTAAGCCAGCTTTAGCATAAGTTGCTTTAAGACAGCAAGGTCAAAATCAAGCTTGGTTTTGGTAATCTCTATTGGTGGGTGCCCAGAGACAAATGTAGAACAGAAAAAAAGAATGGTGGTCATAATGGTAGTGCATTTTATAGTTCCATTGGGTCTTTAGTGTATGCCAGCAACGTTGAAATGAAACAGTTGTTCTTATTCTCACTATTTGAAGAATTTTTCAAATTTCCTGTTCAGAGTCATTAAATGAAAAGTGAACTCAACAGTACATACAGAAGGCAACACCTTAGTGCTGAAAGACAAATGTGTGGTCAACTTATCTCTTCCAGGGCACTCAAAGCATGAGACAGAACACTGTGTTATTTTCTGTTCTAACAATTAAGTGTTCATTGTAACTGAGTATCTGTATGAATTCAATTATAGCAGGAAACACCAGGACATAGACAGTGTTAAGTTCATTCCTCCTACTCTCTCTCTCTCACTCTCTCTCTTGCTCTCTCTCTTACTCTATCACTCTCTTGCTCTCTCAAACATGCACACACATACACACGCACACACACACACACACACACACACACACACACATCTAAGAATAGCATTGATCCAGAATTTATAAGATTGCATCTGTTTCTGTATTTTAGTTTTCTTGCGTATATCATATTTCATATTTCAAGGTAGAACATGAATGGATGATATAAAAAAATAGAAAAAAACTAAAACTCATGAAAGTTAATATTTTTGAAAATGTATTTATCAGTATTGAACAAATCATACAACATTTACTCCATATGATGTGGGTTTAACAATTTAAATTTTTGAATTATTCAGAGACATATATCTCTTATCTATATCTCTCTAGACTGACATACAAAATTTTATGCAAATAACATAATAAATGCAAGATATTTCCTTGCTTTCTCCTCATTTATACATTAAAAAACAGCATCTGGACTAACTTCTCTGATATTCAGTTGATATCTTCTCATTATTAAGAACCAGCCTTTGAAGAGTAATCTGCAACTTTGTATCTTCAAAATGTTTGGGCCATAAATTTATCTAACTTATATTTTAAATATTAGGTGTTTTTTTTTTTTGACTGAGCATTTTTGTTAAATAGTCTAATAGGAAAATTTGAATAGGAGTAATATTTTTTAATTTATTTCACATGGATACCCTAAGGAAAAAGTAGACTAATCTCTCTTTTCCCACTCTCCTGAATACCAAGTTTAGCATTCATGTTTAAGTAGAGCTACCCACAGTTTGTTGGAGTTTTACAAAATTCACACTTTGTAAATAAATGTTACAGCGGAATTTTCACACCTGAAATCCTCCTGATTTGAGTTTTATGGAAACCAGTTGTCATGAAAAACTAATTAATGTGACATTTTGCTCTTTAAAAGAAATAATATATATAATAATTATAACATATATATTATATGAAATAGTCCTTAACTCCATATATATTCACCTTTTCATATAAGCTTTATATATAAACATGTATATTTAGCAGGTAATAGTATTGAGAATCCTTGGTGTTAATAGAATAAGCAATCTCATAAATGTAGAGTGAGAAGGTAAAACAACAAAATACCCAGGATAGTGAAAAGCATTTTTCAACAATAAAGAACTTCTGAGGGACCTTAAACTGTACTGCAAAGCCATAGTGATCAAATTGCATGGTATTGGTAGAAAGACAGTTATAGAACAACAGAATAGAATTAAAGGCCCAGAAATGAACTCACACACGTATGGTCACTTAATTTTTGACAAAGAAACCAAAAGTGGAAAAAAGATATCATTTCAACAAATGGTGCTGATCTAACTGGCAGCCTGCATGTAGAAGAACGCAAATTTTTATCTCCTGGTACAAAGTTCAAGTCCAAGGGGATCAAGGACCTCCACATAAAACTAGATACATTGAAACTAATAGAAAAGAAAGTAGGGAAGAGCCTCGAGCACATGGGCACAGGAGGAAATTTCCTTAACAGAACAATCGCTTAAGCTCTAAGATCAACAACTGACAAATGGGATCTCATGAAACTGAAAAGCTTCTGTAAGTCAAAGGACTCTGTCAATAGGACAAAACAGAAACCTACAGATTGGGAAAAGATCTTTATCAACCCTACATCTGATAGAGGGCTGATATCCAAATTATACCTCAAGAAGTTAGACTCCAGAAAACCAAATACCACAATTAAAAAATGGAGTACAGAAGAAAGAATTCTCAACTAAGAATCTCAAATGGCTGAGAACCACCTAAAGAAATGTTCAACATCCTCTTAGTCATAAGGGAAATGCAACCTTACACAAGTCAGAATGGCTAAGATAAAAAACTCAGGTGACAGCAGATGCTGGAGAGGATGCTGAGAAAGAGGAACACTCCTCCATTGCCCGAGTTGATACAACCACTTTGGAAATCAATGTGGTGGCTCCACAGAAAATTGTAAATAGCTGTAACTGAAGACCAGCTATACCACTCCTGGACATATACCCAAAAGATACTTCAACATATAACAAGGACATGTGCTTCACTATGTTCATAGAATCCTTATTTATAATAGTCAGAAGCTTAGTACAGTTCTATGGAGGCTTGATGCTCCAAAGAAAGGGGATGCTAAACGGGAGAGGCAGGAGTGGGTGGGCGAGTAAGGGAATACCCTCTTAGAGTCATAGGGGAGGGGAACTGGGTAGAGAGTTCATGGAGAAGAGAACTGGAAGGGGGACAACATTTGAAATGTAAACAAATCAAATAATTTAAAAATGACCATTTTACTGGAAGTAAATGGATTTATTTGTGAATTTCTTATCTCATGATGTGCTATCACCATTACCAATAGTATTAGGAATTGTGAGGTCTTCTCCAAAAGGAATTCATATCAATTCTAACAATGGTCCCCATCACAAATAGGAAGAAACATAACTTTAAGGATAAGAAATAACTTGTTCTCTCTGTTCACAGGCTTGGGGAATGTTCTAGTATTGATGTTGCTGGGTAATTCCTAGTTAGGAATTCACCAGTAGCTAAAAAACTGCAGATGCTTATGGACTTGATGCTAATCTTAAAACGGTCACAATGACAACCTCTGTTTGAAGACATTCTGTCTATCACTTCATACCCATGTTTTATAATAGAATATGAACACACTCTACATAAATAAAAAAGTTGTTTATGGTTACTTGTCTTTCAGAATTAATATGTATAGATCAATATTTATGTTAATGCTTATTTTAGGTTTGAATTCTTATAAGAAACTTTCATTCTCAATAAACAAGACGTTTATTCTTTTTGTTTGTTTGTTTTGTTTGTTTGTTTTTTGAGACAGGGTTTCTCTGTAGCCCTGTTTGTCCTGGAGCTAACTCTGTAGACCAGGCTGGCCTTGAGCTCAGAAATCTGCCTGCCTCTGTCTTCCAAGTGCTGGGATTAAAGGCGTGTGCCACCACTGCCCAGCCAAGATGTTTATTCTTGAAACAAATGTTTTACAAGCCATAAAATCTGTTTAGGTGGAAAGTGGATACATACATAGCATGGCTTTAAAATATAGTATAAACCATTTAAAGGTATATGAAAATTGTATTTGAAATTTAGAAATTTTTACAGTGATCATATTAAAAATATAAAGTATTCAGGAGAAGAAGAGGGGGTATGGGGAAGGGGGTCTTTGTGGGGATTACTGGGAGAGGGAGCAGTGTTCGGTAACTAAATAATAAATAAATAAATAAATTTAAATTAAAAATATATTGTGATACCTGAAGATAGCAACATACTTACAATTCTAATATTTAAGAAGCTGAGGGAGGAGAACTGCATTTTCAAAGCTAAACTAGGCTACAGAGCAAGTCTCCATCTCAAAAGAGAAACAAGAATGTAAATAAAAGTGATTTTTATTTTCTCCTTTTTCTTATTTTTTATTGGGGTTAATTTACAAATTTATATAAATGAAAAGAGAACATAAAGTTCATCCTGATTGTCTTGGGAAAACTGCTACCAAATGGTGTTTTGAAATTCCCCAAAGCATCTAAACATGTCCTTATTCTAGCAACATAAAAGAGTGGAAAAAGGAAAACAAATGATATGTTCATATTTTTATTTTTCCAAATGAAGAACCACATTAGAAAACATATTTGTGTTTGCTGGGTTGGGTTGTTCTTTTGTCTTCGCAATTATAACCTTGTTTCCAGGCTTTTAGGGTTCTTCCATACATACTGCCAAAATTTTAAATGTCAATGTTTTAGTTGTTCATCAAAGATAAATTTATCCCTAATATGCACTAGGCTTTGATGATGCTGGGACTAGAGAACATATTGTCAGGCATGATTGTTATATATGTGGTTAGTAGATCAAGGAGGAGGAATGCATGACCTTGTAAGCAAGACAGTGAACAGTCGTAAGTAGAATAGTCACACAAAGCCTGGAGTTGTTTAGAGACTAAATAAAACCAAAAAGAGCCCCAAAACATCCCAAATGACAGGCTTCAACCAGCTGAGTTTTTTTTCTAAGTTGCTGAAAGCCTCTGAGAGTAAATGAACAGGATAGGAGTATAGATCAGAAGTCAGTTAATGCTAAGAAAGACAGAGTATCTGATAAGAGAAAGCAGATAGCAAGCTAGATGGTGTGGGAAAATATTTAGCACGAAGTCTTGTCATACAAGTGGGGCACCTTACATCATTTGTGCACATTATGAAATGATGTCCCTACATTGTTTAACCTATGTTTACCTTACCTCCACGGTGTGGAGGCCCACATCTCATAATTAGCTAGCAGTTCCTTATCGATTTTCTTGATCATTATATTTCCCCTGATGGGTAATTATTTATTTGAATAATAAAAGAGAACAGACATTTCAAAAACTATTCACCAATCCAGAAAATTTAGGTATTAATACAACCTATTCCCTGCTCTGAAATGATGTGCATTTTCTCTCTCAAACTTGAGATATTATTGACTTTGTCTCTTATTAGTAGTCACACAAGATGTTCAACCAGCATGGATCTTGGTATTGGCAACATTTAAATTAGATATATCATTCCCCAACTGTGGTCAAAAGTAACCCATGCAACATTTACCTTCGAAGCGGTCTCAGCCTAGGTCATGCCATTCCATTCTTTTCTTAGGGGACTCTTCCCCTTTTGAAGATGAATTATAGTCAAATCCTTAGCAACCAGAGCATCACTCAACTATCTCTCCTTCTAATAAAAAACACCCCAAGTTGTAGAAAGATTTCTATGTGATTCCCTATTATATTTATTTAATGTTTGACTTTGATAAATATGTGTATGATCATTTCAAATGGTTAAGGGTGGCTTAGATTTAGGGAATGGGTTCTTTTTCAGCAATACTGTAGTGGTAATGAGACATTTCCCCAAATAAACACTTCAATATTTATTCTTCTTTCAGGATTTCACTAACTTCATAGTGATGGTCACAGATGAAAGTGGGTGCTAACCTGAGCTCTGATTTTTAGTTATTCAAAACTAGTTTGAGGAGGATAGATAAACTTTGTCAATGCCTTTTTTTCTGAATAAAGGAAATGTGTTCAGCATTAGCTGCAGAGCTCAGGATCTTAAATCTGGAAAATAAAGCCACAGTATAATTAGCAGCTAATAGCTATAGCCAGAGTGAGAAAATCTGACGACTAGCTGTAGTACTATTTGCATTTGATGTGTGTAACTTGACCTCTTCAAGATTCAGTTTCCACATCTATGAACTAGGTTGTGCTCTAAGAATTAAACTAAAACATCAGGCACTTTCAATGTTCTTGGTGTTAAATAGATGTCCCAGAGCAATATGCCTAATCAGAAATTTTATTTTAGTTCCAAAGTAGTAAAAACATCATAGGAAAACTTTCATCCTAATTTCATTATTGAGATAATAAATGACATTATCTTGTCATTTTGAAAAGACTAGTAGTGTGAAAGGTGAAGAGAAAAATGAAGGCAGTTAGGAGATTTACTATGTAGGTAGGATGGTAAGTTATTGAATGTTGGGTGATGTGGTGGACTGGGTCCCTTTTGATCAACTGGATGGATGTTGGTACTATTTTCTGAGAGGAGGAAGCAGCAGGAAAGGATGACAACTGTTTAGGATCTATTGCCCTAGAGCTGCCTGTCATACATCCAAAGAGAGCTCTTCTGTCATGAAGTTGATACATAGGTCTGTAATAGAAGTAGTAGTGCTGCCACCAATAAGGAGCTCACCAGAAAAACAGCAGAGGACAATAGAGGGAGGATAAGATCATAAGTGTAGAATGATTGAAATTGAGAGGTCTAAGTAACTCTAACTTGTCTACTCTGTATCCTCTTTTACTATATATATTTAGTATATAAATTATTAATCGTATATAATAATGTATTAAATGTAATACAATATATATAATAGATTACTGTGATTTATTTTGTCTTTGAAGGATTGAGTATTGCTGATAACAATCTATCTTTATCATTTTTAATATTTATCCTCAATTAATTCATTTATTTTCAATTATTCATCAGAAAAGCCATTTTTTTACTTTTTCCAACAATGTACATCGTCCTCTGATATGTTTATACTATACTGGGTAGTAGACATTGCACTATGGTATAATTTTAATTATAGTAGTGATTAAATTTTGCAATAAATTACAGAATATATCTAAATTGATGACAAAAATAATTTTTTTTTGACAAAAATAATTTTTGTGAGTTAATTATTGTACTATGTGATTGTGTTTATGAATCCTGAGTCATTTTTATTAAAGTAATATTAAATTTATTGATTGACTTGAGGAGACAGAGAGTAGGTATAATATTGTTGTTCTTCCAAGCAAGTATCAGAATGTGATATAATACTTTAGTTTCTCAAGTTCTCTATTACAGACTTCAAAAATTTGGTTATTGTCTATTAAGCCTCTTCATACTCTTCCTTTCTCTTCTTTCCCCCCTTCATATACTGTTTTATTCTCCTCCTTCTCTTCTGACTGCAATTTGTTATAGTTACTACTGCTTTTATAGCATACCCTTATTTTCCAAGGTTTTCAAAATGTTCTACTATATCTATAGGGCTGTTTTTTTTTTTGTTTGTTTGTTTTAATTAAAGCTTAGGATGAGACCCCAAGCAATTCTTGCCTATTTCTTTCATCTGTGTCAAGCAAAGCAAATCATCGGCATTTTGCAGATGACAGCTTGACAACCAGTATACAGGGAGTCCAGTGTTTAAAACTTGAGCTCCTTACTAACCATTGTTTTTTATGGAAATATTTTCCTTTGTTAACAATTGGCTTGGAAATGATTGTCTTGAACTAAACATCATGAAGGAAATTTTGGTGGTGGGTGTTCTTTACATATTTGGAATTTTTTTTAAAAAATTTCCCTATAAGATGATATGACAATATAGCCTTAACACACAAGACACTACCTTTAACTACCCCCACTCAGCTGTTCTTTAGATGAAAATCTAGAATATGCAACATTATTTGAAATAATATTGTGGATAATTGTGTCCTTTCCCCATCTATCCTAGCTTCACTAGACTTACTAGACTAGACTTTTGTACTTTATTAGAGTCAATGATTTTGATTTATGTGCATTTTTACATACTTTACATCATTTTTACTGAATTCCTGGCATATGAGAGAATTACAGTATTTAGGCAACCCCTAGAAAAGGGAATGAAAATAATTTTGTAATTTTGAGTGAGTGTAGGCCTCTAAGGCTCATATATTTAATTGCTTTGTCCCTCTTTGGTGCAATTGTTTATGAAGGATTAGGAAGTGTGGCCCTGTTGGAGAAGATGTGTCACTGGAATGACTTGTGAGG